>NC_052170.1:7406172-7706172 GCF_902713615.1 Scyliorhinus canicula
GCCGCAATTTTCAATTATATAGATTTACAAAAGCGTATATAGCTTTCAATAGAAATTAATACAGCTTTCTGCAAAACAATATCCAGTCTCAGATCTCTCCCTCTGCTCTTTTCCCCACAGGTCGTGCAAGTCTTTCGTTTTCAAGCATTTTTCCAATTCCATTCTGAAATTTACTGTTGAATCCACTTCAGGCAGCGCGTTCCAGATCCCATGAATATTCCTAAACTTCAGTTGGGATTCACTGTATATCCAAAAGCATGTTAAAATATGGGACATGGGGCAGCATGAGGATGCAGTGGTTAGCACTGCTGCCTCACGGCACCAAGGAAAGAAAAAAATAATTGGGTACTCTAAATAAATGTGGGACAAGGGCTGGAGGTGCAGAGATGAGAATACAGTACTGGTCAAGGGTTATTGAAATATGGTTTCTTAAAACTGTTTACAGCCTGATACATTACAGGAACCATACTGACAGATAGGATAACGAGGTTAACCAGCGTAGGTTCATCATGAGCATTAGTTTAAATTTTTTAAAATAAATTTAGAGTACCCAATTATATATTTTTTCCAATTAAGGGGAAATTTAGCATGGCCAATCCACCAGCCCTGCACATCTTTTTGGGTTGTGGGGGTGAGACCCACGCAGACACGGAATGTGCAAACGCCACACGGGCAGCGACCCAGGCAGCAACCCGGGTCCTCGGCACTGTAGGCAGCAGTGCTAACCACTGTTCCATCGTGCTGCCCCTAGCATTAGTTTTAAAAAAAATTTAAATCACTATGTTACATCTTCTGCCCCCCCCCCCCCCCCCCCCCAACAACAAAGCTGTTGTTACTGATGCAGACAATGATTTCTGGCCGATTTCAGCTGTACGGGGAAGTCTAGATACTTACACTTCATCCATGGTGACATCCTCCTCGTCCTGTGGGAGCTGTAGGTAGGGGTTGTTGGAGGCTGGTCGAAACTTGTATCCGGTCAGCACAAAGAAGACCAATGTTGACACCTCCACTAGAAACTAAGTGTTTTTAAAAGAAAAAAAAAACAAGAAATAACACAAAGTACAAGGTGCAAAATACCAAAATAAAAATCAGGGATTAGGATTTCTGATTTGCCTGAAATTAAGCAGATCAGCACAATGGATTGAGAAATGCCAAGCACATGTTATGGAGAGCTGATTCAAGCTTCTATCTCGAAGATTGGTTCAATAAATCCCAACACAGAAACCAGCCCTGAAATCAACTTAAGAGCACTGTGATTTTCCACTGACTGCACTCTTCAAAAAAGGTTTTAAAATGAAGCTAATTATTTTTTTAAAAAGTAAAACCAATATCACAGACAGGTTGATTATAAAAGGTTGCAAATATTTTTAAATATTCTATTTACCAAGAAACTGACTACTGTAAACCAATAAAGCTAGTAAAATTGCTCAGCATTGCTTTCTGTGGATGCAACAGACCACTTGGAGGAAGCACTGAGGGTGGCAAGGGAACAGAATGTACTCTGGGTGGGGGACTATTCAGTAACGGGCTCGGTAGCACCACTACTGACTGAGCCTTAAAGGATATAACTGTTAGACTGGGTCTGAGACAGGTGGTGAGGGAACCAGCAAGAGGTAAAAACATACTCAACCTCATGCCCACCAACCTGCCTGCTGCGGATACACCTGTCTGTCCGTGGCAGTATCGGTAGGAGTGACCACCGCACAGTCCTTGTGGAGATGAAGCCGGGTATTCACATGGTGGATACCTTCCATCGTGTTGTGTGGCACTAACACCGTGCTAACTGGCATACAAATCTAGCAAATCAAGACTGGGCATCCAGTACCAACAGAATTGTATTCAGCCACAATCTGTGACCTCAGGGTCCAGTAGATCCCCCACTCTACCATTATCACTAAGCCAGGAAATCAACCCTGGTTCAATGAAGAGTTCAGGAGGGCATGCCACGAGCAGCACCAGTCATACCAAAATATGAGGTGTCAACCTCAGGAAGCTTTCTCTTATCACCTGCTTCACCTATTCCTTTCAGGATGCTTTGCTAAGTTAAAAGGCCATTACACGATTGCATGTTCCGGTTAATCATCTTTCCACTAGAGTGTAAATCCTCAATCCCTTACGAGACTTTGTCAAAAAAAAAAATCAAGCCAAAAACAAGTTCCTTGGACATAAATTGACAATCAGATGTGTAAAAATCTTTAATGATTCTTCAACGATCACTCGCTATGATTGCCACCTAAGAAACACCAATATCTGGTCATGGGTTCTGTGGGTCCTTGTGTGGCTGATGAGCCCGATCCTAGACCCGCATCTTCAACCGCACACTTAGCAGGTGATTCTGGAATTGGCCCTTAGACCAGAGCTCGCTTATATTCCTTTAGAACATAGAACATAGAATGATACAGCGCAGTACAGGCCCTTCGGCCCTCGATGTTGCACCGACATGGAAAAAAACTAAAGGCCATCTAACCTACACTATGCCCTTATCATCCATATGCTTATCCAATAAACTTTTAAATGCCCTCAATGTTGGCGAGTTCACTACTGTTGCAGGTAGGGCATTCCACGGCCTCACCACTCTTTGCGTAAAAAACCCACCTCTGACCTCTGTCCTATATCTATTACCCCTCAATTTAAGGCTATGTCCCCTCGTGCTAGCCACCTCCATCCGCGGGAGAAGGCTCTCTCTGTCCACCCTATCTAACCCTCTGATCATTTTGTATGCCTCTATTAAGTCATCTCTTAACCTTCTTCTCTCTAACGAAAACAACCTCAAGTCCATCAGCCTTTCCTCATAAGATTTTCCCTCCATACTTTCTCAGGCACCTTTTCCGGACCTCCTTTAGTCATCGGGTGTCGTCAAAGAATTGTGTCCCTTCAATCAAGTGGTTCCTCCAGGTAGGTCTCTTCTGAGCAAGAGTCTCCCAGGCATTGACATTGATGTTGCATTCCTTGAGGTAAGCCTCCAGGGTGTCTTTGAGGTGCTTCCTTTGTTTGGGAGCCTTCCTTGAGCTGGGCGAAGATGATTTGCTTTGGCATCCGAAGCACGTGACCGGCCCAGCGGAGTTGGTTTTGGATGACCATTGTCCCTATGCTGGTGGCCTTGACTCCTTTAGGGACGCTGATGTTAGTAACACCTATCCACCCGATCAGAGAATTTACAGTGCCGAAGGAGGCCATTCGGCCCATCGAGTCTACACCGGCCTTTGGAAAGAGCACCCCACTTAAGCCCACACCTCCACCCTATCCCCGTAACCCAGTAACGCCACCTAACCTTTTTGGACACCAAGGGCAATTTAGCGTGGTCGTCCATCTAACCTGCACATCTTTGGACTGTGTAAGGAAGCCGGAGAACCCGGACGAAACCCACGCAGTCACGAGGAGAATGTGCAGACTCCACACAGACAGTGACCCAAGCCGGGAATCGAACCTGGGACCCTGGAGTTGTGAAGTAACGGTGCTAACCACTGTGCTGCTGACTTGGACAAAGTTGATGTGCCTCTCCCGGTCTCTGAGCTGGCGTCTGTACGTAGTCTCAAGTTTCTGAGCTGGATCGAAGAGTTGGGAGGACAACTGCCTTGTACACAAGGCAGATCAAACCTGCGCAGTCTTCAAGAGCCAAGCATGCTAGTGAATGTCTACCAAAATCTCCAAAGTGTTCATTCAAATGGAACGGAGTAAAACTGAAAAGAGCTGAAGACAGTCATCATCTCAAACTGTGAAGGAACCATCGACTCCAAAAGCAGGAAACAGAAAAACTGGTTCGATGAGAACGACCACACTAACCAAGACCTCATCGACAAGAGGAGGAAAGCTCTCTGGGCCTGGAAAGATGACAACATCAACAAGGGAAAGAGGAGAGAACACTCATCAAACTGCAATGCTGCGAGATACAAAGAGCAATTCGGAAAATCAACAACTAATGGTGGGCTTTTATGAGTAAAATGGCTCTATATGGAAATTACTGTAAGGTTATTTAAAGGTTTAAACTTAATTTATTTCTCCTTCTGATTACACCACAATGCAAACACAATTGCTGTTTCAGCTTTACCAATGGACAAATGTATATTCCATTAACTTTGTTCACAAGAGTTGAACAACTGAAACCCAAAGTCCCAATTTCCACAGGCTTTGGGGGATAGACTGCCTCTTGATGATGTTGCTCCATCTCTGTCAGGCTAAGACTGGTATATTCCACTATTCTGTTGTCACTTCCCACCTCCACCACCTCTCCAAGTTTATAAACTAACCAACAGTGCTGATCCCAACCATTATATGGTCAGCTCTTACTTACATTATACATCCACTGCCACTGAAACGGGACAGTGAATTTGAGAAGGATAGCGATGATCCTGGTGAAATATATGTAGCAAACAATCTGAAAAGAGAAACCGCAATTATTAGAAACATAACAAAGGACATTGGAATCCACAAAAAGTACGGTCGCCCTGTGGCCGCCAACGTTCCATCCTACGTAGCATCTGTGTACTTCTCAAACAACAGCACAAAAGCAGAACAGGAACAGGAGTGGCCCACACAGACCCTCAGGCCTGCTCCGCCATTAAATACAAGCGTGACTCATCGTCACTTTCCTCCCATCCCCATCAGAAGCCTTTTGTTTCCTTCAGTCCAGAAACCCAGCGATTTCACTCGAATACAAGTGCAGAGAATTCTGGAAAAACTCAAGCAGATCTGGCACAATCAGTGGAGAGAAAGAGAATTAACGTCGAGTCCGTATGGCTCGCAGCTCTGCAGAAACCGTACGGATTGAAAACGCTAACTTTTGTTTCTCTGTCCACAGACTGTGCCAAATCTGCTGAGTTTTTCCAGCCCTTTGTTTTTATTCCACATTTCCAGCATCTGCAGCATTTTGCTTTTCATTCTTGAACATAGGCAACGACTCAGCACCCGCAGCCCTCTGCAGTACCGAACTTCAAAGATTCACAATCCTTTGAGTGAGGACATTTACCCGACAACTATCACTGTTAAAAAGTTGGATTGCTGTTCATCTGTGATGGGACCCCACTAACTCCAACAAACTCAAACGTCCATGCACCCCGAAACCGGTCTCTATAAGGTTGGATTAACTCTTCCTCTCACTCTTTAACGCTCGATTAAAAACCCAAGTTGGCCCACCAGGGATTTAAACCCTCCTCCCATATATGGGAATGGTTCCACACTTCTCTCGCGCTCCTGAGCAAGATCCAGGAAAATGAAGAAAAATGCTACACGTACACCGCACACATATACCTACCATGACATAAAAATGCCTGAAGAGTTTCAATTTGGCCAGATTCATTGCAGCTGCAGATAAAGATAAAATTAACGATGAAAATCAAGACTGCATTACCAGTTTTGTAATTTTTTCAATTAGACCCCCCCCCCCACCCCGCTCTCACTCCCGCCACATCACCCCCTAGCCATTTTTCTTCTGAGGAAAAAGGCTGAGATTGCAGTTCAAATCCACGAGTGGCAATGTGTACAATGGTTCCTTATTCAATAACAGGGCATGGCGAGCCATCCCAAGTATGCACACTTATAATAAGTGTAAACCACAATCATGAACAGGAACTTTAGCTGATTTTCTCCCCCTTCCTATTGAAGAGTTAAGGCCAATTGGACCAAAAATGTCTTTGCTTTATGGAGACCTATAAAATTCTTGAGGGTTAGACAGGGTAGATGCCGAGGAGCTGTTTCCTTTGGCTACAGAGTGTGGAACTAGGGGTCGCAGTCTCACGATAAGGGGTCGGCCATTGGGACCAGATCTATCGACTCATCGGGTTGTGATCTTGGGGATTGGAGCTCAGAGGGCAGTGGATGCTCAGCTGTGGAGTACATTCATTACTGAATCAATAGATTTTTGGAGATCAAACCAATCAAGGGATATTAGAGGGAAAGTGGATTTGATACAGAAGGCCAGTCATGATCGCACCGAACGACAGAGCAAGCTCGAGGGACTCAATGACGTACCCCTGCTCCCAACAACCTTGAAAAAGAACCATCTTGACTTCATTTACAGATAGAATTTAGTCCAGCGTCACTCGAGTGCAGAGGGAGGAAATTGCATTTCTGCAGCATGGTTTAAAAAGACATTAAGTTGCAAGGAAAAAGAAGGGGAGCAGAGGAAGGCGGTGGTGGGGGTCACAGGGTGTGACCGCACAGGTGCCTCAATAACTGTTAATTGTGAACAGCAGAACTCTTCAGAGACAGAGTAGCTGAGATGCGCAGGCTGGGGAAACCCCAGGCTTCAATGTGTCTCGATTAGGGTTGCTCTAGGTCCTGGTGTCTTTGGTTAAGGGAAGCAAAGACCAGCATTTTCATTGCACAACCAGCAAGGTCCCCCCCGGCTGGAGGCGTGCAACCGTAACCCCTGGTAAGGATAGTATAGGCTCTGCTCAGCTGCAATTCCCCCTACCCTTCAATATCCTACTGGGGTCTCGCTAGTGAGACCCACATATGCCACAATGGTCTCGGAGCAGCCAAGTTCAGGATTGCAACTGATTCTCAAACCCAAGCAAGGAGCCGTAAGAAGATGGGAAAGAGGGGAAAACGGCAAGGAAAGAAAAGTTGAAGTATACCACACATATACAACTGTACTAGAATAGAGTGGGATCACCTACACTCAACATTGGTTAGTTTATAAAAACAGAGTCAATAAGATTAAGCTGTTATCATCTTCCGTTGAACTGCCAGACTATCAAGCTTACCTTTTCCATCCGTGCTGGAGGCCTCCTGCAAGTGCCTGATTGACCTGAAAATTGCAAAAAAAAAAACAAATCAGTGAAGTTCCCTTATTTTATTTGAAGAAAGGTCGACAATTTGAATGATCGTGTATTCTCAAGTCATGTATATCAGATCCACCATAGCCTGATTTATGGAAATACAAGGAAGCGCTCAAGACAACTTCACACAGGATTGGGACCGACTGTGATAGACCACAAGAGCATTGATTATCCCTTGAACAATTCACAGGTGCTCGGTCGGAATCTGGCCTTTGAGAGCACGGCCATAGGAAAAATCACAAATAAATTCCAAAAGACCCAGGAGACATGGTTGTATCGCACAGTTGCAGTACCTATTTCCTGCCACCAAATGGAGCTTCTGCAATGAGACAATATGATATTCAGCTTTCTCCTTCCTTCCCATGCACAGGGTAAAACCAGGAAATGGGCCATTCAGCTCAAAACATCTCAGCTAATGTTTATGCTGCACACGAGTCTCGGTCTGTCCCTCTTCAACAATACATCCTTCAATTCTGTTCTAACTCGCGTACTTATCCAGCTTGCCTTCAAGTGCTATTCCCCATCACCACATTCTCACGTCTCCCTGGATAAGGAGGTTTCTCCTGAATTCCCTTTTGGATACATTAGTGACAATCTTCTATTTATGGCCCAACCAGTGATTACAGCTTCTCTAACATTTGTCGTAATCTTAGATCTCCAGGAGGGCACACCCCCGTCTCCTTTCCTGGACTAAAAAATACTTTCCTGGTAGTTGCAACCTCCTAGGTTTGGTCAAACTTCAAAGCTTATAAACTCCAAGCTTTGGGTCTACAACGGTTGTGTAACCATGAAGAATTTTGAAAAAAATAAATTTAGTGGATGTGGGCGTTAGGCCAGCATTTATTGCCCACCTAGTTGCCCTTCAGAAGGTGGTGGTGAGTTGCCTTCTTTTTTTTTAATTTAGAGTACCCAATTATTTTTTTCAAATTCTGGGCAATTTAGTGTGGCCAATCCACCTACCCTGGACATCTTTTGAGTTTGTGAGGGTGAAACCGACACAGACACGGGGAGAATGTGCAAACTCCACACGGACAAGACCTGTGTGGGTTGCCTTTTTAAACCGCTGCAGTCCTGGAGGTGTAGGTACACCCACAGTGCTGTTAGGGAGTTCCAGGATACTGTCCCAGCGACAGTGAAGGAACGGCGATGTATTTCCAAGTCAGGGTGGTGAGTGACTTGGAGGGGAACCTCCAGGTGGTGGGGTTCCCAGGTATCTGCTGCTATTGTCCTTCTAGATCGTAGTGGTCGTGAGTTTGGAAGGTGTTGCCTAAGGAACTTTGGTGAATTACTGCAGTGCATCTTGTAGATGGTACACACAGCTGCTCGTGGTCGATGGTGGTGGCGGGAGTGAATGTTTGTGGAAGGCGCAGCAATCAAGCAGAGCTGCTTTGTCCTGAATGGTGTTGAGCTTCTGGAGTGCTGTTGGAGCTGCGCTTATCCAGGAAAGTGGAGAGTATTCCATTACATCCTGACTTGTGCCTTGTAGACGATGGACAGGCTTTGGGGGATCAGGTGGTGAGTTACTCACTCATGAAGCGAAAATCCGAGTCAACTTTAACTTTGCACACTGGAGAAATGATTTGTCTTGTGGTGTTTCACCAATACCACTATGTCACTTATTGGGTAATAACACTTCTTAGAATTCTTTACAGATAACAGGTGGGTATTAATTGGCAGGATGTGACAAGTGGCTGGGAAAAAAGAAGGTTAAAGGGTTATTTGACCAAAGTTTTCAAAACATTAAAAGGGGGCTGATGAGGTGGATAGAGAAATTATGTCTGCCAGCTGGGGAAGCCAGATCTTTCAGGATTAAAATGAGGAGACATTTCTACATACAAAGAGAGCTGGATGGCGTGACTTGAAAATGGAGATTTCAAAGTGAAAGACATGTTTTTATATGTTATTTCATAGCTTCATAAAAAACCTTTACCAGACAACAGGAAATAGGATCGCTCCACAGCAAATAAGATCCACGAGAAACAGGATCTCCTTCCACAAAGCATACTCGCTCGTCCCCTCCTCAGTCGATTCAATGATGATGTAGGCTGTATTTGCTAACACCTTAAAAGACAAAAGGAATTTAACTTTTCTGCATCTTGTATTATCCTCAATGTGAATCAATTTTTACTTAACAGAAAGCTTAGATGAATTAGTAGCTGCCGAGGATTCTTTTTCCGCATGCTCATTCAGTTGGGTCGGGTGCCTCTCCTGTAACTGGGTACCATCACTGTTGGGGCACAGTCCAAACAGCAGCTGAATCTGCCACCTATTGGCCCAGTTACTCAAGATTTAAATCTTACCCAGTCAGTCGTATTTTTCCCCCTCATTTGCCATCATCTGCAAATATGGCATTTTGTTTAGCATACCCTTGTCCAAAAAACACGAGGACAAACAATTAATCCTTGATCCAGTTTATATTGCTAAGGAAAATTGTTTACAGCTAGCCTTCATCTATTTTTAATGAACTGTTTTCACCCAATGTCACATTTCTACCTCAGGTCCGTGTCTCAGCCAGTATTAAGAGTGTGTGCGTGTGTAAAGAAGCACATCAGGATGCTTTATTTAGGCAGGACTTTTATCATGTTTGCACAGACAAGCGAGGTATCATTCTGCACCTGCAGGCAGCAGGCACGTTGGCCATTTAACCCATGCTTTTGTTGGTGGTCAATGCCGGAACATTGGTCAGGGCATTGGAAGACCTCACCAGTCTTACGCGAGTCCTACAGTCCATCCAAAACAGGGAAGCAACATGAGGTTCAACACCATTCCTTTGGGATAATCAGGCACTTTTGGAAGCTTGTCATTTGGAGAAAATAGCTAACCATTAGAACATAGAACATAGAACAGTACAGCACAGAACAGGCCCTTCGGCCCTCAATGTTGTGCCGAGCCATGATCACCCTACTCAAACCCACGTATCCACCCTATACCCGTAACCCAACAACCCCCCCCTTAACCTTACTTTTATTAGGACACTACGGGCAATTTAGCATGGCCAATCCACCTAACCCGCACATCATTGGACTGTGGGAGGAAACCGGAGCACCCGGAGGAAACCCACGCACACAGGGGGAGGACGTGCAGACTCCACACAGACAGTGACCCAGCCGGGAATCGAACCTGGGACCCTGGAGCTGTGAAGCATTTATGCTAACCACCATGCTACCCTGCTGCCCCTGATTCTGTTATCAGAGCAGCCCCACCCTCAGCCTACTATTTTAATAAATTCCTCTGGACGGCATCATCAATTATCGAACAATGCACTACAGATACTGGCCAAGGTTATTACAATCCTAATCTTAGATTTGAACTGTACAAAGTGAGGTGAATAAACTTGCTAAACTGCCCACAATTTAGTATGTCCACTACTGTACCTTCCCCTCCTCACTGCCTCCAAAGGACAAACAACTTAACTAATGACCAATAGACACAGTGCCTCTGTGCAGATATCCTCTGCAGAACCTTGCCCAAATCATTGCGATTATTTTCTAAACATGTAAACTTGGATCAACTGAACATTTTGCAACTATTATTGTAACACAACATTGGAGGGGCTACCTAACATCATGGGGGCTCAATGGATTGTTTTCCTGGTTTAAGTAATATACTTTTTCAGACCAATAACGGGTTGAGAGTTTACATTGAAAAGACGGCAGAGTGTGCTTGATGCAACACCTGCAGTGGTACAGGGTGTCACAGGAGCTGTGGATTCAGTAAGGGAGATGGTTTAAAGGTGTTCAGTGTCCAGCGTGGGCTGGCTGAAGGTGGGAAAATTGAGCAGTGGGGAAATTAAGAAAGGCCCCTGAAGGAACACAGCAGCGAATGTACATTGGACTGAATGACGGAATGTGCTTGAAGAGCCGAAAGGCCTATTCCCGCTCCCAATTCTTATATTCTTAACTCTGTGCAATTCCGGCAGCTACCCTCTTACCCAGCGAGTCCTGCTAGAAAGTGAACATGACTTGGCAAGATTGACATGATCTCGGATGCTCACAACTCCAATCCGCTTCCGGGGAAAATCCTGCTGACAATCAGTGTGCAGTTTACAAACACCTGAGAAGTCGCCCTCTAAATCTTGCCAATTAACACTTAAATGAGCTGTACTGCTTATTTAAATGGGGTGGGGTTCTCAGGCTTTGGAGAGCCCTAGGTGGTCAGGGACAGGGCAGGATGGTCCCCTGGCACTGCCTCTATCACCTGAGCACCTTGCACTGCCAGCCTGGGTCAGGGGGGGTCAAGGGTATGAAGGGGCGTCATAAAGGCTGGAGGAGGGGGGGGGGGGGGGGGGGGGGGGGGGGGGGAAGAGATTACGGGTGGGAGCCTGAAAGGGAGGGCCCTCAGCAACCCCATAGAGGTTCATCTTCACTTGGGGGGGGGGGGGGGGGAAAGAGTGTTAATGCCCATGTGTGCAGGGCAGGTGACATTGCCTGTGGGTGGGAGGCCCTCAAGTTCATTTAGAGATTGGGACACTTTTTCAAAATGGTGGCCTGATCTCCGAGGAGCCGTTCTCACTGGCGAGTGCCCAGTGTTGAAAACATTTCTCAGTGTGGGCTTGATCGGGGAGAAACTTCCCAAGGCACAGAAAATGACCAAGCGTGATTGAACAGCGGTGTGGATCGCACCCAAAAGCCGTCGAGAAAAATCGCACCAAACCCACCTAAAAGGCACTTAGAAATGATTTGGTTGAATCGCTCCCTATAGTTCCAAAATGTTTTCAAGAATTTGGTAATCAATTAATTTTGAAAGCATCCCCATACAACTAAAAAACTGACTGCAGTCCTCAAAATACACATTATAGAAAGGAATTCCAGCCCCCAAGTATTTTAAACTTGGTTTACCTGCAGAGGAATCACAATCATGAAGATCTTTTTGTCTTTATCTGACAGAATATATTTTACGAAAGCCCATCCTGTGCCAATCAGAGCCAAAGTAATAAACAGCAAGGCACCTTTCAATCTGCAGAAGGTAGGATATTAAGTTAAAATTGTTACAATCACTTTCAAAGAAACACCCTTTTTTGAAAAACGGTTTGTCTAGTGCTCTCCAGCTTGACCCGAGAGAAGATGCCTCTATCACAAACTCAGGTCTCTCAAACCACTTGTTTCCCCCTAATGTAGTCACCCTTGCAATGCAGGAAACACAGCAAAATGTGTGCTCAGCAGGATCCCACAAACAGCAATGACCAGGTAATGTTATGTTAGTTACAGGATAAATATTGTTAAAGACACCGGCAACAGGCAGTTTTCAAGTCCACTCAAGAGTGTAGACGGAGGGCAGCACGGTGGCACAGTGGTTAGCATTGCTGCCTACGGCACTGAGGACCCGGGTTCGAATCCCGACCCTGGATCACTGTCCGTGTGGAGTTTGCACATTCTCCCCGTGTCTGCGTGGGTTTCACCCACGACCCAAAGATGTGCAGGGTAGGTGGATTGGCCATGCTAAATTGCCCCTTAACTGGAAAAAATAATTGGGCACTCTAAATTTTTTTTTTTTTTAATAAAGAGTGTAGACGGAACCTCAGTTTGACATCTTATCCAAAAGACAGCACAGTGGAGCTCTCCCCCAGCACGGCATTGGAGTGTCAACCTGGATTTTTGTGCTCAAGTCTCTGCAGTGAAACTTGGACTTTCTGCCTCGGTGACGAGCGCGCTGCCCAGGGGCCACAACTTAACTCTGGAGCAACAGAGGTCAGAGAGCCACAGCATTCAATGGCCAGCCACGGGCAGTTGAATGGTAGCCCAGAGCCCCACAACCTGCAACACCCACACCCTTCGTTCAAACATCCTAATATATACTTACAGATGGGTAATGTAGTACATCACAGCCCAACCTTCAATTGCTGATCCCTTAACAGCAATGAAATAAAAGTTTATCTGGAAACAAATAATAAGGATTGAGAACACTTTATAGAAAGAGATAAGACAGGCAAATATCACTTGAACAGTTGCGCACAGAGGCTGGGCGTGTTCCTACGAAATAGGACCATGTCTATCATTTTGGTGACACAATCTTGTCCTGCTTCTATTTCATATAGTTTAAACAAAAAAGGATATGAGACAACACGATCTGTTAGAGAATGGTCTTTGCAATACTTTGATTTCTCCTCATCTCTTGTCTAGACATTTGTGGCATACATTAAAAAGTGCCATGTAAACTCAGCTGGCTCCTGGTGTTTCTGGCTTCAGAACGTTGATAAATGGCAAATCACTAAACCTACACTCAAGATACTGCACTTTCCAACTTGAAATCCCTTAAAGCAACATTTGAAGAAATTGCAGTCACATTAGTCCATAGACACACCATGCATTGATGCGGCACCAGAGTCTGCCCTCCAATATTGCTCTGCTCCTTGTCTATTACCATTGGATTCATGATTGTGAGCACAGAAATGCAGAGACTTGTATTCGTGCTGGCTACTTTGTGAGGAGTCAAAATGCCTTTTTCTGAGATAAATATTTTAAAACGCAATATTTCTCTCTGCTGTAGATGTTACAATTGGACTGTCACGAAGCATGGTTTGACTCGTGTCAGTGTTACCACTAACCATGTGTCAATGCCTAGATAAGAGACGAGAAGAGATCAAAGTGTTGCAGGATCGATCATGCTGTCCCAACTCCACTTTTCTTCTCAAAAACTAGATGAAATAGAGCGGCATGGTGGCACAATGGTTAGCACGGTGCCTCACAGCACCAGGGATTTGCGTTCGTTTCCGACCTTGGGTGACTCTGTGTGGTGTTTGTACGTTCTCCCCGTGTCTGCGTGGGTTTCCTTCGGGTGCTCTGGTTTCATCCCACAGTCCAACCCTTACTAAATTGCCCCTTAGTGTCCAAAAAATGTTAGGTGGGGTTACTGGGATACAGGGACAGTGTGGGCCTAGGTAGGGTGCTTTTTCAAGAAAATAAAACAGGGTGGCACGGTGGTTAGCACTGCTGTCTCTCAGTGCCAGGGGCCCGGGTTCAATTCCGGCCTTGAACTATCTCCCTGTGTCTGCGTGGGTTTCCTCCGGGTGCTCCGGTTTCCTCCCATAGTCCAAAGATATGCAGGTTAGGTAGATTGGCAATGCTGAATTGATAAGTGTCCAAAGATTTGCAGGTTTGGTGGGGTCTTGGGTTACGGATATAGGGTGGGGCAGCGGGCCGAGGTGCACTTTCAGAGGGTCGGTGCAGACTCGATGGGCCGAATGGTCTCCTTCCGCACTGTAGGAATTCTAGTTCTATAGATGCAGGACATGAAGATGTGTCACCAAAATGATAGACCTGATCTTACCATTTTATAGGAACAGACCCAGCCTCTGCTCGCAACAGAATCAACTCCAGAAAGCGTAATACAGCCATGTTGCCATCAGCTGCCTTGCTCATCCTCCCTTCTTGCTCCAGCCTGCTGCACACACAGGTCCCATAGCAGTACCCCCCGTCCCACTCCGCCTCCCCCACTCCGCATCTTCAACCAGTGATTCAGATTATCGTCTCCCCTACTCCGCGCCTTAAACCAGTGATTCAGATTATCGCCTCCCCCACTCCGCACCTTAAACCAGTGATTCAGATTATCGTCTCCCCTACTCCGCGCCTTAAACCAGTGATTCAGATTATCGCCTCCCCCACTCCGCACCTTAAACCAGTGATTCAGATTATCGTCTCCCCCACTCCTAACCTTCAACCAGTGATTCAGATTATCGCCTCCCCCACTCCGCACCTTAAACCAGTGATTCAGATTATCGCCTCCCCCACTCCGCGCCTTAAACCAGTGATTCAGATTATTTAAAGTGAATTGCAAAGGTTAACTGAATATTTCATGTATCATTTCATAAGATGTCGGAAAAAAAATATTTTCTCTTTAAAGCTTGCTGAGCTAATGTCTGATGCCAGAGCGCTAAGTGCGTAGAATGACCTTCAGCAGGTTATCTAACTGAAGGTCAAAACTGACTCTTAACGGCTGACGATACTGCCACGATGGCGTCATTCAACGGTGATGAGGAGGAGGAACTTGGGCTCACACATTTAACTGTTCCCTGGCCCGAGGTCTGAAAAGCAGCCTAGCCCTGGCTGACCGGTCCGCCAAGACGAGAAACTGCTCCTGGGAGCAGCCAGCCAGCCTAGAATCAGAGAACGATTACTGCACAGAAGGAGATCATTCAGCCAGCCATTTCAACTTCCTACAAGAGCAATCTCACAAGTCCCCTGCTCATTCCCCATACCACTACAATTTAGCGGCAACTTCGACTTATACTTACAGCATGGAACAGTATGGAGATGGACTTGGTGAATGCCAGTGCAGCCATCAACCAGTGGATTTTAAATACACTGCTCCTGAGAAAGACAGTTGTTAGTCGGGTTCAGTAGTCACTTGGAACAACAGAAATTCAAACAGTCAATGACATGGAGATGACACAAGAACATAGGAAGGTAAAGCTGGCACAGAGGGGAACGCATGCATGGTGCCCTGTAGTTTTGTTGAACATTACACTGCGTAGTGGATCTTACTGGAACACAGGGACTCCTTTCAAACCCATCACTCCAAGCCAATTCCCTCATTTCCTTCAGACCGGGCGGTTTAGGGCTCACAGGTGGAATAGTGTTCGCAACACTCATGAAAAACTTATTTTGGATAGAGGTGTGGAGTTGCTGCTTGCCTTTTCTATTTAGAGCGAGGTAAGACAAAGTCAATTTCCTTGCTCCTAAATCTACTGAACTGCTTCTCATGATATTGAAACCTTGAATATCGATGTTGATGACTGAACTTCATCAACTGCAGTACACACGTTAAAACTCAAAGCCACAATCCCAACCCTATCCTCCCTTTCCCCGCATCCACCTTTCAGTTTTGACAGTACTAATTACCAGTGCAGTGGCAACAAGATAAAAGGGAAAGGGTTTGAAATGTAACATGCAAAAAGATTTCAAAAACGAGTGCACTCATTAAGTATTCCATAAAATATTCTTCTAAAGCGTACAAATATTTTATAGAATTTTAACCTTAGAAGCCTGGTCGATTAATGGGAGCTTCTATTTCCCTGGGCCTTTTGTTTTTAAGCTCGAGCATCTTGGTAGTGACCAAAACTAAAATTGTTTCTATCACCATAACAATGGGTGCAAGGAAGCTCTGCTTCCCTGCTCACTCTCGCAATACAGAAGGGTTTTTAGTCAGCTGCCCTTTGACCACTTATTTTGCTTTATGATCATGGAAATCATAGAATCCCTACTGTGCAGGAAGCCTTCAGCCCATTGAGTCTGCACCGACTCTCTGAAAGAGCACTCTACTTTGGCCCATTCACCCGTCCCATCCCCAAATCACCACCTAACCTTTTGAACACCAAGGGGAAGTTTTATCATGGTTAATCCACCTAACCTGCACGTCTTTAGACTGTGGGAGGAAACCAGAGCACCCGGAGGAAACCCATGCAGACACGATGAGAACATGCAAACTCCACACAGAATCAAACTTGGGTACCCGCCGCTGTGAGGCAGCGGTGCTAACCGCTGTGCCACCATGCCACCTTTGGCGTTGGGCCTTTTAAAACAGTGGCACTCTACAACTCAACTGGCGAACTCATGTACTTTACTATAAAAGCAGTTTAAACACTGGACACCAAAGGAGCTTTACCTGTGTTTTAGAAGGAGGGAAACCCAGAACAAGGCTGCCACAAAGAAAAATCCAGACATGACCAAGTAGAGCAGCGGCAGTGGGGTTTCCCCAGCAGAAAGGTAGTTCTTTGGATTCCTTGCCATTATTTCAATCTAAGGAAGGATGGTTTAAAATATAGACATAAGAAATCTAAAAGTTACAACGATAATTAGAAATAAATAGCTGGGCTTGTTTATGCGCTGCCCAGCGTGGAACCAACCAGGAGCATAGCAGGTTTGATCCCTACTTGGAGTTAGTTAGAGTTAGACCCTGCCATGCAAGTCTCCTTCCACTTCATTCCTCAGCTTTCGGTCACCTTTCAAGCCCTAATATCGCCTTACATGGCTTAACGTCAGATTTTGTTTGATAATGGTCCTGTAAAATGCCTTTGGACATTTTGCTGTTGTAGGCACTGTATGAATGCATTGCATTATTATAGGCTACCAGGAATTGACTAGGAGATAATTAGTGTCGTACCACAGGAATCTGTGTTGGGGCCTCAATTATTCATTAATGACTTGGACGATGGCATAAAAAGTCATATATCCAAATTAGCTGACGATACGAAGGTAGGTGAAGTTAGGGAAAGCCAAGATGATAGCATAAAATTGCAAGGAGATATTGAGAATAGGTGAATGGGCGAAATTGTGGCAGGTGGAATTCAACATAAGCAAGTGTGAGGTTGTCCATTTTGGATGAAAAAAAGGATGGAGCAGAGTACTTTCTAAATGGCAAGAGGTTAGGTACGGGTGGTGTTCAAAGAGACTTGGGGGTAAAGGTGCAGAGGTCCTCAAAATACCACGAACAAGGGCAGAAAATAATCAAAAAGGCTAATGGAGGGGCAGCATGGTGGCGCAGTTGTTAGCACTGCTGCCTCACGGCACCGAGGACCCGGGTTCGATCCCGGCCCTGGGTCACTGTCCGTATGGAGTTTGCACATTCTCCCTTTGTCCGAGTGGGTCTCACCCCCAAAAATGTGCTGGGTCGGTGGAATGGCCACACTAATCTGCCCCTTAATTGGAAAAAAACATAATTGGGTACTAAAAAGGCTAATGGAATGCTCGCCTTAATATCTAGAGGTTTGGAATATAAAGACACAGGGGTTATGTTGCAGCTTTACAAAACCCTGGGTAGATCCCACTTGGAGTCACTGTGAGCATCTCTGGGCACCACACCTTCGGAAGGTTTAGCTTTGGAGGGAGTGCAAAGTAGGTTTATTAAAACGATACTTGGACTACGAGGGTTAAGTCACAAGGAAAATTACACAAATTAGGCCTGTTTTCACAAGAATTTAGGTTATGGGGTGATCTGATCAAAGCATTTAAGATATTAACAGGGAAAGACAGAATAAAGATAAACTGTTTCCATTCACCAAGGAGAGGGACATGAGGGATGTTGAGGCTAGGGATGGATGTTTAAATACTCTAGGTCATGTCAGCATAAGGAAGGGGGAGGTTTTGGGTATTCTAAAAGGCATTAAGGTGGACAAGTCCCCAGGACCGGATGGGATCTATCCCAGGTTACTGAGGGAAGCGAGGGACAAAATAACTGGGGCCTTAACAGATATCTTTGCAGCATCCTTGAGCACGGGCGAGGTCCTGGAGGATTGGAGAATTGCTAATGTTGTCCCTTTGTTTAAGAAGGGTAGCAGGGATAATCCAGGGAATTATAGACCTGTGAGCTTGACGTCAGTGGTAGGCAAACTGTTGGAGAAGATACTGAGAGATAGGATCTATTCACATTTGGAATAAAATAGACTTATCAATGATAAGCAGCATGGTTTTGTGCAGGGAATGTCTTACAAACCTAATAGAATTATTTGAGGAAGTGACAAAGTTAATTGATATGGGAAGGGCTGTAGATGTCATATACATGGACTTCAGTAAAACATTTGATAAAGTTTCCCATGGCAGGTTGATGGAAAAAGTGAAGTCGTATGGGGTTCAGGGTGTACTAGCTAGATAGATAAAGAACTGGCTGGGCAACAGGAGACAGAGAGTAGTGGTGGAAGGGAGTGTCTCAAAATGGAGAAAGGTGACTAGTGGTGTTCCACAGGGATCCGTGCTCAGACCACTGTGGTTTGTGATATACATAAATGATCTGGACGAAGGTATAAGTAGTCTGATGAGCAAGTTTGCAGATGATACTAAGATTGGTGGAGTTGCAGATAGCAAGGAGGACTGTCAGAGAATACAGCAAAACATAGATAGATTGGAGAGTTGGGCAGAGAAATGGCAGATGGAGTTAAATCCAGGCAAATGCGAGGTGATGCATTTTGGAAGATCTAACTCAAGAGCAGACTATCTGGTCAATGGAAGATTCCTGGGGAAAATTGATGTGCAGAGAGATCTGGGAGTTCCGATCCATTGTACCCTGAAGGTGGCAACGCAGGTCGATAGAGTGGTCAAGAAGGCATACAGCATGCTTGCCTTCATTGGATGGGGTATTGAGTACAAGAGTCGGCAGGTCATGTTACAGTTGTATAGGACTTTGGTTAGGCCACATTTGGAATACTGCGTGCAGTTCTGGTCACCACATTACCAGAAGGATGTGGATGCTTTAGAGAGGGCGCAGAGGAGGTTCACCAGGATGTTGCCTGGTATGGAGGGTGCTAGCTATGAAGAAAGGTTGAGTAGATTAGGATTATTTTTGTTGGAAAGACGGAGGTTATGGGGGGACCTGATTGAGGTCTACAAAATTATGAGAGGTATGGACAGGGTGGATAGCAACAAGCTTTTTCCAAGAGTGAGGGTGTCAATTATAAGGGGTCACGATTTCAAGGTGAGAGGGGGATAGTTTAAGGGAGATGTGTGGGGAAAGTTTTTTACGCAGAGGGTGGTGGGTGCCTGGAACACTTTGCCAGCGGAGGTGGTAGAGGCGGGCACGATAGCATCATTTAAGATTGCTAAAATAGCATCTGGACAGATATATGAACGGGCGGGGAAGAGAGAGAAGTAGATCCTTGGAAAATAGGCAACAGGTTTAGATAAAGGATCTGGATCGGCGCAAGCTGGGAGGGCCGAAGGGCCTGTTCCTGTGCTGTAATTTTCTTTGTTCTAATTGTTGGGCATTCTAAAACTAGGGGGCACCATCTAAAGATTAAGGTTGGACCATTCAGGAGAGATGTTAGGAAGCATTTCTTCACTCAAAGGGTGGGAGAGGTTTGGAACTCTCTCCCACAAACTGCAGTCGAAGCTGGAACAGTTACTAAATTTAAATCAGAGATAGAGTTTTGCTAATCAAAGATATGAAGGGATATGGGTCAAAGACAGGTATATGGAGTTAGGCCACATGTCAGCCTTAGAACATAGAACAGTACAGCACAGAACAGGCCCTTCGGCCCTCGATGTTGTGCCGAGCAATGATCACCCTACTTAAACCCACGTAACCCGTATACCCGTAACCCAACAATCCCCCCATTAACCTTACACTACGGGCAATTTAGCATGGCCAATCCACCTAACCCGCACATCTTTGGACTGTGGGAGGAAACCGGAGCACCCGGAGGAAACCCACGCACACACAGGGAGGACGTGCAGACTCCACACAGACAGTGACCCAGCCGCGAATCGAACCTGGGACCCTGGAGCTGTGAAGCATTGATGCTAACCACCATGCTACCGTGAGGCCCCATGATCTCATTGAATGGTGGGGGACAGGATCGAGGGGCTGAATGGCCTACTCCCATTCCTGTGTTCCTAATTGTGACCGTGCAAGCCAAAATACAAATTTTGTAAAATATTCACACTAACATTCCAAACAAATGAATTTTGTTAAGAGTCTGACAGTATGTGCCAATAATTAAAGGCCAACCAATAGAAAATTAGATTGGTGATCATCACGGAGAGGGGGTGCATGCATTATGTTGTTTTGATGAACACACATTGCTACATGTACATTGGAAAGAGAAGCACTAAGGGTTGAGGAAAGATATGATCTTGTGCCAGACAGGAAGTCATCTAGGGACTGAAAGAGATGAGGATTGAATGCATAGGAACAGAAGGACATCATTCAGCCCCTTAAGCCTTCTCCTTCATTCATTCAGATAATGGCTGACCTGTACCTTCATTCCCATAAAAAGCGGGGAGGAATATCCTTCCATTTCCCCCCCTCACTTGGCAAATATACTTACTGTCATGTCAAATCCAACAGCATTTTTCTTCCCGGGACCTGCTTTATGACAGTTGTGGAAGCTGAGAGTATAGAGCCCTTCCTCTTCTACAGACAGAATCTTTACAAAGAACTGCAAAGAAGAATTAAAAAGGAATTAAATAATGGTAACATAGATAAACACAAGGGGCTATTAAATTTGGGGAATGAAAGATTCTTACATTGAAGGTGTAGCTGCCATTCATAAATTGCAGTTCAAAAACTTCCTCGCTCTTTTCGGTTTTCTTATCCTGTGAAAATAGGTTTGATACCAAATATTAGCAAGCACTTGCCGGAACATCCAGACAGCTAACAGGGCCATCATTCACGAGTTTTCCATCGAAGCAAATCATCAGGAAACAAAAGGGTGTCAGCGCCACATCCGACTGAAATACCCAAGACCTCAGACCACAGAATAGGAAGGAAATCCACTCAGTAGGTTTTAGAAACTTGCACTTGATAAGCAGACAACTGATGATCTGATATTTATCACAGTGCTGTTTGTATGATCTTGCCCTTGTGTAACTCGAGCTGCTGTGCTTCCCTACGTAATGCAGTGAATACTCTTCAAGACGTATTTTATCGCTAACAAATGTGCTTTGTAAGTCCTGAGGTTATGAAAGGCGCTGTATAAATGCAAATTAATCCGCATCGTCAATTGAGAAAAATAAATATTCGTTAACAGAAGAAGAGCATTCGACCTAGTGTTAGCTTCCCAATAATAACTCATGAACAATTCCAATCGCTTCTCTCCTCTGAGTGGCAATGGATTACGCTGTACAGTGACATACAGATCAGGTGCCTTGTTGCTCCCAATCTAATTAGCACTTCCCTATCTTGCTCGGGCTCCTACTCTTTTCAAATGTCCCAATATTACAAAGGGGAAATAAAAGGACAGAAGAATGTAGCACCTCCACAATCTCTAGGAATGATTACGCGCATGTGGACACACCTACGGAGCAAGACTGGCCACTGTCACGTTATGGGCCAATTGGCCCCCTTCGGTGCATTTCTAGACATATAGACATTTCTATATCCATGACTTCCTGTGACCTAACACTTCCACAGAGATGAAACTTGCCCACCCAATTAATTCACCCTCAAATAACTCTCCAGGATAAATGGCACCGTTGCACATTCACTGCGACAGTTCCCAGCTCTGAGGAGACTGAAGTACCTGAAATGCGACCAAGCCTGGAGGCTGGAAATGGGACTTGATGATCCTGTGATCCTCTGTGACTCCACGTTTCTATGCCGTGCCTCGTTGTTCTTACGTTCTCAAGACACAAACAGCCATATTTTCCAGTTCCATTTGATAAAACACCTACCGTCTACTTTTCTCAATGACAACTCACAATATCCTTTCCTTTCATTGCCAGCTCCCAGACACCCACAAACAGCCATCATAAAGAGAACTACATAACTAACCATTGAGAGCCCAAGACCCTCTTGAAGACATTAACCGCACTTATTCATTCACAATAAAAATCAGGATCCCAGTACTACGCCTAGATGCTACGGTACCACAGTAACCATGTCTATCCCGTCATTTGTTGCATCACACAACAACCATTTTCACTCCTAAAGTGGAATTTTAAGCTAAACATTCGATTCACTGACCACACTGCACAGACTAACCTCTTTAACGGTCTTCACTTTTCCTTTTGCCGCATCTTTGTCTTTATTTTTGGTTTCAGCCTCTTCTCTTTTCCTCCTGGTCTTTAAAGCTGACAAAATAGAATTTCAACGTGAAGGCATGTCCCTTCACCGAGTTGACAAGGAGCACAGAAAAGTTTGGTCTGAGTGGCAACTTTGATCAGATGCCACAATATGAGCAAGTGAGACAAAAGCGAATGACTGGCTGCAAGTGCATAACGTAATACACGAGTTAGCTTGCTTTTTCAAATCACTGGTCGTTTTTCAGTTAACAACTAATCCCCACCCCCCAAAAAGTGATGATAGGAAATGTAACAAAATCACACAATAAAAACACCAAATTGAAAGTAATTCACTTTGAGATGATTTGAAAACATGATGAGGCTGGATATAAATTCAAGCCCTTCAAGCACCCACCAAGTCCCAAAGATTCATGGTGATTGTATTGGCATCAGCCTGGCTCCACAGTGGTACGCTCAGTCATCTCAGAATCATTTATAGGCACAGGTCCCACGCCAGAGCCTTCAATGCTACTCGCAATAGGTCTCGTTCCTCTATCACCCCTGTGCCCACTTACCTACACTGGCACCCGGGCATGCAATGGTTTAATTTTAAAACTCTCATCCTGGTTTTCAAATCCCTCCTTGGTCTTTCTCCTCCCGATCTGCAAAATCTCCTCTAGCCCCACAACCCGGTGACGTACACGCTCCTCCAATTCTGGCCTCTTGTGCTTGCCCAATTTTAATTGATCTGCCATTGGTGGTGGTGCTTTCAGTTGCCTAGACCTAGGCCACAACCTCTGGAAAACCCTCCTACACCTCTCTGCTGTCGACCTCACTTTACTCCTTTAAGACACTACCTCTTTGTCTAAGCTTTTGAACACAACACCTCATATCTCCTACGTGGCTCGCGGCAGTCCTGTTTCACCGTGCTCCTGTGAAGCACTTACAGATGTTTCATTGTGTTAAAGGTGCCATATAATTTGCTGTAGCCTGGGCCGACAACACTCAGTGCAACACAGAAGGAGTGTGAGACTGCCGGAGGTGCATTCTTGGGTAAGAACCATTAAACCATGGCCCTGTCTGCTGTCAGCGGTGGACATAATAGATCCCATGGAACAGTTCAAAAAGGAGGAAGGAAGATCGCTCAATGCCTTGGCCAAAATATATCCCTCGACCAACATCAGCAAAATCAATTATCTGGTCACATCTCCTTGCTGTTTGTGGGACCTTAGTTACAAATGGCTGCTGCATTTCCCTGAGCATCTATAAAATGTTTTGGGATATCTTCAAATCATGAATGGCAGTGTAGAAATGGGAACTCTTTCTCTCTCTTTACACCAGCCATAGTAAAGAATTAGCATCTCTAATCAAGTCATCCAATGAACTACCTGGCTGCTTGGCTTCTTTCTTCACATTTTCTACATCCTGGGTTTCAGATTTCTTTTGATGACCTGGCCCCAATATCAACAGCTTTTTCTGTTGACCATGTTTCTTCATAAAAACCCTGTTGACATAAGATTTCAACATTTAATTTTCAGCCCGATTAATAGTGACACTCAACATCTTTCCCCACTGGGGAAGAAGCAAACTGCAGTGAGACTTCTAAAGGTCACTACACTGGGCTTTAATGTCAAAGGAGGAGATGGGTCACTGAAAAAAAAATGAAGGGGGCGAGGTTGGTAGAGATGGTTCGCCAATTAGCATGGCTGACTTTGGGTCAATGTCTTTCTGTACAGGAATGACGTCAGCCCGTTGCTCTGATCTACTGTCGGTGCACAGACTGATAAGCATCAGAGTGTACTGGCTTTGTGAGAGCTAAAGAAAACTGTGGCAAGGGAGAGGTCATGTTCTTTGGGAACTGAGCCAACGGATCCTTATCCTTTAGCGTTTTAGCATTTTATGGTTCACAGAGGTCGGCACAGGTGCTGAAAAGTGAAAGCAGGTAGCCAAGGTGAATCAAAACAAACTACGCATGCTGGAATGAAGCTCTCTCTCCATTGCGGATGAGAAGCTGGTCATCGGGTGAGAGGAGCTCTTTGGGTTTCCCTGCGTGGCACAGGCCTGGTTCATACCGGATCCGGTGTCTTGGTGGTCACCCGAATCATCGGCCATTTTATCCGGAGATCAGAAACACACAATGTTCATGCCGAAATGCCACACAAATCTCTAGATGGGGCGGGGCGGGGGGGGGGGGGGGGGGGGGGTTGTGTTTCCAACACCAAGGTTTTTTAAAATAAATTTAGTGTACCCAATTAATTTTTTTCCCAATTAAGGGGGAATTTAGTGTGTTCAATCCACCTAGCCTGCACATCTTTGGGTTGTGGGGGCGAAACCCACGCAAACACGGGGAGAATGTGCAAACTCCACACGGACAGTGACCCAGAGCCGGGATCGAACCTGGGACCTCAGCGCCGTGAGGCAACAGGGCTAACCCACTGCGCCACCGTGCTGCCCCCAGCACCAAGTTAAAAGCTTCGACCTCATGTCTATTTTTGTTTTAGCTATAGTAAAGAATAAATTAAATCAATTTATTCTTAATGGCTTTTCTAAACCCAAAATAGGTGAACATTGCTGAAATTTAAAAACATACAAGCTCAGCGAAATCGGCTAACAGAATCTCTGGACTTCATTTCCTTCCTCAAAGAGGCATCAGTGCGTTTCCTCAGACGTCACTCTGACCAGCACGTCCCCCAGTCAATTCACGTCTCACATGCTCAGATTAGGCTGAAAGGTACAACACTACCTCAGGACCTTTCAGGCGAATTCCGGAAGCCCCCGCTTAGCTGCCTCTGTGCCAGGAGAAGGGTCAGTGCTGTCAGAATGAGGCACGTGGGTACCTTTACATTTTCCAATACAGTGACCAGACCACGTGCTAACTTAGGTTTTCTAAGATGGAAGTCCAGGAAGTGACCTTGCTTCCAGAAGAAGTCAAATTTTTAGCACCAGAACTATTCAAAACAGTTACAAGGCGCAACCCAAGTTGCCAGAGTACAGAAAATAACTCCTCCCCACATAATACAGCCAATTTTCTGCAAAAGGCAATACTTACTTCCTCTGTTTCAGATCAAAGTTAAAGAGTGTAAGGGATTCCCCGGAGGTAGTGTTGTACCTCTCCAGCAAACATGTGTTGGACTCATCTACCTATGTCAGAAACATAAATCTCGTCGTCACTCGAGATGGAGACACAAGCTGCAAAAAGAATTTCAATTAGCATCATGACTGCAGAACACATCCTCAGCATCGCCAAGGAAGGTTACAGTTTCAGATCGGACCTCTTCTCAGAACTGGAGACTCTGACCAGAAACAGCAGCACCCCACTCAGTGCACCAAGTGGCAGAAGCGAAAAACTGAATTTGTATAGTACGTGCAAAGCCCTTAAACGAGGGGAAAGAACGGATGCCGGAAGATGGGAAACAAAGGACAGTGGAACAGGTGACTTTAGAAGGCTTGTGGTGATGAAGAGATTTAACAGACTGGTATGGTGTCAGCCATGGGAAGTACTTGTTCTTCTGAGTCAGAAAGCTGTGGGAAGTTGTCATTTTAAGTCCAAGCCAGACATGAATACTTTGCTTCACAGAATGGCATATATTTGTTTCCTACCAACAAACCCAGTGTCCCAGCAGTCTCTATGCTCTTTTCCAAAGAATTCCGACATTGCAGGAGGCCATTCAGCCCATCGAATCTGCACTGACCCTCCAAAAGTGCATCCTACCTAGGCCCAACCTAACCCTTCAGCCCTAACTAACCTTTTGGACACTAAGGGGCAATTTAGCATGGCCAATCCACCTAACCTGCACATCTTTGGGCTGTGGGAGGAAACCGGAGCACCCGGAGGAAACCCACGCAGACACAGAGAGAATGTGAAAACACCACACAGACAGTGACCCAAGCTGGAATCGAACCCGGGTCCCTGCTGCTGTGAGGCAGCAGTGCTAACCATTGGTAAAATAGACTAATCAAATTATCTAATTAAATTAATGATAGCCTCTAAAAGAGGCATTGTAACAAAGACAAAATCTTAAAGGAATCAAATCAAAATGTTGAATAAATCACCATGCATGCTCCAAGTACTTAATTAAACAATGTTCTTCCCTTGTTAATTTTAACAATATAATTAACATACCACTGACACAAATCACACTCCGATTTGAGCACAAATTCGCAGCTAACAAAGAGCATTCTTCCTTTAATCATACTCACTGTATAGGCAGCCACACCATCAGTCTTTGTTTTTGCGAGGCTGAACCCAATCTGGTCCACAGATTATGTGAGAGAAGGAATGAGAAAACACACAATAGCAAAGTTATAAACGTTCTAAAACAGCTACCATATAAACACAGACTACAAAAACCTAATGCAAATTCCCACAAGTAGCCACAGCAGATTCAATGCCTCAGAACTATGCAGTGTGTAACAATGTCCTGCAGGGCAAGAGCTGTGGGGCTCTGGCCTATTTCTGCACACCATCAATGTAAACAGCAACACTGATGGATCCTGTTGAAATAGGGAAAGGGATTACCTGGTGGGCGGAGGTAGTGAAGCCTGGCCATCTTGGCTATTTTCTTGATGGATTCTTTCACTTGCATCATGTTTTGTCTTATTTCTCCTTCCATTAAAGCTGGCTCACCGTTCTGTCTTTCTTACCTTGTTCTCTTCAGTTTCTGTGCCCTGCCATCATCACCCTGCCACTCTGCTCCCACACCTATAGAGTACTGAACTTGCCAGGCCGTTGCTCTTTATTTCCCCTTCTGTGGTCCTTACTCATCCAGGTCAGTCTCACTACAATAATGTCAAACCCCTGCAGGCCTGAAGTCTAGCAAAAGGCTACGTACAGCGTTAACCAATCTTCCTTCCCAAGTTGGGATGGTTGTGGGCTCTGTTCTCGTTTCAGAGGCTGGAGCAGAAAGGAATATGCCAACACCTCGGTGCAGGACTGAGGGAGTGTTCCTCTCCAAGAGACGCTGCCATTGGGTGAGAGGTTAAACCGAGGCCCCACCGGCCCACTCAATGGACGTAAATGATTCCATGCCGCTATATCAACAGAAAGAAGAGTTCTATAGCGCTTCTCATTATCAGCGGGCATCTCAAAGTGCTTTACAGCCAATGGATTACTTTTGAAATGTAGTCACTGTTGTAATGTAGGAAACACAGCAGCCAAATTGTGCACAGTAAGTTCCCTTAAAGAACAATGTGATCACGATAAAGGCAAGTGTGTTTCAAAGAAAAGCAGGTGTGTTGTCCCTCGTGTTCCGGCCAATAGTTATCTCTCAGCCAACATTACTAAGAACAGATTAACAAGTTTTAATTCATTGCTGTTTCTGGGAGCTGCTGTGTTCAAACTGGCCACTGCAATTCCTATGCACCAGTGAATCACTTCAGAAGTACTTCACTGGCCGTTAATAACTTTGGACCTCCCCCAATCGAAATCACAAAAAGTGCCAACTCCTCATTTCTAGGCTATAGTTCAGATTCAAGACATTTGACGTGTTGTCTCCTCCATCTGCTGTCGCCTGTCTCTGTTCAACTACAAGTGGCATCGGTGCCCACTCACCCACCACCGATCCCCCCTATCCCCACACCGCATCCTACCTGCCTTCTCACCCACTCTCCTCCTCCACCCTTCCCTCAGAGGACAGCTCCCTTTACTGTACAGCTCACATGGAGCAACACAATGTTTGGGGGAAGGGGATGAGAAGGGGCTGGAACTAGAGGGTGGAAAAGCACACTCAAGCTGAGTGAAAGGAAACGCAACAACCTTACACTCTGCCTCTTGAATTACCCAACTCAATGGTGCCAAAGTCCAACTTGCATATCTATCTGGCCTGCAGAGTCTCAATGAATCATACCTTCATGGTCCATTCTTCAGAGAAAGCATGATCAATGATTTGAGGGAGCATGGACTGAGTGATAATTATTAAATTTATGTACTGCCTTTGTGGCTGATGCTTCTTGTAATTCTGGCTCAGAGGGCTGCAAGGGACACAACTGGGTGACCCAGCAGGGCAAAGGTTTGAATGCTCCCGGCCCACCCCAGAAGCCAGTTGAGTCAATGGGATCACAGGGGTAGACTGTAATGTTTGAAACAAGATTTCTGTCCCCAAGCCATCTCAATTCATCAGCTTTACAAAGCAGAAAATGAAACGAGGGGGCTTTCGGTTTCCAGTTCTGGGGTGTGGTGGGTATAAATACAGCCTCAGTTACAGTCCTGAGCACACTGCTCAGAAACGTCCTGCATTTGGCCCCCAGTTTGCTGTAAACTCGTCGATCTCCAACTGATGGAGGAAATATAAAATTACACTTCCCATTTCCAACCACAATTATTCAGTGACTCCTCGGCACATTTTCAGACAGCATCATCAAGGAATTCAATATCCCATTCCATTCTAATGTGCTGGCCTCATTATAGGTAAGAAATGACGGCAGCATGGTGAAGCAGTGGTTAGCATTGGTGCCTCACGGCACCGAGGTCCCAGGTTCGATCCCGGCTCTGGGTCACTGTCCGTGTGGAGTTTGCACATTCTCCCCGTGTTTGCGTGGGTTTCGCCCCACAACCCAAAGATGTGCAGGGTAGGTGGATTGGCCACGCTAAATTGCCCTTTAATTGGAAAGAAAATGAATTAGGTATTCTAAATTTATATATTTTTTTAAATTGAAAGAAAAAGATAAGAAATGGATATTTGGGGGAAGGCACAGAAGCTTAACTTTACACCTTCTGAAGATGCTGAATCAAGTCATGGATGAGAAAATATCAGCCATGATTGAATGGCGGAGCAGACTCGATGGACCAAGTGGCCTAATTCTGCTGCTATGTCTTATGGTCTAAAATTGTTTCACAGGATGAGCGGCATCGCTAGCTAGGCCAGCATTTGCTGCCCATCCACGATTGCCCTTGAGGTAGAGCCATTCATGGAACTGTCCGCCGGCAGCGGAATAGGGGCGGAGGAAAAGACTTTGTAGGTATAGAGAGAATTTCAAACCAAGCACTTGTGCGGCATTCCAATAAGCTGGGCCATCATCATCATCGTACAACGTTGAAAAACTTTATAACCCACAACGCATTACACCCAAACACCATTCACCATTATCTTGTCCAAGGCGACATCCGTCTTCAACTTAAGACTTGTGAGGTTGACCTCCAATGTTCCATTGGGGTAGAAGCCAAAGGTATTCAAATGGACTCTCGATCTCGTGTCGCCCTAAAGCAAGTAAAAATGATGTTAATCCAGAGAAATATGCCATACAGGTCACAACTATTTTAAGCTGGGATCCCATCGCCCAAGCGTCTCAGTCGGCAAGAGAACAAATAAATCTGTAAAGCCATTTCCACAAATACCCAAATGTGGAGCCCCGTCAGGAATGAGTTTAGAAGAATAAGGCTCGATTTCAATTAAATGTAATTTTAAAATTCTTAAGGGGTTTCACAGAATGGATGCTGAGGAGCCCTTTTCCCTGGATGGAGAAGCTGGAATCTGAGTGTTTCAGAACAATTTAGGACTGAGACGAGGAGAAATTATTTTGCTTCGAGGTTGTGAATCTTCACAACAATACTCCAGAGAGCTGTTGTTAGGTATCTTATTTTTAAAATATATAAATTGAGAGTACCCAATTCTTTTTTTTTCCAATTAAGGGGCAATTTAGCGTGGCCAATTCACCTACCCTGCACATCTTTTTGGGTTGTGGGGCTGAGTCCCAAGCAGACACGGGGAGAATGTGCAAATTCCACACGGACAGTGACCCAGGGCCAGGATCGAACCCAGGTCCTCGGCACCGTGCTGCCCAATTGTTATGTATCATAAAAGCTAAGACCGATAGATGTTTTGGCACGAGGTCAATCAAGGGATATGGGAATAGGGCAGGAAAATGGGTTCAGAATAGAGTACGAGCCACAATCTTATTGAGTGGTGGAGCAGGTGCATGGGTCTGTATGGCCTGCTCCTTTTTCTCCAAGTTCTGTCAGGTTTCTGTACATATTGACTTAATAGGACATTATTTCTGTTGCCATTACTGTTTATTAGGCACATCTTCAATGAGGATAGCAGAGCATAAAACATTTCTTTCAGGCTGTGGTTCCCAGGAGCGGGTGAACATTTGCAGAAAATCCCCCACACAGTAAAGTTTGAAAAGCCCTGCTATATTACAGAGTTTTACAGCATAGAAACAAACTAACACAATAAATAGGTTCTTCTATCAAGTCACATGACCCTCACGCTGGGGTTACCACATCAAGACAAAAGAAGTGCTTGAACAAGAGCCAAGATTGGGATTACATCTGGGATAAACAACAACAGGCATTCATCTAGCACCCTTAACGTTGTAAAAGTTATTCAGCTGTAGCAGCACCAAATTTTACAGCAAACTGCACCAGGAGATATGGGCCTGGATTTTGCTGTACTATTAAAGGAGAGGCTTTTCAGTGCTTGCCATTATTGGAGGGGAAATCAGACAGACTTCCCACACCCACATTTGTGCGGATAAAAACTCAAATCCAGAGTTTGCTATCAGAGATACCCTGCCCTCCACAAGGTGCGCAGCTCCAGTCCTCTCTGCTAGACATGATGTTGAAGTGAAGGTTATGGTGTGAACTTAGGTACGAACCCATTAGTCCCGCACTAAAAATGTCTGGAAAAATTGGAATTGTTGCTTTCAGTAACAAGTGGGTTTTTAAATGGCATATCAAGTGATAATTAATACTGAACAACTTCTGTGACCCTGTAAAGTTGTTTTTAACAAGTGTGTCTAGTCTCCTCATCTCAAGAAATGTTTGCTGTTTCTTCTTTCTCTGTCCCTTAATTCCATTTTTTAGTTCCCTTTCTGCACATGATTTTAATATAATTTATATTCTCTGCTTTATACTTCCTGTCTAGGAATCTGCATGTCTCAAGTGAGGATTCTCCAACCTGGTTGGATTGATAGCCTTGCTATTCCTTGTCCTGCTCACAGCTGACCGCAGTTGGTGTTGCACTGGATAAAACACAATAGTAGCGGGCAAATTTTCAGGAGCTTCTTAAACGAGATGAGAAAGGTGGGAGGTGGAGGAGAGAATTCCATAACTTGTAGTCAAGGCACCTGAAGGGACAGCCCTGACTGGTGAAGCTACATTTATTTATTTAGTAAATACAATGTCCGAAGCCAAACCGTTTCTTCTGGTCCTGCTGTGTTGAGTGTGGATCGGCCTCTGCAGAATAGGACATTGTTCTGTGATGTGTTCATAGTTCACTCTCTCCCATAGGAGACTAATGTGACATCTGTGGAGATTGGCGAAGCGGGGGAGGGGGGGGGGGGGGGCATTCCTAAACCTTCTAAAGTGTGGAATACTCTTTCCTTGGAAGGTTGAAACCAGGCGGGTATCTGATTGGTCGAGGTGGAATTTGCGTTGGAAGTTCTGTGTGGGAGTGCTTCTTCCACAATGGTCTTCTTAATGGGAGTTGTACATTGGGCTGAATAGATTGTGGTGTGTGTGTGGCGGTGTGAGTTAATCTTGACCAAACAGGGGTGTAGCTATCGGCTACATCGACAGCTCGAGTTCTGAGGTTTGGAGTGTAGTGGTAGCAGCACCCCATATTGAGCCAGCTAGTTTGGCAGTCACATTGTTTTTACACTGGACTTTGGATGCAGTTGTCAGTGTCATATCCGAGGTCACTCCTAAATCAAGGGGTTGGGAGTTGCATTAACTTGTAGCCATTCATATGGATGTTAAGCTCATTATTGGTTTCTGCACTGTATTTTTTTTTGATAAGTTTAGAGTACCCAATTCTTTTCTTTCCACTTTAAGTGGCAATTTAGCATGGCCAATTCACCTAGCCTGCACATCTTTTTGGGTTGTGGAGGTGAGACACCCGCAGATATGGGGAGAATGGGCAAACTCCACACTGACAGTGACCCGGGGCAACAAGGGGATTTTCACAGTAACTTCATTGCAGTGTTAATGCAAACCTATTTGTGACATGGATAAAGATTATTATTATTGGTATCCAGGTTTGCCTGGGGAAGCTCATAATCCTACCCGCAGGCAGAATCCTACCCGCAGGCAGAATCCTACCCGCAGGCAGAATCCTACCCGCAGGCAGAATCCTGCCCGCAGGCAGAATCCTGCCCGCAGGCAGAATCCTGCCCGCAGACAGAATCCTGCCCGCAGACAGAATCCTGCCCGCAGACAGAATCCTGCCCGCAGACAGAATCCTGCCCGCAGGCAGAATCCTGCCCGCAGGCAGAATCCTGCCCGCAGGCAGAATCCTACCCGCAGGCAGAATCCTACCCGCAGGCAGAATCCTGATGGCGGGAAACACAGGAGCAACGAGGAAGCTCTCAGGATGGTGGAGGAGTGAATATAATGCAACGAGGCTGGACTGTCTGAATTCTAAGGCACGAGACGTTGCTGAAGGAGGCGACTGAAGGATCATGAGACCAAGGGCAGGAAAAAAGATTGATGATTTCAAAAACTTAATTGAAAAAAAAAAACAAATCGAAGAAGAAATCGCAAGACCACGCGAGTGGGTGAACTGGGGCAGAGGCCATGCTCTTGGGTGGAACACCATCACCCACTGCCATTTAAAGTCCTGATGATAGTCCTGCAGACTGTGATTTCGGATACAGGTGACATGGCAGATTTGCCACCTGGTGAGTGCAGAGGAGTGGGCGCATCATGTCCCAGGATGTTTGCTCTTCCCTCCACCCTCCTCACGCTGCCCCAAAATTAGAGATGGGCAGACTTGAGGGCCCCTCTGAAGAAGGGGGGGGGGGGGGGGGGGGGGGGGCACCTTTCACCAAGGCTGGGGAAACACCTTGAGCCCCAGGGCACCACCACAGTGGGCCAAAGGAGAGGCCTCCGGGGCCAGCAAGGGAAAGCCTCCAGCCGCACTAACACCCGTCTGGGTTGGCACTACCGCAGCGGGACGCTTACCTTCAGGGCAAGGCGGTGGAAGCGGGCGCCGGCCCCGATCACCAGCGACAGCAACAGGAGCAAAATCTGGGCTGCTCTCCCTGCCATCATCATCACCTCCTCCTCCTCCTCCAGCACCACAACCGGAAGGGGAAGTGAGAGGAGGCGGACCACCCGGCCGGCTGTGACAGACAGCCCGGCCAGCCAATCGGCGGGGCGGCCTCCGCGTGATTGACGTACCGCCTGACCATTGGCATCCTCGGGCTTTGTACACGACGTGCAGCGGCCGACCAATCCGAAAGGAGAAGCGGGTGGAGCCCCGCCTTCACAACCGGCGGCCCAGGTATCCTGAAACAGAAAATCGAGAGTCTCAAAAAAATGGTTAAAATAATCCAATCACAACCTTTATATTCTTTGTCTTTCCGAGAACAACGAAAACAAGCGGGTGAAACCCTGAAATGAAAGTGAGATAAACACACATTGGAGGAAACTACAATCCCCAGAGGGCATTGCGCATCTACTTAGACAACAACATGAATTTATTTTCTTTGCTCCAAGCGAGTTCCATTCACTCATTAAGATGGGGAATCGCTTTTAGATATTGAGGACAGACCGTTTTCAAAATAATTTTTGATTTTTTAAAAACAATTACACTGGGAGTCTGAGAAACTACAACTCCCGGAATGCAAAGGGCGAGGACCCATTTTTAAAAAAAATAATTTGCGCTTCTTTTAAAAATCCCGATTCTGAAGAAAGGGAGAGAGAGGGGAGAGGAAAAAAGTGACGGGCCCAGGAAGCAAAAGGGAGAGTTTACAAAACACGTTACCCCTGGAAACGGAAGTGGTGCTGGAGCGGCTTCCGGTGGCGATGGAGCGGCTGCTGGAGGGGGAAGGAACTGGTAAAAGATGTGGGCGAGCGGCTGCCGTGCGGGGGGAGCGGCTCCGGAGGGAGTTTGGGGTCTGTTGCTCAGGGGGTCCACCCCCCCAACCACACACACACACACCACCGCCTCAGCAACCTTACCCTCACCTCAGCCTCCCCCCACCCCCCCACCTCAGCCTCCCCCCACCCCCCCACCTCAGCCTCCCCCCACCCCCCCACCCCAGCCTCCCCCCACCCCAGCCTCCCCCCACCCCCCCCACCCCAGCCTCCCCCCACCCCCCCCACCCCAGCCTCCCCCCACCCCCCCCCCCCAGCCTCCCCCCACCCCCCCCACCCCAGCCTCCCCCCCCCCCCCCCACCCCAGCCTCCCCCCACCCCCCCCACCCCAGCCTCTCCCCACCCCCTCACCTCAGCCTCTCCCCACCCCCTCACCTCAGCCTCCCCCCACCCCCTCACCTCAGCCTCCCCCCACCCCCTCACTCAGCCTCCCCCACCCCCTCACCTCAGCCTCCCCCCACCCCCTCACCTCAGCCTCCCCCCACCCCCTCACCTCAGCCTCCCCCCCCACTCAGCCTCCCCCCCCCTCCTCAGCCTCCCCCCCACCTCAGCCTCCCCCCCCACCTCAGCCTCCCCCCCCACCTCAGCCTCCCCCCCCACCTCAGCCTCCCCCCCCACCTCAGCCTCCCCCCACCTCAGCCTATCCCCCCCCACCCTCAGCCTCCCCCCCCCACCTCAGCCTCCCCACCTCCCCACCTCAGCATCCCCCCCCACCTCATCCTTCCCCCCCACCCTCAGCTCCCCCCACACCTCAGCCTTCTCCCCCCCCACCTCAGCATCCCCCCCCCAATCAGCCTCCCCCCCCCACCTCAAGCCTCCCCCCCCACACCTCAGGCCTCCCCCCCCCCCACCCTCAGCCTCCCCACCCCCCACCTCAGCCTCCCCCCCCCCCACCCTCAGCCGCCCCCCCCCCACCCTCAAGCCTCCCCCACCCCCAACCTCAGCCTCCCCCCCCACCTCAGCCTCCCCCCCCCCCACCTCACAGCCTCCCCCCCCCCACCCTCACCTCCCCCCCCCATCCACCTCAGCCTCCCCCCCACCTCAGCCTCCCACCCCCAAAAAAAAAACTCAGCCTACCCCCCCCCACCTCAGCCTCCCCCCCACCACCTCAGCCCCCCCCCCCCCACCGCATCCTCCTCCCCCCCCCACCTCAGCCTCCCTCCCCCCCCCCCCACCTCAGCCTCCCCCCCCACCTCAGCCTCCCCCCCCACCTCGGCCTCTCCCCACCCCTCACCTCAGGCCTCTCCCCCCCCCTCACTCGGCCTCTCCCCACCCCCTCACCTCGGCCTCATCCCCACCCCCCTCACCTCGGCCTCCTCCCCACCCCCTCACCTCGGCTCTCCCCACCCCCTCACCTCAGCCTCCCCCCACCCCCCCCCCACCCCGGCCTCCCCCCACCCCCTCACCTGGCCTCTCCCACCCCCTCACCTCGGCCTCTCCCCACCCCCTCACCTCGGCCTCTCCCCACCCCCTCACCTCGCGGCCTCTCCCCACCCCCTCACCTCGGCCTCTCCCCACCCCCTCACCTCGGCCTCTCCCCACCCCCCTCACCTCGGCCTCGCCCCCCCCCCTCACCTCGGCCTCTCCCCACCCCCTCACCTCGGCCTCTCCCCACCCCCTCACCTCGGCCTCCCCCCACCCCCTCACCTCGGCCTCCCCCCACCCCCTCACCTCAGCCTCCCCCCACCCCCTCACCTCAGCCTCCCCCCACCCCCTCACCTCAGCCTCTCCCCACCCCCTCACCTCAGCCTCTCCCCTCACCTCAGCCTCCCCCCACCCCCTCACCTCAGCCTCTCCCCACCCCCCCACCTCAGCCTCTCCCCTCACCTCAGCCTCCCCCCACCCCCTCACCTCAGCCTCCCCCCACCCCCTCACCTCAGCCTCCCCCCACCCCCTCACCTCAGCCTCCCCCCACCCCCTCACCTCAGCCTCCCCCCACCCCCTCACCTCAGCCTCCCCCCACCCCCTCACCTCAGCCTCCCCCCACCCCCTCACTTCAGCCTCCCCCCACCCCCTCACCTCAGCCTCCCCCCACCCCCTCACCTCAGCCTCCCCCCCCCCCCTCACCTCAGCCTCCCCCCACCCCCTCACCTCAGCCTCCCCCCACCCCCTCACCTCAGCCTCTCCCCACCCCCTCACCTCCGCCTCTCCCCACCCCCTCACCTCAGCCTCTCCCCACCCCCTCACCTCAGCCTCTCCCCACCCCCTCACCTCAGCCTCTCCCCACCCCCTCACCTCAGCCTCTCCCCACCCCCTCACCTCAGCCTCTCCCCACCCCCCTCACCTCAGCCTCTCCCCACCCCCTCACCTCAGCCTCTCCCCACCCCCTCACCTCAGCCTCTCCCCACCCCCTCACCTCAGCCTCTCCCACCCCCTCACCTCAGCCTCTCCCCACCCCCTCACCTCAGCCTCTCCCCACCCCCCTCACCTCAGCCTCTCCCCACCCCCTCACCTCAGCCTCTCCCCACCCCCTCACCTCAGCCTCTCCCCACCCCCTCACCTCAGCCTCTCCCCACCCCCTCACCTCAGCCTCTCCCCACCCCCTCAACCTCAGCCTCTCCCCACCCCCTCACCTCAGCCTCTCCCCACCCCCTCACCTCACCCTCTCCCCCCCCCCTCACCTCAGCCTCTCCCCCCCCCCTCCCCTCAGCCTCTCCCCACCCCCTCACCTCAGCCTCTCCCCACCCCCTCACCTCAGCCTCTCCCCACCCCCTCACCTCAGCCTCTCCCCACCCCCTCACCTCAGCCTCCCCCCACCCCCTCACCTCAGCCTCTCTCCACTTGGAAATAAATATTCCAAGATGCCTCCTGCACAGTAATTTTTTTAATATAATTTGATGTTATGGCATGCTTATCACAAGCTTGGTTGGGGATGCTAGTTTTAAGAAGGTTGGAGAGGGGTGGAGTGGTTTTGAAGAGTGAATTCCAGAGACCAGGGCCTTGGCAGGCGAAGACAGGTCTGCCAGTGGTGCAGTGATTAAAATCTTTGATAATCGAGTCCAAATTTGAGGAGTGCTGAGATTTGTGAGGATCAAAAGTTTGGAGATGGTTACAGAGATATGGATGAGGCTGGATTTGGAAACCAGGATGAGTATCAACTAAATTAGACTCATCTTTAAATTTGGGTGTAACCCTTAAACCATATCCCGCTCCTGGAGAGGATCTACCCACTTAACTGAAGTTTACCAAGTCTGTTTATTTTCTTCATGCACCAAGTTTAGCCACATTTCATACTGTTGAAAGTCTTCTGTGATAGACCATTAGTTTCCTATTGTTGAGACTTTTATGTTTTAATATTTTATATTTTTGCATTTTTCTCCAGGATGGCAAGATCATATTTAATTCCTACCTTGATCTCTAAACCAAATGTCCTGGAATCCTACCTGATTAAATACTGTTTAGTGTCAATAAATCAGTTTTCCGTGGATTTGGCGCACGCCAATCTTGTGAGGAGGAATTGCCTTTTTTCTTAGAAGGAACTTGTAACACCAGTTTATATGAAATAAAGAACTATGGCCTCAGCTTCAGGTAATAATGATGATGATTTAACTATTCCAAGAGCTGCCATCAATAAGATAATCAAACAGATTCTACCCAATGTCAGGGTAGCGAATGATGCCAGAGAAATGGTGGTGAACTGCTGCACTGAATTTATTCATTTGATATCTTCTGAAGCTAATGAAATCTGCAATAAGTCTGATAAGAAAACCATCTCACCAGAACATATCATGCAAGGTATGTGATTTACTGTGAGGAAACCACTGGAATTGCAGTGACATTTTGTCCTTGTTTTCAGGCGATAATTGACCTTTATCTATAATTATTTGCCCCTCCTGATAGCTCGCCTGTGAGACCACTGTTACGAACCACGCTGATGTTAAATGCGAGAATATCCCAAAACCCAGAGGCGTAACATGGTATATGTGGTTTTTTTCTGGTATAATGTAAGAGACAGTGCAACGCCGTAAGGAACAGTCCAGTCTTGTGAACAATTAATAAAGAATATTTATTAGCTTAAAAGAAAGACAAAGCACATACGACAAGAAGGTCTTTAATATGCTATGACATTTGAGTATACTGATGACGATGCACACATTTTACTACCCCTTGATTCCCCGACTATTTTACCTGAACTCTGAGACAGCCACTTTCCCAAACAACATCTGACTTTAAGTACATCGATGAGCAAAATACAGCACATAATTACCATAACCAGGTTAAGGTGGCTAAGTTTGGGAAATGGTCTATAGATTCAGTGAAGGTGGAAAATGGCTGCTTCTTTCACAAGACTTTATGTGCAACATACTGTAGTTCTGATGTTAGTCCCCCCTTGCTCTTTTTCTCTCTTTTTTTTTTAGTTAGAGAGTTACACTGTTCCTTTACCTTTGTTATTCACTCAGTGGAGTTGGCTTTTGGCAGGTATGTGTCCATTTTGCTATCTCTCAACTTTGAAGTTACCACCGCTATAGCCCCATTGTTTTCTCTTTTTTTAATATACTTATTCTCACCATTTAACCAGGGATCTGCCTTTAATCAACTTTTTGACTTTGTTTTTTTTTATCTTAATTTTTCCCGATCTTAACACCAGTGTTATGGACCAGGGTTTAGAAAACACCAAAATATATCATGGAGTTCACCTGACCTACAACTGTTTATAGATTTTGGTTATGAAGAACACAAGGGCCTGCCTTTCAGGTGTTATTCAACAGAGGACTTAAGCACTTTTAAACAAAAACAAAGTTTATTCTATGAATTCAGTTAACATTTCTATAAACACACACAGTAAGCATTTTTATCAATTACAAGCATAAATACCCCACACAGCTACAGTTCTCTCTATATATAACCCTTAATAACTTCCCTTTCTGCTGTTTCAACTTGATAACATCCAATAAAACCAGAAAACCCCTTTTTACCAAAACAGTAGGTTTGAATTCTTTACAGAAAACAGTTATCACTTCTAAATTATCAAGTGATCTGGACACCTTTTAATATGCAGAAAGGAGAAGCCTTCTTTATCTGAATCCAACTTCCAACTGTAAAGAGAAAACAAAAGTAAAACTCGAGCCACAGCCAGTTCCCAGCTCAAAATGAAAGTAAAGTTCAGAGCCACATCCCAGCTCCACCCACACAATGACACACTCCCATGACAGCAGTCTTCAGCTGTGGCTCAGTAAGTAGCATCACAGCCTCTGAGTCAGAAGGTTGTTTGCTCAAGTCACACTTCAGAGACTTAATACAGGCAGGCCCATCATTTGAGTCCTGAGGCTAGTGCTGCACTCTTGAAAGTGCTGTCTTTCAGGTGCAATACGAGGCTGAGGCCCCTCTTGCATGAACACAAAAGATCCCACAGCCACTATTTTCAGAGGAGTTCTCCCATCTCACGTATTTCAAAGGAAAAGGACTTTAAGATGTCATCTCATAACACAATATAATCCAAGTATTTATTTTGTATGTTGCCAGATAGTAAGGAGCAGGAGGCTATTGAAGTTGGTACGTTTGATGGCCCTACCCCACGTTCCCTACATAATACTCCTTCCAGCTGGAAGCCAGCATGTGCTTGCAAGGGCCGAGTCTCGTTATAGTGCACTTACTACTTCAGGTCAGCTTAACAGCTGAGACTGAATATCAAACTGTTATTTTAATGGATGCCACACTGTAGGTTGGCACTATTTATTGTCCCTGCCTCTAGGTAGTGCCACAAACACAGGACTGTAATAGAATCCTCTGAGCTGCTCTGGTTCTAGTCTACAAATGACCATGTTAAATCATGAACTTTATTATGTGATGGTACCTTTGGAGTGGTAAAGAACTGTTGCACTCAATGAGAATTCTTGCATTCAATCAGGAAATTATGTTAAATTCATCTTCAGAATTGTACTGACAATTGTGATTGCAACCAGAGGACTTTTGGATGACACATCCTATCAGCTGGGGTCTGTGGTGCTGCCAAGCCGCAAGTGCTGTGGGTGACTAAAATTAATAATCTTCACCAAGTCATTATGGGTTTTTCTTTGTCGTCTGCCTTGAGGGCTTGAGTGACTTGGGGTGGCACAGTGGCTCAGTGGTTAGCACTGCTGCCTCACAGCACCAGGGACCCGGGTTCAATTCCGGCCTTGGGTCACTGTCTGTGGGGTTTGCACTTTCTCCCCGTGTCTGTGCGGGTTTCCTCCGGGTGCTCCGCTTTCCACCCACAGTCCAAAGATATGCAGGTTGTGTGGATTGGCCATGATAAATTGCCCCTTAGTGTCCAGGGATGTGCAGGTTAGGTTATGGAATTGTGGGGATAGGACAGGGTGGACATGGGTAGAGTGCTCATTCGAAGGGCAGAATGGCCTCCTTCTGCACTGTAGCGATTCGATGACTAACGTGACCAAAACACAATGCTGAATTTTAATAGTTCTTTTACATTTGGGTCAAATTGGGCAGTCTTTATTTTTGTTTCATCTATTTGTGGCCTCTTGGTCTGTGCACATGCTGTGTGCAGGTGAGCTATTCCCAGGCAATGATTTCTCACTCCCTCGTGCCTCTAACATTCTTCTACCCCTCCCTTTGTTCAGTGTTGTCAGATCCTTCAGGAGTAGAGGAAATAGGAGTGGGCATTCGGTCCCTCCAGCTTGCTCTGCTATTCAACTGGATCATGGCTGATCTACCACCTCAGTGCCTTTGCGTTATATAAATAAAGCTGTTGATCTTTGAGCAGTTTTTCCCCACTGAAAGTGCACAAGAAATACTTTGGGTGCAGGTCTAAGGGGGAGATGAAGAGAACTTGTTGAGATCTGGATACTCAGAAATACTCTTATTGGAAAAGATGTGGAAGATTATTCCACCAATAATACTTCAAAGGAAGCTGCATGGTGGTTAGCACTGCTCCCTCATGGTGCCGAGGACCCAGGATCGATCCCAGCCACTGGTCGCTATCCGTATGGAGTTTGCACATTCTCCCCGTGTCTGCACAGGTCTCGCCCCCACAGGGTAGGTGGATTGGCCATGCTAAATTGCCCCTTAATCGGAATTTTTTAAAAAATATTTTAAAAGCAGTTTTAGGAACTTTCAGGATTATGGAGGGGAAAAACTGGCAGTATAAAATTAAACATCTGCCTCCCAAGGAGTTACGCCAGCTGAGATCTTATGGATATTCTCGTGATCTGTGGCATTACCGAGGCAAACAGGTCAGCAACTTATTGTCAAGTCTGCATTAGTACCAGTCTTGGGTGGAAGTCTACGAAAGATTGGGCTTGACTTGGATATAGGCCTAGCCTGTGGTCTAAAACTGATGACACAGCACACCCATTCTGTCCACAGTTAATTGGATTGAAAAGCAAACCTTCAGAGATGCATATGTGTCCCCAACGTAGATTACTGGCAGCTGAGGAAAGCCTATTGGATTGTGTTTTACCTGATGACTCACTGGGTTTGCTAATTAACTGAGCAATTCAAAGCAGGAAAGTACCATGTCGATTGCCTTGAGTATCCCTGGCTATGGCAGGGGCCAGCACAAACCTTAGAATTGTTGCCTGCTAGGTTTGAATACCTGAGATTCAATCAGTCATATTACAGAACGTGATCCGTAAATGGATCTGATGCTCAGCAAAAGCCATTTACCATTTGACAGTGTTCATATTGAATCTTATAAGTTGGAAGTTTGTGAGGGGTCTTCTGACTAAGTTAATTTCCATCTGTCAAATCGAGTGAAGAGTTGAGCTGATCAACATCCACTTCTGCCCAGATTTCTCCCCTCCATCTTTCTTGGGGTAGATAGTGATTTGGTCTAGTACTGACCAACGGCTGTATGGCTGAAGTAGGAAACATGAAGATCAAATTTGCCTTTCAACTGTCCTGTGGCTCCACATGTAGGGCCTGTCACCACAAAGTTTTACTAAATGCCTCTAAACTATGACGATAAAAGAATCAGTCAGGGTTCCCACTCGAGATCACTATCTGGTGACTTCTCCTGACTGTTCATATTGGGATGAGATAGGATGGGCCTGGCTGTACCACCCTCAGGATGCTATATTGACACTTAAGTTCACACATGAGCAAGTATTGGAGATAACTGATACTTGTGCAACAACCACAGTTGAAGTCTGTATTCGGGAGAGGCAAAATGCTAAGAGGCAGTGAATAAGAGGAACCTGAAATGGAACAGACCTGGTTCTCCATTTAACATGAATCCCGAATGCGGAAAAGAAAAGATTTTGAAATCAGACTGTCGGGTGAAAATTAATACCTCTCAAAAAAGCTTTTGAGTAACCATGGAAATGTTAAAAGCTTCTTTCTGTGTTTCCTTATACCACAGCCTTGGAAAGTCTAGGCTTTGGATCATACATAACTGAAGTAAAGGAGGTTTTAAGGGAATGTAAGACAGTTGCCCTGGAAAGGAGGAAGGCGAGCTCCCGCTTGGAAAATCTTGGGATACCAGAGGAAGAACTGCTACGCCAACAGCAAGAGTTGTTCGCAAAAGTAAGGAAATTGCTCCATTTTTGAAAGATATAGCTTTATTACTCCTGCAAGTCACCTCCTGCCCCCCACCCAGCTCCTCAACAACGAAGCTGTTGACTCCCTCTTCCCCAACATTCGTCTCTTATAGTAAAATCTGAGTTTGGTGATATCCAATCAATAGTTCTATATTCCTCTTTTCAAAATTGGCACTGAGGTATCGTGTACAATTCAGCTGAGCTCCTCGTCTTGGTTGTCAAAAGTGGAAACAAAAGCCATCATAAGGGGTGTTTTTTTTAAAGAAATAGTATGAAAGGCCCAACAGTTTAATAAATCAGTGACTACTCTCAATACGTGAAATGCAAAGCATTAAACCGTGTAACAAAATCCAGAAAGCATCCAAACAACGACACTTTGATTTTGGATTGTGGCCGCTATTCTAAATGCAGTTCCCTTTTAATTCTACTTTCTGTTCAGCAGCCAGACACTCTGGAGACATCAAGCCGTTATCAGCACCACAAACTGTTGCTTTCTTCCATATTACTCGGATGACTACATGGCTAACAGTGCATCTGCCTTCACCAAAATTGTTAGCTGTGATGTGTAGTTCTGGACACTGGGGCAGACGTTTTTCCGAATGATTTTGCAGCCTTTGTAAAAACAAAAGTTATGAAACAAACTCGGTGTAATTATTTCTTCCCCATTTTAGGTTAATGTGCTACACACCATTTCCCAGTTAAGCCTCTGATGAGGTGACCTGCTGTTAACCTCCTGACTGCAGTCCAGCCAACAACAACCATCCCTCTAATGCCCCAAACGAACAGAACAACATCCAAACATTTTAGAAAGGCAGATGCTGACTGAATGAGGAGAGGGAGGAGCAAAGAACAGGAAAATAAGTCTAGGTTGACAGAGTCAACAACCTGATCAAATAAATGGAGCTTTTTGAAGCAGAAAGGGAAATAGTGAGGCAAAGGAATTTTATACAGAATATGGGGTTACCAAGAATGCTCCGGGTTCCTCCCACAATCCAAAGATGTGTGTGTTAAGTGGATTGGTCATGCTAAATTGCCTTGTAGCGTCCAAACGTTAGGTGGGGTTGCTGGGTTACGGGGATAGGGTGGGGTTGTGGGCTTAGGTAGGATGAGCTTTTAGACATCAGTGTGGACTCGATGGGCCGAATGGCTTCCTTCTGCACTAAATTCTACGATCCTATATAGCACAGGAATGGGCCAATCCGCCTTGTGTCTGCGTGGGCTTCATTCCCACAACCCAACGCTAAATTGCCCCTTAATTGGAAAAATAATTATTAATTTAAAAAAAGAAATGGGCAATTCTATCCAACTGCTTCCTGCTGATGCTGTGTTCTATCGAGCCTCCTCCCATCCTTGCTTCCTCTCGCCCTCTCCCCTCAGGTACTTATCCAGCTTCCCCTTAAAAGCATCAAATAGAGAACAGGGAACAAGAAATAGAAATGACATGAAGTCTGGAGGTGATGACAGCACCAAGCAGACAGAAGGCCAGCAGACAATTTGACTGCCTGATGCATTTGTTTCTTTAAGTAAGTTTAAAATACCCAATTCATTTTTCCAATTAAGGGGCAATTTGGTGTGGCCAATCCACCTACCCGGCACATCTTTTGGGTTGTGGGGATGAGACCCACGCAAACACTGGGAGAATGTGCAAACTCCACACGGACGGTGACCCAGAGCCGGGATTGAACCTGGGACCTTGGCGCTGTGGGGCAGCAGCACTAACCACTGCCACTGTGCCGCCCACTGTACCCATTTATAGACTTTTGGTGCTGCAACCACCACTGCTGGGGTCGACAAACTTAGCACAGACTGGGGTCAAACATGGGACCTTGTTGCTCTGTGAGGCCCGATTCCACAGTGAAGTTATTCACTGTAAGCTATAGCCAGGAGCAAGCAAAACAACATGTTCCTCTCTGTGCAACAGACATATATGTTGAGCTTCTGCTTTGCTAGTTGGAATTATGAAAGCAAGATCCTGTCATGATGTGAAGGAATTTCAGCAACGATCTCTGACTGACGCACTCCATGCAAATCCCCTGGAGTGTAGTTCAGCTGTCTCTTCCAGGATATGTAATTCTTCATTGGGGCTAAATTGTCATTCTTGGGTGCAGTGGAGCTTCACAGCCTCCCAATTTTTCTAATCCACTCTGGACCTTTGGGGAGCCTCCTGATGAAAATGATCAGCAATTGGCTAGGAGCATTGGTAAGCCTGGCTTCAGGGCTGGGTGAATGCCTCTTGATTATCGGTTTCAATAATTTGATTAATGGCTTTTGTTACAACCCCTTGGGCTAGAACACGGTGAATTCCAGCCCTGCTTGACCTGGAGACGTAATAGAAATTAACAATCATTCTTGGAAAAACACCAAAAGTCTTTGGTCCTTGGCTGCCCAATAACTATAGTCACCAGGTTTGTAAATTTAAACACAATTAATTTTATTAGTAACAATAATTATAGTTAAATATGAAGCAAATGCAATGAGTTAACTGTTATCTAATTCCTAACCCTTCCTCCCCTCCCCCACCCTCCACTAAAACACATCCCACTCTTTACACACTCAAGACAGACAAACACAGTGGGGGAAAGAGGAGGTAAAAAATAATGGGATAAAAGTCTTTGTTTCAAATAGTTGTCTTTTAGCACATCTTCCTTCAACCTGGTTTCAGTTCGAGGTTTTCACTTACAAATTCTGTATACAGCTGTGCAGTTTTTCTGGAGAAAACACTGGGGAGGGAAAAGAGAGCAGTTTCTTTCCTCTGAGCTTCCAGGACTACAACTGTCCTTCCCCTGGCACTCTGAAAATTATCTCACTCAGGCAGGACCCAATCACTGTCTGTTAACAGGCAGAATACCGCCTTTTGGCCAATTTATTAGCCACCAGCCAACCGATCGAACAGAGTCCCACCAATCTCTCTAGGTGTCGAAAAGTCTTGTTCTGCTGTCCAAAAGCTAGCATAGTGTTCTTTTTTTTTGTAACTTTTGAATTTCTCACTTCCCTTGCTCGACTTTAGGGTATATGTCCATTAAGCATCCATGGACCAAAAAGATAACAGCAAAAATAAAGAAGAGGGAGAAAACAGAATCAACAGAGGAAGGGTCCTTCATCTGTGGGTGCATCTCTATTGCCTGATGCGTGACTGATTCTCACAGGCGCAAGTTAGATCCCTAGCCTATACTAAGCAAGCTGATCATAACATTGCTTCTTTAACTTTTAAACGCCCCAAGATGCTTCACAGGGGCATTATCAAATGAAACTTGATTCAAAACCAGATACGGTATTAGAACAGGTGACCAAAAAGCCTTGGTCAAATAAATATGTTGCAAGTGTCTCAAAGGAGGAAGGAAAGGTTTAGTGACACAGTTGCAGCATTTGGGGTCTAGATAGCTGAATGCGCAGTGGTCGAGTGAGGATGTGCACGAGACCAGCACTGGAGGATCACCCAGATCGCTGCAAGGAATCATGCAAGTTAGCCCATAGTCTGAGGGAAAATCCCTCTCATTGTCCCCAACATCAGTCTGTAAAACTGGACGGAAAATAGATTTGGGATGAGGACAGAATCGGATTGAGTTAATTGTGCTGTTGAAAGATCAAAGTCTAAAACATTTCTCCACCTTTTCAAGTCTGAAAAAAAGTGCTTTCCAGCCAATTGTGTACATCTGAAGTCACTGTCGTGATGTGGGAAGAGCAACAGCCAAATTGGGCATAGCAAACTCCCGCAAGCAACAATGAGATAATTACCAGATAGCACTTTTCTATTGGTGTTTAGGGATAAATATTAACTGAGACACCAGAGTGAACTCCCCGCTACAGAATAATTCCAAAGAATCTTTTGTTGTCTGAAAGAGTGCACTGCCATCAGCACTTTGTGCGCAAGCCTTTGGAATGGGGTTTAACCCATATCATCAGACTGAGGCGAGAACAGTGGCTGGCACCTTAAAGAGTATCACATGGCTGGAGTACCAAAGTGATCCGTGCCAGTGAAACCCAATCTTCACCAGAATATGGGGGGAGAAAATTGGGCAAAGTAATTGAATTCATAGCTGTGCCCAATAGACCCAGACGGGAAGCTGCATTGACTCCTTGTAGGAGATCTAGGATTGCACATTATCAAGCTGTCCAATGTATCGCCTTGGTTCCTAATATCTGCAGAGATCTTGATGATATTGGCAAGCCCCTCTCAACCTTCTGAATGCATCGCCGGCCAAACTTAACCTTAGAGTGGGAACCTGAATCATTTTTTCTTGACCCTGCCTAACCCAAAGGATGCTGAAACCAGTGCACTTTCTCCGTCCCACCCACCAGCGAGGGAGATCTGATCTGAACCACTCTGACTTTGTCTGTTTCCCCTCAGGCTCGACAGCAGCAGGCGGAATTAGCGCAGCAGGAGTGGCTACAGATGCAGCAGGCCGCCCAGCAAGCTCAGCTTGCAGCAACGGCCGCTAACAAAGCCGGTTCCTCACAGGATGAGGAGGAGGAGGAGGAAACCTAAGGTATCGCTTGGGAGGGTCTCGCTTCCCTTTCTAAACTGCTCCCCATCTCTTCGCATTCTGCCACTTTCCACACGGGCGACGATGCAGATGAACATCGGTTGGCATTTGCCCAGGTTGACGGTTGGAGGCTGAGGAGTCGGTTGCAAAATTTTAAACAGACTAGCCTGAGACGGACACAAAACAAACCAAGATGATGTGCATTTGGACTTGCTGGATTGAAAAATGTGACACAGTCTGAGCAGGACGGTGCATGGACCTTCAGACCTTAAAATGGATTTTATATACTTGAGATTTTGGTTAATTGGAGTAAAGTGTTAAACAGATAAAAGTTCCTGTTGGACATATATTTTGTGGGTTTTATTAATGTGTTTGGTAATTGAAGACTAAGTTGCCTTGTTTACAGTAATAAAAGTGGAATAGACATTCCTTTGTGACTGACATTATATTTTCCGCCTTTTAATTTATATTTATTTGCATTCTATTTTTACTTCATAGCAACCAAAATGTTTCTGGACTATTTATTGTGCTATATTATTTGGCGGTCACTGTTTTTCTTAATTTGCTCTCTTGGTGAAGACATTGCTGGCAAGATCAGGCCCGTATTGCCCATCCCCCGTTGCCTTGATGTCAATGCTGGACCTCCTTCAGATAGCTTTCCGGTGTGAATGACTTGCGGTGTGGGGGGTGTAGCCTATTAAACCCCCTTCCCTGAAGGATATTTGTGAGCACATCTGGGTTTTGTGCACCTTTCCCTCTTTCTTTCTTCTGTATGGCTTTGGGTGCAGAAACTGTCGACACAGTTTTCATGTCAAGTTCCGTAACCAGTCCAGTGCCCTACTAGAGAACAAGTAACTCCAGGATGTCACCCTCAAACCTGAGTCAGAGGCAAGATGTTATGTGTGGTTTGGTCAGATTTACTGAAGTCACAGCCAGGAGATGTTTCACGGTGCCACATGTACATCTGTTGGCCATGTCCAGTCTGTATTCTTTTGAGGGTTGCCCACATGATCCGGAAGAGATTTGAAGCCTTTTGTGCTAATCGGGCAACTTTTGGGGGCTATTTGTATCCAAGGGAGATTAGCGCCTACAACCTGTACCCATGGGTGAGTCTGCACCTGTCGACCTGTCCCCAGAGTGAGAGGCACCAGCTGTCGAACTGCTTCCCTGAGTCTGGGAGGATAATATTGGTGGAAATTAAAACGTTAAACAGCCATCATTGATCATTAAGCAGAACTCAAATGCCCAGAAGAAAATGCATTTTATGGTTGGTACAACCTGGTTTTAAGTTCCATGGAAATTCAACAGAGGCAACCAGCTATTTTAAGCATCACATCAGCAATAAAATTCCATTTTGATCATTTTTGTCCCTTTTAATTTGACTTCTGAATCATTGCGTCTTTCAGTAAGCATTGGGAATTAGCTGGTACATACCCGCACAGGGGTATAATTAATCCTTGTAAGTGCATTCATTTCCCCCTAAGTTTGAAGAAATTAAAGGGTAATAGTTCTTTTTTTATCCTTGGATGTTTCTTAATCAGCAGCAGGTATCTCATTAACTCAGCTGCACTGACCGAAAGCTCTCCATTGGATTCCCGGTGCTACGTTAGCTGATTATCTCATGTAGGGGCAGCGATTTAAATTATGCAATTGTTCTCTATTCTCCAGCGACGGAATTTCTAACGTACCAAGCCTAGCTCTGATCAGCTAATCCAGTGTATTTCTTTTAAATTTAGAGTGCCTAATTTATTTTTTCCAACTAAGGGGCAATTTAGAGTGGCCAATCCACCTACCCTGCACATCTTTTGGGTTGTGGGGCGAAACCCATGCAAACACGGGGAGAATGTGCAAAATCCACACGGACAGTGACCTCGAGCCTAATCCAGTGTACTTACCACAATGTGAGTAATTGGAGGGCAACACGATGGCACAGTGGTTTGCATTGCTGCCTACGGCGCTGAGGACCCGGGTTCGAATCCCAGCCCTGGGTCACTGTCCGTGTGGAGTTTGCACGTTCTCCCCGTGTCTGCGTGGGTTTCACCCCCACAACCCAAAGACGTGCAGGTTAGGTGGATTGGCCATGCTAAATTGCCCCTTAATTGGAAAAAATAATTGACTACCCTAAATTTTTTTTTTAAAGTGAGTAATTGGTTAATTTTTTAATATCCTTTGTCTAGCCTCCTGGGCAGGCATTAAGGGCGCCACAAGGGAGGAGGGAGGGGATAATCAGCTCGATGTGGCGCACCTAACCGAATAACAATCTCGGCTCAACTACCTAGAGAGTTGAGGGCTGTGTGGGGGTGCTACCCTCCAAGCCACCAGCCATCCTGACTTGAAAGCATATCCCATTTTCTTCACTGTCAGTGGGTCCCGTGACTTTTCACAACAGCACGGTGGATGTACCTACACAGTTCAAGACAGTGGCTCACCACCAACATCTCTAGGATAATTTTGGATGGGCAACAAGATCTGGCAACTGCTCCACCCAAGACTGTAAGAAACTACAGAGTCGTGAACTCTAGCCCAGTCCATCACGTGAATCCGCCTCCCATCCATTGATTCTGTCTGCACCTCCCGCTACCTTGGGAAAGCGGGAACATAATGAAAGATCCCTCCCAGCTGGGTTATTCTCTCTCCCAACATCCATTGGGCAGGAGATACAAAAGTCGGAGAACACACACTGACAGGTTCAAAAGCAAGACTCCTGAATGACCGTCTTGTGGACTGCACTGATCTCTTCCCACATCTCTACTGAGTAATGCTTACTCTGTATGCTTCACCTGATGTCTGTATCTATGTATTTACATTGTGTATTTATGCATGTTTTTCATGTATGGAACGATCTGTCTGTACTGGATCCAGAACAATACTTTTCACTGTAGCTCACTACACGTGACAATAAACCAAATCCAAATCAAAGCACATAGTATGTGAGTGTTCTGGTGTTGCATTGCAGGAAAAGCTGGATTATTACAAACACATGCACTACTCTTCCACCCCATTAGATGGCACAGGTTATACATTTTACAGCACCCTTAAATTTCCATTTGAGTAAACGTTCATTTATTTCAATGTTATTTAAATTTGTTAAGCAAGATATGTGCATAACAACCAACATATATTAACATGATTAGATTCTGTGCATACAAACACTAATTAATACTTGCAGTAAATTCCAAACATATCTGTGGAAGTACTAATTGTTTACATCATAACCCTCAAACATGCTGGTTTATAGTGCAGCAGGTCCTCATGTTCTGTGAGAGCAAACCCAGGCAGACTATTCGACTGTGGGGACGTTACTGGACATTCACACAAATGTACTTCACAGCAAGGGGTCACACTATCACAGTCCGAGGTGACTGTCCTCTCCTTGGCCCAAGACTCATAGCCCTAATTGTGATGATAACCTGCATTAATCATACTAGGAGGCTTGGTTTCCTAAAGAACGTTAGCAAACCTTGTTTTTTTTTCTTAGAATACGCCGGTTTCATGGACATCATTACTGATGCTATTTATTCTAGATTTATTTGATTGAATTTGAATTCTCCAGCTGCCATGGAGTCACTGAAAAATTAGTCCAGTAACAACAGGTGTACCACCGTACTCTTCAACCACTCCTCATGGTAGTTAGTTCCACGTTGTCGTATACTGCTTGTAGCTGCTCCTACCAGAGGATCTGCCCTCATGATACGCCATGTAAGCCTGAAATCTTCCCACATCAGCGTAGCTCGTCTGCAACCTCTCTGCAATGTCCATCATCCAACTACACCCAAGTCGACCCTTGTTTCTGTTCCCTCCACTTTACCCTCTGGATGACATCTCTAGCTTTTTGGCTCTGATCAAATGGCCAAAACACTGATGTCACTTTTGGATGTCACTTTTAAAAAATTTTTTAAATAAATTTAGAGTACCCAATTTTTTTTTTTTCAGATAGCCCAGTATCGGATTTTCTCCACGGTGGATCTGAAGTCTGCATACCACTAGCTCCCAATCCGTCCGGAGGATCGCCACTTCACAGCATTCGAGGCCGATGGCCGCCTCTTCCACTTCCTCCGGGTTTCCTTTGGCGTCACAAATGGCTATGGGTTTACAGTCCAGAGTGAGATTGGCAAAGAGGGGAGTGGGGGGGGGGGGGGCATTTGCAGCGTGGCTAAGCTGCAGATAGTGAGTGGGGGTAGAGGTCCGCCGAAGCTGAGGGTGAGACTCTTGAGATTGCATTGAAAATCGAGTCCCAGTAAGAGTGGGGCGCAGAGTTCGGGCAGGACGTATAGTTGAAAATTAGAGTAACTAGCGCCTTGGATCGTTAGAGTCGCGATGGTGCGTCCTTGGAGGTGAACAGAGTGGGAGCCCGAAGCGAGGGAGATAGTTTGCCGTGCAGGAAAAACAGGGAGCGAACAGCGTCTTACCAGATCTGGGTGTACGAAGCTCTCAGTGCTCCCGGAGTCGAACTGTACCCGTATACTGTACCCGTTGATTTGGACCGTCGTCATAGAGTTGTGGAGATGTTTTGGGCGCGAGTGGTCCAGTGTGACTGCGTTGAGTTGCGGGTAGTCGGCGGCTCGGTCGGCTGCCCTGGGGTGGCCCCGCGATGAGTGCCCGCTGAGGTCGCAGTCTTCAATCAAATTTTCTGAGTTTGGAGAGGATGGAGCCCAAGATGGCTGCCCCCGTGGATCGCACATGGCGGGCGGCGAGGAAGATGGCGTCCAAGATGGCGGCCCCCATAGATCGCACGTGGCGGGCGGGGGCGGAGTCGGGGTATAGGCCGCAGCGTTCCGGGGCCTGCGGGCCTGCGAGTGCGGGGAGAGTGGTTGCTTTGTGCCGCGGGAGGATTAGGGGCCTTCCTTGCCAGACACACTCTGGCGTAGTGACCTTTTCGCCCGCAGCTGCTGCAGGTCGCGTTGCAGGACCGGGCAGTGCTGCCGCGGGTGCTGGGACTAGCCACAAAAGTGGCAGGCTGGGGCAACATGGTGGCTGGATGGCCGCGCGGCGCAGGCCTGGGGCAGTCGCTAGTCGGGGGCCCATGACGGGGTCGCGGAGTCCGCAGGAAACGAGGTGAGGCTACGAAACGAGACCTCCATAGTTGTAGCGAGTTCAACAGTATCTTCTAAATTTTGAGCCCCTTTTCCAGCAGTCGCTGGCGCATGTAATTTGATATAAGGCCTGCAACAAAGACATCACGGACGGCAAGTTCTCTATGTTCAGCAGCATTTACTACCTGGTAATTACAGTCCCGGGATATAAGTCTCTTAGAAATTCTTCTCGCGATTCTGTGGGGCGCTGGCGGCGAGTAGTAAAAACGTGGCACGCGTAGACCTCATTGACGGGCCTCACGTACATTTTGTCGAGTAGGGCCAGGGCCTCTGTATATGAGCCGGTACAATTTAACTGAGTAGATATACGATGGCTCACCCTTGCGTGTAGTAGGCTGAGTTTCTGCTCCTCCGTCGTTTCTGTGGTGCTTGCTTCAGCCAGGTAGGCCTTAAAACATCGGAGCCAATGTGAAAAGATTTATTTCGCCTCTGCATCCTGTGGGTCGAGTTCCAGTCGATCAGGCTTGAGGGCTGATTCCATGGTCGTTCCTTACTGTTTCTTAAGATGATTAAATTGATGAGACCCTCAATTCACGCGACACGTGGTTAGAAGTGAACAGTGGATTTAATCGTCTTACAATAGAGCCTGCCTGTGACGGGATGATCTCTAGATGAACTGGCAGGCAGGCTCCGACTGCCAAGCTTTATACAACCAGTGGGGGGGGGGGGGGGGGGGGGGAGTCATGTACGGAGCCAAGGGTGGTGCCCAGTACAAAGTTCCGTACATTCCCAGTACACCTCCCCCTAGGGGCAGAGCCGTGCAACTGCTCGTGGGCCGAACTTACAGAGGCATGGTACAACATGTGTGATAACAGTGTGAATTATGCTATTATGATTCACCACAAGGTCCATGTCACGTGACCCCCACATCTCCATTCTGGCTTTGACAAGGGATGTGTATCCCTCATCTGGCTCCTTGACATGGCATATTTCACAACCATTAAGAATTGAAGGGAGGGTTGGCGGGTCCTTTGTCCTAGCAGACAAATAGACTCAGGTAAGCTAGCCTGATGAATGACGATGGTCTTTGTATAGTTCTCTTGAACTTGGTCCAAGAGACCTATACAAAGTCTCTTTGTAACAACAACAAAAAGGCAAAAATGTGCAAACGTCAACGTAAAATCAATACTTCAATCAAACCATACTGCACAAGCCCGCTCCTCTCCCATCGACACAACCCGCCTATTTATCCCTCCCACTCTACTCTAACCTCCCCCCCCCGCCCCTGCTGACGTTCACTCTCCCGCGAAGAAGTCGATGAATGGTTGCCACCTTCGGGCAAACCCGAATACAGATCCCCTCAAGGCAAACTTGATTTTTTCATACCCAGAAAACTTGACGTGTCCGAAAGCCATAGTTCGGTCTTCGGGGGTTTTGAGTCCCTCCATGCCAGCAGAATTCGCCACCAGGCTATTAGGGAAGCAAAGGCCAGAACATCGGCCTCTTTCTCCCACTGGACTCCCAGGTCTTCCGAAACCCCGAAAATTGCCACCCCTGGACTCATCACCACCCTTGTTTTTAGCACCCGGGACATGATCCCCGCAAATCCATTCCAGTACCCCCTAAGCTTAGGACATGCCCAAAACATGTGAACGTGGTTCGCTGGTCCTCCCCCGCATCTAGTGCACTTATCCTCTACCCCAAAGAATTTGCTCATCCGAGCCACCGTCATGTGGGCCCGGTGAACGACCTGAAACTGAATCAGGCCGAGCCTGGCACATGTTGCGGTTGAGTTTACCCTACTCAGGGCTTCTGCCCACAGCCCGTCCTCCATCTCCCCGCCAAGCTCCTCCTCCCATTTGCGTTTCAGTTCCTCCGTCTGGGACTCTTCCCCCTTCATGAGCACCTTATAAATATCTGAGACTCTACCCTCTCCTCCTTCTCCTCTATAGACTATTCTGTCCTGGATCCCTATTGGCGGGAGGTGTGGGAAGGATGGGACCTGTCTGCGTACAAAGTCTCGCACCTGTAAGTACCTAAAGTCATTTCCCTTTACCAGCCCAGCTTTCTCCTCCAAGCCCCTCAAACTCGCAAAACTCCCCTCCAGGATCATATCGCCCACCCTCCTCACCCCCACCCGCCGCCATGTTCGAAACCCTCCATCCATGTTCCCGGGGACAAATCGATGGTTATCACATATTGGAGCCCCGACAGACGCACCCACCTCCCCTACATGCCTCCTCCACTGGCCCCATATCCGCAGGGCCGCCCCCACTACCGGGCTGCCAAACTGGTGCCCCTGCATGAAGCCACCTCCGCCCGCTCCCAGATAGGCCCCGTACCCACCATCCACTTCCTTATCATGGCTATGTTAGCCACCCAGTAGTTGTTGATCAGATTCGGCAATGACATCCCTCCCTCGCTACGGCTCCTTTCAAGCATCGCCTTCTTCACCCGCGGGGATTTTCCCGCCCAGACAAAGCTCATGATGATTTTGCCGGTCCTTTTGAAGAAGGACTGTGGGATAAAGATCGGGAGGCACTGGAAGATGAACAGGAATCTAGGGAGGATTATCATCTTTACAGTCTGCACCCTCCCCTCCAGTGATAGCGGGAGTCCATCCCATCTCCGAAACTCCCTCTTCATTTGTTCCACCACTCTAGTCAAATTTAACTTGTGCAACCTGCCCCAGTCTCGTGCCACCTGTATCCCCTAGTACCGGAAACTTTCCCCAACCAGCCTAAATGGCAGCTCCTTCAGCCTATTCTCCTGGCCCCTTGCCTGCACCACAAACATCTCACTCTTGGCCATATTTAATTTGTACCCTGAGAACCGGCCAAACTTCCTCAATGTTTCCAGTATATTTTCCATCCCGGCGAGTGGGTCCGACACATACAGGAGCAGGTCATCCACATAGAGAGGGACACTATGTCTTCTCAGCATCCATTGCCACCACTACCTCCACCTCCTTGCCCGTCGGGGGCATCATGATCACATTAAGCCATCTTCTCAAGTCAGCTGCCTGCCTTTCACAAGCCCTGTCTGATCGTCCCCAATCACTTCCGGTACGCAGTCCTCAATTCTAATCGCCAGGACCTTTGCCAGGAGCTTGGCGTCCACATTGATCAGGGAGATGGGTCCTTGTCCCACTTCAGTATCAGCGAGATGGTGGCTTGCGACATTGTCGGAGGCAGGGTCCCTCTGTCCCTCACCTCGTTAAAAACCCTAGTCAAGACCCGTCCCACTAACTCCGAGAATTTCTTGTAAAACTCTACTGGGTATCCATCCGGTCCCGGGGCTTTCCCCGACTGCATGGCCTTTAGGCCCCCCAATACCTCCTCTACTCTAATCGGGGCCCCCAGCCCGTCCACTAGTCCCCGCCTACTTTTGGGAATGTTAGCCCGTCCAGGAACCTTTTCATCTCCTCCGGCTCTTCTGGGGGTTCTGAAGTATACAGCCTACTACAGAAGTCCCAAAATACCTTATTCAGTCCTGCCGGGTCCTCCACTCTGCTCCCCTTCCCATCCACCACTCTACTTATTTCCCTGGCCGCCTCCCTCTTCCTGAGTTGCTGTGCTAACAGTCTGCTGGCCTTCTCCCCATGCTCATACACCACTCCCCTTGCCTTCCTAAGTTGTTCCACGGCCCTACTCGTGGATAGCGCCCCCAGTTCCGCCTGTAATCTCCGTCTCTCCCTGAGTAGGTCCTCCCCCGGAGACCCCGCATGCTCCTCGTCTATCCGGTGGATCTCCTTAACCAATCTATCCATTTCTGCTCTGTCCACCCTGACCCTGTGAGCCCGAATTGAGATCAGCTCCCCCCTCACTACTGCCTTCAGCGCCTCCCACAGGGTCGCTGCTGAAACCTCCCCCGTATCGTTCACCTGCAAGTAATTTTGCATACACTTCCACAGTCTCTCACATATCTCCTCCTCCGACAACAATCCTACGTCTAACCTCCATTGCGGACATTGGTGATTCGCCCCCCCACCCTGCAGGTCCACCCAGTGCGGGGCATGGTCCGAGATAGTGATTGCCGAATATTCCGTATTCTTTACCTCCCCTACACAATCCCTGCTCAAGATAAAGAAATCAATTCTAGAATATACTTTATGAACATGTGAGTAAAACGAATAGCCCCTTCCCGTCGGCTGTCTGGCTCTCCATGGGTCCACTGCCCCCATTTGCTCCATGAACCCTTTCAGCTCCCTTGCCATTGCTGGGAGTCTACCCATTCTGGGACACGACCGCTCCAGCCCCGGGTCAAGGACTGTATTAAAGTCCCCCCCCCCCCCATTATCAACCTACGTGAGTCTAGGTCCGGGATCTTCCCCAGCACTCTTTTGATAAAGTCCACGTCGTCCCAGTTCGGAGCATTAATGTTCACCAGCACCACTCTCCTCCCCTCCAGTTTGCCCCTTACCATCAGGAATCTGCCCCCCCTGTCTGCGACTACGCCCTCCGCCTCAAATTGAACCCGCTTATTGATCATAATTGCTACCCTCCTGGACTTAGAATCCAAGTCCGAGTAGAAGACCTGGCTAATCCAGCCCTTCCTTAGCCTAGTCTGGTCAGACACTTTCAGATGTGTCTCCTGCAGCATAATTGCATCCGCCATCAGAGCCCGCAAATGCGCGGACACACATGCCCTTTTAACTGACCCATTTAGTCCCCTGACATTCCAGGTGATCAGCCTGGTTGGAGGGCACAACCCATCCCCCCCCCCCCCCCCCCCCCCCCCCACGCCGGTCAGCCATAACCTGTCCCAGGCCCGCCCCCGGCCCGTGCGCCGCGCTATTCGCCTCTTGGCCGCTTCCACCCCCGACCTCCTTTCCATTACCTACTTCAGAACCACCCCACGTCAGCAGAATAACATCCCCCCTCCCCCCCTAGCAACATTCCCCCCCCCCGGTAACCCCAACCCTGCCATCCATTGGCTGTATTCTCCCCCCCCCCCACCTGACTCCCTTGACTAGCCAGTCTGCTAGCCCGGTGACTCATCACTCCGGCGCCCACTTGTCCCATTCCCATTGTTTCCCCGACCTCATCCCCACTCCCCAGCACACCATCCCCCCCCTCCAACCCACTGGAGCAATCTCACTAACACAGAAAGGTCAAACAAAACGTAAACCTCAAACCGCCCCGCGAGGCTGCTCCAGGTGCAATACAGTTCCCGCCGCGTACACAGAAAAGTGTTAACCCACGTCCCTTTCCAAGCATTAATTAAATAACCCCGCAATACCCCAGTACTGCCTACCTCTTTAATGAGTGCGATGATGTCTCCTTCTTTAATAGCTCATTGTTAATTGTTTCCTCTGCTTACGACGGGAAGGTGGTGGCGTAGTGGTATTGCCACTGGTCTTATAATCCAGAGCCACAGAGGACCAGTGTTCGAATCCGGGTTGAATTTGAATTCAATAAGACTCTGGAATTGAAAGTCTAATGATGACCACGAAACGATTGTCATGAAAGCCCATCTGATTCACCTTTCGGGAAGGAAATATGCTATCTTCACCTGGTCTGGCCGAGAAGTGACTAACTGCCCTCTGAAATGGCCAAGCCAGCCACTGAGTTCAAGGGCAACTGGGGATGAGCAACAAATGCAGGCCCAGCCAGCGACACCCACATCGCTTGAAAGAGTAAAACAAAGCCTCTCCCTTTGAAGGACTATGTGAGGTTTTACTGTGTTAAAGATATATAAGTGCACATTGCTGCTTATTTTAATTGTGGAAAAATATTTATAATCTGAAGGTAGAAGATGAGGGGGGTTAGAAGTTTATAATAGGAAAATTTTCTCTGTGAGTTTGTTTGATAAGACTGAGGTTTAAAGCATATTTCTGTCTCTGTCCTTTCTGGAGACGTTATAAAAACGGAGGCTGTGAGTTGTGAGCGCTTACTCTCTTTTACTTGACTGTTGCTTTTACGTTGTTCTTTGTAGCAAGGTTCCACCACCATCAAGCGTACATCACAGATACTGACGGGCAGCACGGTGGCGCAGTGGGTTAGCCCTGCTGCCTCACGGCGCCGAGGTCCCAGGTTCAATCCCGGCTCCGAGTCACTGTCCGTGTGGAATTTGCCCATTCTACCCGTGTTTACGAGGGTTTAGCCCCCACAACCCAAAAGGTGTGCAGGTTAGGTGGATTGGCCATGCTAAATTGCCCCTTAATTGCGAAATAAGAAAGAAATGAATTGGGCACTCTAAATTTTTTTTAAAATCAATAAAAAATCACAGATACTGACCATTATGTCCAACTGGTATTTGTGTGGTTTGGGCTACACGAGCCCCCTCCTGAGTTAACAGTAAGGGAAGTATAGCAGTTATCTGCACTGCAGCCAAGCAGGTGTAACGACCACAGAACTTTACCTGTAGTCCTGATGCTGCTGGAATGTTGTGTCTAACCCACACTGAATCAGGCTGAGGAGAGTGTGAACTGAAAAGAACACCCACCAATTCTGGGAGAATTCACAATCTGCTCTTCTTTTCCTTTCCCCCTGGGCACTTTAGCTGGGATGGGGCTTCGGAAAGGGCGCAGGGGATTGACTAGAATGGTACCAGGTATGAGGGGGTGTGACTAGAAAAGCTGGAAGAAAAACAGAAAATGCTCAGCAATCCAGGCAGCATCTGTGGAGAGGGAAAAACAGACGTAACATCACAGCTTGATGTCCTTTCATCGGAAGCTGGAACTGCTCTCCTCGAAGCAGAGAAGGTTGCAAAGAGGTCTTCAAGAAAGGTTTTGACAGAGCAGAAGGGTAGACGCTGTTTCTGCTTGAAGCGGTCTCTGGCTTCTCCAACTTTTGCAGTCTGGTTTCCATATTACACAGCAGAACTCAACAAGAATACCACAATACTAGCAGGCTGCAGAAGACCAGCTAGCATTGAGGCTAGACGCTTAATACCTTCCCCCACCCACAGCCTTGTGACCTTCTTGGCGGGGCAAAGCAAAACAGGGGGAAACACAAGGCCATTTACAGAGGGGGGAAAATCCTTCTTCAACCCCCCACTCTCAATATCAGTCCAGGAGATTGGATGGGCCAAGTTATCTATATAGACATTTGTGATGTGATCTCAGTCCCAGTCTGAAAGATGTACAGAGAGTCGACACCTAGACGCCAGCAGGCAACACATTCCAGAGAAAAGGGAAATTGTGACCATCAGTTGATGAATCTGATTGGGGGTAAGGGAAGGGGGAGGGTGACACACAAGTAACATCCTCAAAAAAAAAAGCGAGAGGTCGATAAAAAGGGCAATCGCAAGAATGCTTAAAATGTTTGGACAAATTTCAAACAAATTCACCATGGGATAAAGGCCACACTGGTGTGAGGTTATCTGTTCTGGTGTCTTGTACTTGGGCTGGAGCAAGACAGCTTTGGACAGCCTGTACGACTCCTTCATTGTGCTTTGGTTGTTCTATGTAAACAGTCTCTACCCCCCCATTCTGAAAATTTTAGAGAAATTCATTTGTCAGAATTCTACCACACAGATCCATTCATCCACTGAGGTTGGAAAAAGTCTCTGCTGTCAGCCAGATATTTTACTGTTATTATTTATTTGCCAAATCAATAAAACCTGTTTCCACCGGACAGAAGTACAATAACCAGAGGACACCGCCTGAAGATAATACCCAGGAGGGAAAAAGAGTTTTTATTTTACACTGAGTTGTTGCGGTATAGAAATGGCTGACTGAAAAGGCGATTGAAGCAAATCAAGAGGATGAGAACCATGGAGAAATTAAAAGGGAGAAATTTGCAGGGCTATGGGGAAAGAGCGAGGGACTGGGCCTAATTGGATGATGCTTCCAAGGAGAAGGCACGGACGTAATGTATAGAGTGGTCTACTTTTGCGCTGCAAGCGCTTATGAATGAGGTGTCTCTGGGTAACCACAATGCCTGGAATGATCCCTCGTCAAGCTGGTCAGGACAAAGTGTGGCTTGATTCTCAATGTGAGCTGAGTCAACTGACATCAACCAGGATAGTAAATGGGCTGATGAATTCCATCTCTCAGTCCCAATATGGTGGTGAATGATGTGTGGCCTGATCAAACTTGAGTGCATGCAATTTGTCACGGGAGGGTTGGATGAACACGACAATGATTCCTTGTTTGTCAAGCTGCTGACACTGTCTGGAGCCAAACCTAAAGATCATCGCACATTTGGTCTGAGCCAGCTATCCCAATGAAGCATCGCACAGATGAAGAGGAGGGGGCTATTCGACCCATTCAGTGTATTCTGCCATTGTATGAGAACATGATTGACCTGCTCTGTAACTCTGTCTACCCACCTTGGTTCAATACCGTGAATACCCAACAATGATCTAAGTTTTCCTGTTTTCACTGGGTCCCTAGATGCAACGGCATTTTGCTGGACAGACTTCTGGGTTTCCACTCTGCGAAGAACTTCTTCATGACCTCCATCCCAAGCTGTAATTTCAAGGTTTGCTCCCTTGCCCTGGACTCATCCTCTTGAGGAAATAGTTTCACCCTATCTACCTATCCAATCCTTTAATCAGATTGCTCCCACAATTTGAATACTCCTTCATCGTTTGTACTCAACTAAGTCCAAACTTCATCTTTGTAACTTGTGCTCATGGTTTAACCCACATTTTCTCACTTTTCACCATTGGTAGTGCCTGTGTCTTGCAGCAGGATTTCGAAGTTCTTTATCCTTCTTTTCAAATCCCTCCATGGCATCAGCAGCCCTATCTGACCTGCTTTAGTTGTCTAACCCTCCGAGATCTCTGCGCCTCTCCGGTTCGAATCTCTCGCACATCCCTGATTTGAATTGTCCCGAAACCCCTCCTGAAATCTCTCCACCTCTCTTGCCTCTCTCTCTTTTCAAACACTTCTAAAAAAGGATAACTGTAAGCATGTCTCACAACCTCAGAACATACCAAAGTGATTAACAGCCACCTACACATTTTGGAATTGTAGTCACTGCTGTAATGCAGGAAGCAAGGCAGCAAATTTGTACACAGCAGGCTCCCACGAACAGCAACCTGGTAATGACCAGATAGGCACTTTTGTGACATAAACAGAAGATGCTGGACAATCTCAGCAGGTCTGACAGCATCCGTGGAGAGGGAACGCTCCGTCTTGTCCAGCATTTTCTGTTTTTTTTTTCAGATTCCAGCATCCGCAGTATTTGCTTTCAATCATTTTTGTGATGTTGATCGAGGGATGCATTTTGGGCCAGGTCACGGCACTGGGGAAAATTCCTTTGAAATAATGCCACAGGATCTTGCATGCCAACCGCAAAGGGAGGCAGGGTGAATATCAATTGAATATTTCACTCAAGGTGCAGCACCTCTGACATTACAGCACTAGCACAGTGCAGTCAGCGCACCGGTGGGGCGGGGGAGGGGGGGGGGGGGGGGGGAGTGGGGTTGTGCTCAAAGTCCTGGAGCCACTTGGACCTGCATTCTATGGCTTGGCAGCAGACATTGTTTCATAGATTCCCGAGTGCAGAAAATGAAAAATAGAAATGAAAACCGCTTATTGTCACAAGTAGACTTCAAATGAAGTTACTCTGAAAAGCCCCTAGTCGCCACATTCCAGCGCCTGTTCGGGGAGGCTGGTACGGGAATTGAACCGTGCTGCTGGCCTGCCTTGGTCTGCTTTCAAAGCCAGCGATTTAGCCCTGTGCTAAACAGCCTCAGGAGACCTTTCGGCCCATCGGATCTGCACTGACCCTGCGAAAGAGCACACTACCCGAGTCCACTATCACGCCCTTTCCCTGTAACCCGAAACTTGCTAAATCCTACCAACTGTCCTGGCTTGAGACAATTCACACCTCATTAACCTGGGGTTACCCCCTATCTCTGGATCTGTAATGATTTGATCACCCGCAAATGCTCGCATTCCAAGCATTGTCTGGCATCTCTGACTTTGTCTATATAAATGTTTCTGGAACCCACCTCTCCATTCACCTGAGGAAGGAGCTGCGCTCCGAAAGCTCGTGTTTGAAACAAACCTGTTAGACTTTAACCTGGTGCTGTAAGAATTCTTACTGTGCTCACCCCAGTCCAACGCCGGCATCTCCACATCATGCACATTCCTGGACAGTAATGGACAATTTTAGCACGGCCAATCCACCTAACCTGCACATCTTTGGACTGTGGGAGGAAACCGGAGCACCCGGAGGAAACCCCCACAGACACGGGGAGAACGTGCAGACTCCTGACAGTCACCGGAAGCCAGAATTGAACCTGGGTCCCTGGCGCTGTTAGGTGGTAGTGCTAACCACCTTTGTGGAACGTATGGCCACGTTTTTTAAAAAATTCCAATTAAGGGACAATTTAGTGTGGCCAACCTGCACATAAGAACATAAGAACTAGGAGCAGGAGTCGGCCATCTGGCCCCTCGAGCCTGCTCCACCATTCAATGAGATCACAGCTGATCTTTTGTGGACTCAGCTCCACTTTCTGGCCCGAACACCATAACCCTTAATCCCTTTATTCTTCAAAAAACTATCTATCTTTACCTTAAAAACATGTAATGAAGGAGCCTCAACTGCTTCACTGGGCAAGGAATTCCATAGATTCACAACCCTTTGGGTGAAGAAGTTCCTCCTAAACTCAGTCCTAAATCTACTTCCCCTTATTTTGAGGCTATGTCCCCTAGTTCTGCTGTCACCCGCCAGTGGAAACAACCTGCCCGCATCTATCCTATCTATTCCCTTCATAATTTTAAATGTTTTTATAAGATCCCCCCTCATCCTTTGGGTTAGGGGCGCCTGCGCAGACCCGGGTACATCTGGCCAAGTTAAAGGCGATATGTAAATGCAGGTGAATGATGTCCTGCTCAGAGGTCCCCCTCCCACCTTCAAGAGAGGGGGAGACAAGTGGGAGTGGGAGGCCGGTGCCTGGTTGCCCCCCTTCTAACAGCACCAGCCCTTGACGCAGGAAACCAGCACAAGAATAAACAGACCAAACCCCCCCCCCCCCCCCCGTTTTCTTTGCGTGGCGGGCGGACCGAGCGCAGTCTGGGCGCTTGCTGTGCCTCGGGAAACTGCGGCGAGGCGCAGTTGAGCTGAATTGGCGTCCGTGACGCGGGGGGGGGAGGAGGAGAGGAGAGGGGAAGCTCGGAATCAAGCAGGGGGCCAGAGAAATGTTTGCAGCTTGAAGAAAGCCCAGTCAGCAGGGAGGGCTTTCTCACAACCAAACTAGAGGCAGAAGGAGCGCGCGGACCCAGAGAGCCGAGGGCAACAGAGCAAAGCAGGCGACGACAAGGAGGAGAAGCCATAAAGAGTTCATCCTGGTCTGTTCGTCTCTCTCTCCCCCCAGCCGGAATTAAAAGGCAAAGTTTAACAGCATCATGGAGTGGGGCTCGGAGCTTTGGGTGAGTCCCTTCAAAATTAAAGCAGAGACAGTGAGAGAATGAGGTTAGAAAGTTGTTGGCGAGTTTGGGAAGGGTGAGTGGACCCCCCCCCCCCCCCCCCGGAATAATGTTTACTCCCATTGATAAAGGAGCCAGGAAAGTTTCTCCAGAAGGAAAAGTTTGATCCCTGAATAAGTTGTTTTAAACTCTAACAAAACATGTTCCCCTCTCCCTCCCTCCCTCCCTCCTGGTGGATGTGGTTCAGTCTCTCTCTCGCCCACTCGGGGAGGGCTCGCACGGATTGATTTGTATTTTTGGTCGGTTGTGTTGTTTAAGGAGCGACTCTTTCAAGTTGCGAAGCAGTGGAGCCCGTCTCCCAGCCCAGAGAGGGAGCCTCCTCCCCTCATTCCTCCCTCCCTCACTCCCCTCATTCCTCCCTCCCTCACTCCCCTCATTCCTCCCTCCCTCACTCCCCTCATTCCTCCCTCCCTCACTCCCCTCATTCCTCCCTCCCTCACTCCCCTCATTCCTCCCTCCCTCACTCCCCTCATTCCTCCCTCCCTCACTCCCCTCATTCCTCCCTCCCTCACTCCCCTCATTCCTCCCTCCCTCACTCCCCTCATTCCTCCCTCCCTCACTCCCCTCATTCCTCCCTCCCTCACTCCCCTCATTCCTCCCTCCCTCCCCTCATTCCTCCCTCCCTCACTCCCCTCATTCCTCCCTCCCTCACTCCCCTCATTCCTCCCTCCCTCACTCCCCTCATTCCTCCCTCCCTCACTCCCCTCATTCCTCCCTCCCTCACTCCCCTCATTCCTCCCTCCCTCACTCCCCTCATTCCTCCCTCCCTCACTCCCCTCATTCCTCCCTCCCTCACTCCCCTCATTCCTCCCTCCCTCACTCCCCTCATTCCTCCCTCCCTCACTCCCCTCATTCCTTCCCTCACTCCCCTCATTCCTCCCTCCCTCACTCCCCTCATTCCTCCCTCCCTCACTCCCCTCATTCCTCCCTCCCTCACTCCCCTCATTCCTCCCTCCCTCACTCCCCTCATCCTCCCTCCCTCATTCCTCCCTCACTCCCCTCATTCCTCCCTCCCTCACTCCCCTCATTCCTCCCTCCCTCACTCCCCTCATTCCTCCCTCCCTCACTCCCCTCATTCCTCCCTCCCTCACTCCCCTCATTCCTCCCTCCCTCACTCCCCTCATTCCTCCCTCCCTCACTCCCCTCATTCCTCCCTCCCTCACTCCCCTCATTCCTCCCTCCCTCACTCCCCTCATTCCTCCCTCCCTCACTCCCCTCATTCCTCCCTCCCTCACTCCCCTCATTTCCTCCTCCCTCACTCCCCTCATTCCTCCCTCCCTCACTCCCCTCATTCCTCCCTCCCTCACTCCCCTCATTCCTCCTCCCTCACTCCCCTCATTCCTCCCTCCCTCGCTCCCCTCATTCCTCCCTCCCTCACTCCCCTCATTCCTCCCTCCCTCACTCCCCTCATTCCCCCTCCCTCGCTCCCCTCATTCCTCCCTCCCTCACTCCCCTCATTCCTCCTCCCTCCCTCACTCCCCTCATTCCTCCTCCCTCCCTCCTCCCTCATTCCCCCTCCCTCCCTCCCCTCATTCCTCCCTCCCTCCCTCCCCTCATTCCTCCCTCCCTCCTCCCCTCATTCCTCCCTCCCCCTCCCCTCATTCCTCCCTCCCTCCCTCCCCTCATTCCTCCCTCCCTCCCTCCCCTCATTCCTCCCTCCCTCCCCCTCATTCCTCCCTCCCTCCCTCCCCATCATCCTCCCTCCCTCCCTCCCCTCATTCCTCACTCCCTCATCTCCCTCCCTCACTCCCCTCATTCCTCCCTCCCTCACTCCCCTCATTCCTCCCTCCCTCACTCCCCTCATTCCTCCCTCCCTCACTCCCCTCATTCCTCCCTCCCTCACTCCCCTCATTCCTCCCTCCCTCACTCCCCTCATTCCTCCCTCCCTCACTCCCCTCATTCCTCCCTCCCTCACTCCCCTCATTCCTCCCTCCCTCACTCACCTCATTCCTCCCTCCCTCACTCCCTCATTCCTCCCTCCCTCACTCCCCTCATTCTCTCCCTCCCTCACTCCCCTCATTCCTCCCTCCCTCACTCCCCTCATTCCTCCCTCCCTCACTCCCTCATTCCTCCCTCCCTCACTCCCCTCATTCCTCCCTCCCTCACTCCCTCTCCTCTCCTCCCATTCCTCCCTCCCTCCCCCTCATTCCTCCCTCCCTCCCCCTCACTCCTCCCTCCCTCCCCCTCACTCCTCCCTCCCTCCCCCTCACTCCTCCCTCCCTCACTCCCTCACTCCTCCCTCCCTCACTCCCTCATTCCTCCCTCCCTCACTTCCCCTCATTCCTCCCTCCCTCACTCCCTCACTCCTCCCTCCCTTCCCCTCACTCCTCCCTCCCTCCCCCTCACTCCTCCCTCCCTCCCCCTCACTCCTCCCTCCCTCCCCCTCACTCCTCCCTCCCTCCCCCTCACTCCTCCCTCCCTCCCCCTCACTCCTCCCTCCCTCACTCCCCTCACTCCTCCCTCCCTCACTCCCCTCACTCCTCCCTCCCTCACTCCCCTCACTCCTCCCTCCCTCCTCCCCTCACTTCCCTCCCTCCCTCACTCCCCTCATTCCTCCCTCCCTCACTCCCCTCATTCCTCCCTCCCTCACTCCCCTCATTCCTCCCCTCCCTCACTCCCCTCATTCCTCCCTCCCTCACTCCCCTCATTCCTCCCTCCCTCACTCCCCTCATTCCTTCCCTCCCTCACTCCCCTCATTCCTCCCTCCCTCACTCCCCTCATTCCTCCCTCCCTCACTCCCCTCATTCCTCCCCCCTCACTCCCCTCATTCCTCACTCCCTCGCTCCCCTCGTTCCTCCCTCCCTCGCTCCCCTCGTTCCTCCCTCCCTCGCTCCCCTCGTTCCTCCCTCCCTCGCTCCCCTCGTTCCTCCCTCCCTCGCTCCCCTCGTTCCTCCCTCCCTCACTCCCCCGTTCCTCCCTCCCTCACTCCCCCCGTTCCTCCCTCCCTCCCTACCCCCCCCGTTCCTCCCTCCCTCACTCCCCCCGTTCCTCCCTCCCTCACTCCCCCCGTTCCTCCCTCCCTCACTCCCCCCGTTCCTCCCTCCCTCACTCCCCCCGTTCCTCCCTCCCTCACTCCCCCGTTCCTCCGCTCCCGCACTCCCCCCTCCCCCCGATCCTCCCTCCCTCACTCCCCCGTTCCTCCTCCCTCACTCCCCCGTTCCTACCTCCCTCACTCCCCCGTTCCTCCTCCCTCCCTCACTCCCCCCGTTCCTCCCTCCCTCACTCCCCCCCCGTTCCTCCCTCCCTCACTCCCCCCGTTCCTCCCTCCCTCACTCCCCCCGTTCCTCCTCCCTCCTCACTCCCCCCGTTCCTCCCTCCCTCACCCCCCCGTTCCTCCCTCCCTCACTCCCCCCGTTCCTCCCTCCCTCACTCTCCCCCCGTTCCTCCCTCCCTCACTCCCCCCGTCCTCCCTCCCTCCCCTCCCTCACTCCCCCCGTTCCTCCCTCCCTCACTCCCCCCGTTCCTCCCTCCCTCACTCCCCCCGTTCCTCCCTCCCTCACTCCCCCCCGTTCCTCCCTCCCTCACTCCCCCCGTTCCTCCCTCCCTCACTCCCCCCGTTCCTCCCTCCCTCACTCCCCCCCCCGTTCCTCCCTCCCTCACTCCCCCCGTTCCTCCCTCCCTCACTCCCCCCCCCCGTTCCCTCCCTCCCTCCTCCCCCCGTTCCTCCCTCCCTCACTCCCCCCGTTCCTCCCTCCCTCACTCCCCCCGTTCCTCCCTCCCTCACTCCCCCCGTTCCTCCCTCCCTCACTCCCCCCGTTCCTCCCCTCCCTCACTCCCCCCGTTCCTCCTCCCTCCCTCACTCCCCCCGTTCCTCCCTCCCTCACTCCCCTCCGTTCCTTCCCTCCCTCACTCCCCCCGTTCCTCCCCCCTCACTCCCCCCGTTCCTCCCTCCCTCACTCCCCCCTTCCTCCCTCCCTCCACTCCCCCCTTCCTCCCTCCCTCACTCCCCCCCGTTCCTCCCTCCCTCACTCCCCCCCGTTCCTCCCTCCCTCACTCCCCCCCCCGTCCTCCCTCCCTCACTCCCCCCCGTTCCTCCCTCCCTCACTCCCCCCGTTCCTCCCTCCCTCACTCCCCCCGTTCCTCCCTCCCTCACTCCCCCCGTTCCTCCCTCCCTCACTCCCCCCCGTTCCTCCCTCCCTCACTCCCCCCCGTTCCTCCCTCCCTCACTCCCCCCCTCCCACTCCCCCCCTCCTCCCTCCCTCCTCCCCCCCTTCCTCCCCCCCCCCCCCCCTCCCTCCCCCCCGCTCCCCTCCCCTCCTCTCCCTCACTCCCCCCCGTTCCTCCCCCCCCCCCCCCTCCCCCCCCCCTCCTCCCTCCCCTCCCCGTCTCCCCTCCCCCCCTTCCTCCCTCCCCCCCGTCCTCCCCCCCCCCTCCCCCCTCCCCCCCGTTCCCCCTCCCCCCCTCCGTTCCCCCCCTCCCCTTCCTCCTCCCCCCCGTCCTCCCTCCCCCCCCCTCCCTCCCCCCCGTCCCCCTCCCCCCCCCTCGCCCCCCCCCCCCTTCCTCCCTCCCCCCCGTCCTCCCTCCCCCCCCCCCTCCCCCTTCCCCCTCCCCCCCCTCCCCCCCCTCCTCCCCTCCCCCCCGTCCTCCTCCCCTCCCCCCCCCTTCCCTCCCCCCTCCCCCCCCCCGTTCCTCCCTCCCCCCCCCCCGTTCCTCCCTCCCCCCCCCCCGTTCCTCCCTCCCCCCCCGTTCCTCCCTCCCCCCCGTTCCTCCCTCCCCCCCCCCCCGTTCCTCCCTCCCCCCCCCGTTCCTCCCTCCCCCCCCCCCCCCCCGTTCCTCCCTCCCCCCCCCCCGTCCTCCCTCCCCCCCCCGTTCCTCCCTCCCCCCCCGTCCTCCCTCCCCCCCCGTTCCTCCCTCCCCCCCCCGTTCCTTCCCTCCCCCCCCCCCCGTTCCTCCCTCCCCCCCCCCCGTTCCTCCCTCCCCCCCCCGTTCCTCCCTCCCCCCCCCCGTTCCTCCCTCCCCCCCCCGTTCCTCCCTCCCCCTCCCCCCCCCCCGTTCCTCCCTCCTCCCCCCCGTTCCTCCCTCCTCCCCCCCGTTCCTCCCTCCTCCCCCCCGTTCCTCCCTCCTCCCCCCCGTTCCTCCCTCCCCCCCCCCGTTCCTCCCTCCCCCCCCCCGTTCCTCCCTCCCCCCCCCCCCCGTTCCTCCCTCCCCCCCCGTTCCTCCCTCCCCCCCCCCCCGTTCCTCCCTCCCCCCCCCGTTCCTCCCTCCCCCCCCCGTTCCTCCCTCCCCCCCCGTTCCTCCCTCCCCCCCCGTTCCGTTCCTCCCTCCCCCCCCGTTCCTCCCTCCTCCCCGTTCCTCCCTCCCTCCCTCCCCATCTTCCTCCCTCCCTCCCTCCCCATCGTCCTCCCTCCCTCCCTCCCTCCCCATCTTCCTCCCTCCCTCCTCCCCCCCATCTTCCTCCCTCCCTCCCCCCCATCTTCCTCCCTCCCTCCCCCCCATCTTCCTCCCTCCCCTCCCTCCCTCCCCCCCCATCTTCCTCCCTCCCTCCCTCCCCCCCCCATCTTCCTCCCTCCCTCCCCCCCCATCTTCCTCCCTCCCCCCCCCCATCTTCCTCCCTCCCTCCCTCCCATCTTCCTCCCTCCCCATCTTCCTCCCTCCCATCTTCCTCCCTCCCCATCTTCCTCCCTCCCTCCCCATCTTCCTCCCTCCCTCCCTCCCTCCCCATCTTCCTCCCTCCCTCCCCATCTTCCTCCCTCCCTCCCCATCTTCCTCCCTCCCTCCCTCCCTCCCTCCCTCCCCATCTTCCTCCCTCCCTCCCTCCCTCCCCATCTCCCTCCCTCCCTCCCTCCCTCCCCATCTCCCTCCCTCCCTCCCTCCCTCCCCATCTCCCTCCCTCCCTCCCTCCCTCCCATTTCCTCCCTCCCTCCCTCCCCCCCATCTTCCTCCCTCCCTCCCTCCCCATCTTCCTCCCCTCCCTCCTCCCCCCATCTTCCTCCCTCCCTCCCCATCTTCCTCCCTCCCTCCCTCCCCATCTTCCTCCCTCCCTCCCTCCCCATCTTCCTCCTCCCTCCCTCCCCATCTTCTCCCTCCCTCCCTCCCCATCTTCCTCCCTCCCTCCCTCCCCATCCTTCCTCCCTCCCTCCCATCCTTCCTCCCTCCCTCCCCATCTTCCTCCCTCCCTCCCCATCTTCCTCCCTCCCTCCCCATCTTCCTCCCTCCCTCCCCATCTTCCTCCCTCCCTCCCTCCCCATCTTCCTCCCTCCCTCCCTCCCCATCTTCCTCCCTCCCTCCCTCCCCATCTTCCTCCCTCCCTCCCCATCTTCCTCCCTCCCTCCCTCTCCATCTTCCTCCCTCCCTCTCTCCCTCCCGATCTTCCTCCCTCCCTCCCTCCCTCCCCATCTTCCTCCCTCCCTCCCTCCCTCCCTCCCCATCTTCCTCCCTCCCTCCCTCCCTCCCTCCCCATCTTCCTCCCTCCCTCCCTCCCCATCTTCCTCCCTCCCTCCCTCCCTCCCCATCTTCCTCCCTCCCTCCCTCCCCATCTTCCTCCCTCCCTCCCTCCCCATCTTCCTCCCTCCCTCCCTCCCTCCCTATCTTCCTCCCTCCCTCCCTATCTTCCTCCCCATCTTCCTCCCTCCCCATCTTCCTCCCTCCCCATCTTCCTCCCTCCCCATCTTCCTCCCTCCCTCCCTCCCCATCTTCCTCCCTCCCCATCTTCCTCCCTCCCTCCCTCCCCATCTTCCTCCCTCCCTCCCTCCCTCCCTCCCTCCCCATCTTCCTCCCTCCCCATCTTCCTCCCTCCCTCCCTCCCCATCTTCCTCCCTCCCTCCCTCCCTCCCTCCCCATCTTCCTCCCTCCCTCCCTATCTTCCTCCCTCCCTCCCTCCCTCCCCATCTTCCTCCCCTCCCTCCCTATCTTCCTCCCTCCCTCCCTCCCTCCCCATCTTCCTCCCTCCCTCCCTCCCTCCCTCCCCATCTTCCTCCCTCCCTCCCTCCCCATCTTCCTCCCTCCCTCCCCATCTTCCTCCCTCCCTCCCTCCCCATCTTCCTCCCTCCTCCCCATCTTCCTCCCTCCCTCCCCATCTTCCTCCCATCCCTCCCCCTCCCCATCTTCCTCCCTCCCATCTTCCTCCCTCCCCCCTCCCCATCTTCCTCCCTCCCTCCCATCTTCCTCCCTCCCTCCCTCCCCTCATTCCTCCCTCCCTCCCTCCCCTCATTCCTCCCTCCCCTCATTCCTCACTCCCCTCATTCCTCACTCCCCTCATTCCTCACTCCCCGCATTCCTCACTCACTCCCCGCATTCCTCACTCACTCCCCTCATTCCTCACTCTCTCCCCTCATTCCTCACTCTCTCCCCTCATTCCTCACTCTCTCCCCTCATTCCTCACTCACTCCCCTCATTCCTCACTCACTCCCCTCATTCCTCACTCCCCTCCCCTCATTCCTCACTCACTCCCCTCATTCCTCACTCACTCCCCTCATTCCTCACTCACTCCCCTCATTCCTCACTCACTCCCCTCATTCCTCACTCACTCCCCTCATTCCTCACTCACTCCCCTCATTCCTCACTCACTCCCCTCATTCCTCCCTCACTCCCCTCATTCCTCACTCACTCCCCTCATTCCTCACTCACTCCCCTCATTCCTCACTCACTCCCCTCATTCCTCACTCACTCCCCTCATTCCTCACTCACTCCCCTCATTCCTCACTCACTCCCCTCATTCCTCACTCACTCCCCTCATTCCTCACTCCCTCCCCTCATTCCTCACTCACTCCCCTCATTCCTCACTCACTCCCCTCATTCCTCACTCACTCCCCTCATTCCTCACTCACTCCCCTCATTCCTCACTCACTCCCCTCATTCCTCACTCACTCCCCTCATTCCTCACTCACTCCCCTCATTCCTCACTCACTCCCCTCATTCCTCACTCACTCCCCTCATTCCTCACTCACTCCCCTCATTCCTCACTCACTCCCCTCATTCCTCACCAACCCAGTATTATTTTTCTGTCGAAGTGCTTTGAAAGCTTTCCTGTTGCATCGACGCTTTGCAGTATGCGTGGGGAAACTAAAAATATTTGCAATGGCTGAGTTTGGACCGTTTTATTTTTTGTGGGTGAGGCAGGGAGAGGGACTTGGACTTTCCTGGTGTGTTTAAGGAGCGAGAACCATGAAGGTGTTTTGGGTGTGGGATTGGGCTTTGATCCTCCGCGGTGTGAATTGGAGGCGGACAGAGCAGTGATCTGAGAGAAGGAGCCCCCCCCCCCCCCCCCCGGCACACCTCCTCTCTCTCTCTCTCTCTCTCTCCCTCCCCCCCCCCCGGCACACCTCCAGCTACCCTGTAAACAAACCAGCCATTTAGCAATCTGACCTATTCTTTTATTTGGGTGTGTGCTCTGAATCGGAGATGCCTGCAATTGTTTCCCGAGGACCGCAGCAGCAAAAGATGCCGCTCGGCCCATCGTGTCTGTTGCAGGCGTTTCCGATACTTAATCCAATAAGTACACCCCCCCCCCCCCCCCCCCCCCCCCCCCTTCCCCAGAGCCCTGCTCAAGACCAGCCCCCATCCTGCAACCTTAAGGAGTTCTCTGTTGGACATGGGGGTGGGGGGGTTAAATATCTCTGCGGTAGGCTTTAAGAGTGTCTTCACGTGTCTGTTTGCTTGTTCCTTTGTCCAAAGGCCGAAAGGAATATATGTTCCATAGTCATTTGCAAGCATCCCATAGGATCTACAAAAACACCTAACTTTCTTTTATTAATTTGTAGGATGTGGGCGTTGCGGGCTAGGTCAGCACTTGTTGCCCATCCCTAATTGGCCCTTGAGACGGTGGTGGTGGTGAGCCGCCTTAAATCACTGCAGTCCCTGTGGTGTAGGTACACCCACAGTGCTGTTAGGGAAAGACTTCCAAGGTGTTGACCCAGCCACAGTGAGGGAACGGCCGATTATATTTCCAAGTTGGGATGGTGTGTGGTCTGGAGGGAATCATGTAGGTGGTGGGTGTTCCCACGCATCTGCTGCCCTTGTCCTCCCGGATGATAGAGGTTGTGGGCTTGGAAGGTGTAGTCAAAGAGGCTTTGGCAAGTTTTGCAGTGTATCTTGTGCATGGAACACATGGCTGCCGCTGTACATCAGTGATGGAGGGGGGTGAATGTTTGTGGTTGGGTTGCCAATCAAGAGGGGGCTGCTTTGTGCTGGATGGTGTTGAGCTTTTTGTGTGTTGTTGGAGCTGCATTCATCCAGGCAACTGGAGGGTATTCCATCACACTCCTGACTTGTGCCTTGCAGATGGACAGGCTTTCCAGAGTCAGGAGGTGAGTTACTCACAGAATTCCCAGCCTCTGACTTTTGTAGTTGCAATATTTATATGGATAGTTCAACTTCTGGTTAATAACCCCAGGTTACTGATGGTGGGGGATTTGACGATGGTAGTAGCATTGAATCTTGTAGGGAGATGGTTAGACTCTCTCTCGTTGACAATAGTCATCGCTGGGCAGTTATGTAGCACAAATGTTCCTTGCCCAGGCCTGAATGCTGGTCTATGTTTGTGTTTCTGTTCCACCCTCTCCCATCATTTTCATCAACTCTATTAACATAGAGCGGGCAGCACGGTAGCATGGTGGTTAGCATAAATGCTTCACAGCTCCAGGGTCCCAGGTTCGATTCCCGGCTGGGTCACTGTCTGTGTGGAGTCTGCACGTCCTCCCCCTGTGTGCGTGGGTTTCCTCCGGGTGCTCCGGTTTCCTCCCACAGTCCAAAGATGTGCGGGTTAGGTGGATTGGCCATGCTAAATTGCCCGTAGTGTCCTAATAAAAGTAAGGCTAATGGGGGGGGCTGTTGGGTTACGGGTATAGGGTGGATACGTGGGTTTGAGTAGGGTGATCATGGCTCAGCACAACATTGAGGGCCGAAGGGCCTGTTCTGTGCTGTACTGTTCTATGTTCTATGTTCTATATTCTTGAATCTCTCCCAAGCCTATCTAACATCTCCTTAAATGCATTTGTGCTATTTTTCTCAACTATTTTTTGTCGTGGCAAGTTCCTCATTCTCGCCATTCTCTGGATAAAGAGGGTTTTCCTGAATGCCCTGTCAAATTGCTACAGACTATCTTATGTCTGCGTCCGCTAGTTTTACACCCTCCTCCCCCACAAGTGCAACAATCTGCTTTGTGTCTACCCTATCAAATGGTACCATTTTAAAGACCTGTAATGAATCATCCTTCAGTCTTCTCTTTCTAGTTAAATGAACCCTAGCCTATGTAATCTCTCCTATTAACTCAGTTCTAGCATCATTCTAGAATATGTTTTTTGACCTATCAAATGTTTGTCTATCCTTTGTATAATGAGGATCAGAATTGTTCACAACGCTCGAATGTGGTCTGACCTAAGTTCTGTACACGTTTAATATAATGCTCCACTTTTCAACTCTTTCTCCCTCTCCAAATGAACCCGAGTGGTTTATTTTTAATGATTATCAACCTGTATTCCTACTATGAGTATCTTCTGTCCCATTACCCCCAGACCATAGAATTCCTACATTGCAGAAGGATACCATTTGACCCGTCAATCTGCATCGACCCTCTGAAAGAGCACACGACCCAGGCCCACTCCCACCTTATCCCCTGAGGCTGCACCTACCTGGATACTTTAAAAAAAATAAATTCAGAGTAGCCAATTATTTTTTTTCCAATTAAGGGGCAATTTAGCATCACCAATCCACCTAGCCTGCACATCGTTTTGGGTTGTGGGAGTGAGACCCACGCAGAAATGGGGAGAATGTGTAAACTCCACACGGACAGTGACCCGGGGCCGGGATCGAACCCGGGTCCTCGGTGCTGTGAGGCAGCAGTGCTAACCACTATGCCAGCCATTCCTCTATCTCATTTCACTGCTTATTATCTAAAGTATCTGACCACCTTACATTTCGGTCAGAAAAATATCACATCACATCATGTCAAAATTCACTTATACTACACCCCTGTTCTTCAGCTTTGACAGTGGTTTTCTGTATTCTGCCGCAGTTCTCCTCCGTAATAACTATTGCCCTCAATTTGGCATCGTCCACAATTTTTATTGAAATGTTGCTCCAGCATCCAAAACATTGTAAATGGTGACAGCCCCAGTACTGATCCTTGTGGAACGCCGCTTCCCACCTTTCATCTGTGTGAGTAACCACCTTTAATCCCTACTTCTGTCACCCAGTTCCTGACTCCGCATGTTCTCACAAGGTGGGGAAAGGGTTAAAGGGGAATGGGATGTGGTGAAAGATGCCGGCTACAGACCAGATTCCTGCCACTGGGGGTCGGTGGTTACGAGTAGAAGCTGCGAAGTTGGAAAGGTTGTTGAGGTCCGATAGGACAAGACCTGAAGGAATTTGAGAATGGACAGCTAACAGATCATTAAGTACATGGGAATAAAAGAAAATACATAATAGGGCAACACAAGATATACAATGTAACTACATAAGCATTGGCATCGGGTGAAGCATACAGGGTGTGGTGTTAATGAGGTCAGTATATAAGAGGGTCATTTAGGAGTTTTCAGCGAGCCAAGCATACAGCCAGGTCACGTCAGGCTGATTTGGTGTTAAACCATCATCACTGCAGATTTGGGACTCCTGTTGCATTGACATAGTTTCAAGTTCCTCAGTGGCTGAGACAGATGGATCAGAAATGTTCCAGCTTTGGTAGCCCAGTGCATGCTGAACATTCACAGCGAGTGTGACTGTGAGTCTGTTTCAATGGAATGCAATGTCTGGGTTAGGGCAAACCAATCTGACAGGGAGCTTATTCCTGATTGTTGCTCAGTGAGTCCTCCAATTTCAGCGATGCAGATATTGGATGAGGACAGAATTGGTTTTGCATGTAATGACTTGCATGGTTAGTTAGCTGTCGGAAATAACTTGCATCTATGTAGCATCTTTTTATGACCTAATTGTCTTAAAACTTCTGCAGCTGATGAAGTACTTTCAAAGTGCAGTCAGGGTTGTAATGTAGGAAATATGGCAGCCAATTTGTGCACAGCAAGCTCCCACAAACAGCAATGTGATCATGACCAGATCATCTTATTTTTAACAATGTTGGCTGAGGGATGAATGTTGACCAGGACACTGGGGCACAGGAAACCACATCGAAGGGCCTGGAGATGGAATAGTATACCTGGATTCCTCGCCTTCGGGAAAGGAGAGAGAGAGAGAGGGTGGGATGGGGTCAGTGTTCTGAGGGAGGGGAAGGGGTGCGGAAGGAGGCAAAACACAACCAGCTGCAACAAAGACAAATGTGCAAAGAGAAATTGAGTGATCCCGGTTAACGAATTGCAAAGTGCCTTGAATGGAGAAGCTCCCTTGATTAGTTTGTAGGTGTCCGATCTTTAATAGAACACACAGCACGCCAAATCATTAAGTTAAGCTGCAGTGAACGACCGGGTCAATTTCAAATGTCTACATTCAGTGCAGCAGTCCAGTAACTTCTAAGACAAAGGACGCCTGATTTTTATTGAGCAGGGGTATCAAGAGGAAGTGGGCAGAGACGAGTACATGGAGCGGAGCTGAAGACCAGTCACGGTCTGGCAAGAGCAGGTTCAAGAGGCTGAACCACCAGCTCCTATCTCGAGGACTGCTGATTCCTTGAAATCTTTGATCACTTAAAATAAATGTAATTTAGATGACCTGCTCCTCTACGCCTCAAGCCCCCTAGCCAGCACAGAGGGAATAATGGAACTCCTAAGGGAGGTTGGCTCCTTCTCAGGTTACAAACTTAACCTGAGCTAGAGCAAAATCTTCCCCATGAACCCCCTGGGAGGCGGGGTGACAACAAATTAATCATGACAGATCCAAAGGAGCGTACTACAGAGACAAAAGTATATCTGGGGTCTGGTCCTCCTGAATCTCATATTCTATCACTTGGCACGTACCGCAAAAAGAGTATGGGGCTGGGTCAAAGAGCCAGGAGCAGAGTGGGTAAAAATGGAGGAGAGCTCCTGTACATGGACATTCCTCCAGGCACTAGCCATGACTCCACTCCCCCAACCAGGTACTTGAAAAGCCCATTGCTAGTGGCTACACTGAGAACAGGGAACCAACATAGACACCACTTTTGATCTGGTCACAATGTCCACCATAGCCCCCATCTGCAAGAGCCATAAATTGACCCCCGCGACAATGGACACTTCCTTTACAAGGTGGAGACAGGACAAAGGGGTACTGACGGTAGGGGACCTCAACATAGATGATAGAGTGGTGACCCTGGAGGACCTCATGGACAGGCCCCAGCTCCTGAAAGGGAATGAGCACCGGTACACAGATCAGGAACTTCCGCCACATGGAGACAGCACTATTCCCCAGCTACCAGTATACTCCCTACTGGACATACTTCTGACCACAGCAAGCTAGGGGATGGAGTAATTGCGCGGACATGTATAGACAACGATTGGAGGAGGTTCGGTCACTGTTGGATGAGACACGGGAAGGGTGGGAGGAAGAGTCAGGCATAGAGATAGGGGGAGGACTCCGGAACGAAGCGCTGCGCAGGGTGAACTCCACCTCCTCGTGCACAGGGCTGAGCCTAACTCAGCTAAAGCTAGTGAACAGGGCTGTGCTTAATCGGAACACGCATGAGTGGGTTCTTCCCGGAGGTGAAGGATAAATGTCAACAGTCCAGGGAGGTCCGGCTGATCACACCCACATGTTCTGGTCATGCCCCAGACTTGTCGGGTACCGGGCACCTTTTTCGAGGCCAGGTCCAAGGTTGTGAGGGTGGAGCCATGCTCGCCAGTGGCTCCTGGTATCTGCTCTCAAAATGGACAATGGAAGGAGAAAATAAAGGCTGGGTGGGGGGCGGAGAGAGGAGGGGGAGAAAGAAGGGAGACCATCAAGCAAAATTGAAGGCAAGCAGGGCAGAGGAACTAGAACGGACAAATGGTGAGGACACATGGGTGCAACAACAATGTGGATGCCAACAAGTGAAGCACTTTGGAAACATGTTTATCCTGATGTGTGGAATGCTTCTCATCAGCAAGTAATCTTCCTGTCGTGTTATTCCATTTAATTTCATACCAAGTATTTGCTCAGGGTAAGCATTTTTGCTGTGCCTGACTTCATTAAGTGTGGGGTAATGAATTTGCAGTGTACAAAAAGAAACTTGCATTTATATTGCATATTTTAAATCCTTGGGATGACTTGATTCCTCTTCACGTGCAGTCACTGTTGACGGCAAGTCTGCAGCCAGCCTGGACACAATATCTCACCCACAGCAATGCGATACATGACTGGATACTCTGTTTTGGTGGTGATTGAGGGACGAGAAATGGTCTGGACACTGGGCAAACTCTCCTGGTCCTTTTGTGCTCTTTCGCATTCACATGAGCACCCTGGGCTAACAACCCCTCCCACAGGGCTGTGCTCCCATAACATGGCACAGGAAGGGTACCAGCTCGGGATATGTCCTTTAGACTTGGCGATGAGCCACTGAACCAAGACTGACACTTAGACTCTGCGTGTACTTGACCCAGGTTTCTCACGGGGAGAATCTTGTTCTGGGCTCAGAAATGTTCGTGTCCGTCAACTCAATCTCTACCACTGACGTGACACTCATTTAGCATGTTGTCACTCTTGTGAAGTTTATTTGCTGACAATTTCACTGCAGTGATGCCTCTCCGGTTACTGAAGCCAGTGTGTATGGAAGAAATGCATGATATCTGCCCTTTTTTTTTTGCTATTCCAGTTCGTCTCCCAAACTCCCTCCTGACCTAAACTTCCAAGAATAGTTCCCCAGTTGGCCGGTGCCATCCAGTACCGCATTCAACTCCCCATTGTTCACCTGGGCCCAGCTCGTTAATTACACAGTTGGACTGTTTGGAGATATCGCAGCCAAGCCCAATGTTTGCCTCGGCCAAGAATCTACACGCGTAGGAGTTGCTGGATGGTTTCAGAGAAAACAAGGAATGCTGGCTGATTTTTACGCTCCCCTCCTCGCCTTCATGTAGCCCACGCAATCGTGGAAACCTTATGCCATTGTAGCCCGAGGTCAACTCATTTGGCATCCATTAGGAATTATGTAGGAATGGGAGGAGGCCAACAAGTTTCCTGGAGCCCGTCCTGCCATTCACCCAGAATTCAGCCAAGAACGTGCCCGCTTTGTACAACTCCTAAACCATGTTGGGCAGTGTATTTACCAGATTAGCCCCTCCTCCTGTCCATCTGTGTTTCTGGAAGCATTCATGATTATTGCAGCAAGTTGTCAGGTATTTCCAGCTTATTTTTAATGGACATAACAATGATTGTGCTGCCCGCTGAATACAGTGCTCGAGGTAACTATTTTTGCTTGACCTGAACATGCTGCTTGCCGTAGTACTCTCCTGGAAGAGTGGAAAGTTCGAGAGGATGTGAAAGGGGAACATTCTTGTGTTTTAGGGGCATGAGGCCCAGCCAGGTACTCTCTGCTTGTTCTGTACTCTGAGTAAGAGAAAATTGGGAGAGATCAAAGTCTCATTGAAGAATATGGCCGGATTTCCATAGAGTTTGCAATGAGGGAGTGTTTACAGAGCAGAAAGCCATTGTTTATGCTCCACGCGTGCTTTCCTCCATCTCTTTTCATCTCATCCCATCAGCATATCCTCCTATTTCTTTCTCCCTCACGTGTTTATTAAGCTCTCCCCGTGTGCATTGATGCTGTTCACCTCAACTACATCATGTTGCAGCGAGCTCCACACTCCAGGGACAAGGATTTCTCCTGGATATCCTATGAAAAATGAAAATCGCTTATTGTCACGAGTAGGCTTCAATGAAGTTACTGTGAAAAGCCCCTAGTCGCCACATTCCGGCGCCTGTCCGGGGAGGCTGGTACGGGAATCGAACCGTGCTGTTGGTCTGCTTTAAAAGCCAGCGATTTAGCCCAGTGAGCTAAAGCAGCCCCTGTGAGCTAAACCAGCCCCTGGATTGGATTCATTAGTGACCACCTCTTATTTATTGCCTCTAATTCTGTTCTTCCCCCACAAGTTAGGTGGATTGGCCCTTCGTTATGGGCCAGGGTTTAGAAAACTCCAAAGTACATCATGGAGTTCACCTGACCTACAACTGTTTATAGATTTTGGTTATGAAGAACACAAGGCCTGCCTTTCAGGTGTTATTTAACAGAGGACTTAAGCACTTTTAAACAAAACAAAGTTTATTCTACGAATTCAGTTAGCATTTCTATAAACACACACAGTAAGCAACTTTTATCAACTACAAACATAAATACCCCACACAGCTACAGTACTCTATATATAACCCTGAATAAGTTTCCCTTAGCTGTTTCAACTTATTAGCGACATCCCATTAACCAGAAAACCCTTTTACCAAAACAGCAGGTTTGAATTCTTTCCAGAAAACAGTTGTCAATTTAAAATTATCAAGTGATCTGGGGACACCCTTTAAATGCAGAGAGAAGGACAACAAGGTTTCTCTATCTGAATCCAGCTTCCAAATGTGTAAACAAAAGTAAAACTCAGAGCCACAGCCAGCTCCCAGCTCAAAAATTAAACTTAAAAACCCAGAGCCACAGCCCAGCTCCACCCCCATAATGACATCACTGAAGCCATTTGATAATGCAAAGCATTTCTTAAAGGGACACTTCCATGATACCTTGGTATCCAAAGATGTGCAGCCTAGGTGGGCTACGAGGGTGGGTGCTAGGTGGGCTACGAGGGTGGGTGCTAGGTGGGCTACGAGGGTGGGTGCTAGGTGGGCTACGAGGGTGGGTGCTAGGTGGGCTACGAGGGTGGGTGCTAGGTGGGTTACGAGGGTGGATCCTAGGTGGGTTACGAGGGTGGATCCTAGGTGGGTTACGAGGGTGGATCAAGGTAAGATGCTCTTTCGGCAGGTCGGTGCAGGTGGGCCAAATGGTTGTCTTTTTACACTGTAGGGATTCTGTGGATTCTAAGTGGAATTACCTTCTTTGCGTCCATCTTATCGGACTTGCATAATTTTAAAGACCTCTGTTTGGTTAGATCACCCCTTGGTCTCTCTTCTGGAAATGAGCCCAACCTGTTCAATCTTTGTGATGGCCGTGATGTTTTGGTTTGTAAAAGTCCATTCTGTCAAATTCAAAGTGTTTGGGGGGTGGGGGGGTGGGTGGGGGGGGGGGGGGGGGGGGGGGGTCCCTTTGCCCTTAATTACTTGGGGACATTAGATCTTATATTCATTAGGGGGAGGGCTTTGTGGTGCACTTTGAAGAGGTACATTTTTCTCAGTTTTGCTTAACTTTCCACGATGTGATCCAGTTGCAAGGTTCCTTATCGTTTCTCCATATGTCTGCTCCTCCTTGGATCACGAGGCCTGTCAATGCTGTCAGTCCTCTCGCCCGCAGGAACATCCTGTCCCTGCACTTTCTGCCAAATCCATTGTTCTGAGATTAACAACGAACATTGGAGCCTGTAAACTGAGGCTAGCTTGGTCTCACAGCTAAACGGGATTTTCTGACCCCCCCCCCTGTCACATCCTGTGTACGGCAGCTGAATTTGTAAATGGGGGACATTAGAAGTGCACAAAAGTTGTAATTTCTTTCCTATTCCATCCTCTGTATTCTGTAATCCCTGCCCACCCCACTCGCACAAATCCTGCCCCAGCTGGAATTTGTCCTCCATTAAAAATCTAATAAGGAGCAAAGTGACAGGGGTGTGGGATGTTCGGGCATTCCTCGAGTTCTGATACGCTGTTCAAAATTAGTCAAAACTGTTAATGACTGCGTATGATGAAGTAAATTAAAAGGGGGGGGGGAAGGACACTTACTTTAAGAAGCAGACTTTGGTGCCTGGCCTCTTGAACGTTTCGAAATTTATAATAATATTTATTGTCGCAAGTGGGCTTACATTAACACTGCAATGAAGTTACTGTGAAAATCCCCTAGTCGCCACATTCCGGTGCCTGTTCGGGTACACAGAGGGAGAATTCAGAATGCCCAATTCACCTAACGAGCACGTCTTTCGGGACTTGTGGGAGGAAACCGGAGGAAACCCACGCAGACACGGGGAGAACGCGCAGACTCCGCACAGACAGCGACCCAAGCCGGGAATCGAACCTGGCCTCTGGCGCCGTTAAGTAACCGTGCTTGCTACCGTGCTGCCCTACTGGAGGTTTGATCCGAATAGAGGGTAATCCCAATCCTTTTCCTCCACCCCCATAAACCAAATAAAACACTCTTTAGTTTCCACTGCGCATTTTTTGGATGAGTGAACTTCCCAGGGCCCCGTTCGAATATTGTACAAAACACAGAGATGGGAGGCACATTATCAATAATGGTATTGTCAGGTTGAACAATATTATTGAAGTGTCAGTCTTTATTAATGATGAACACTCGCAAGTTTCATGCAGTTCATGTTTATTCAACCCATTAACCAGCCACAGTTCCTGTTGGGGTACAAGCCTGGTGAGGCCTGTTCTGGTTTGTTGCCATGCAGACCTCCTGCATGACTGCTTTGTGAGATGGCTGGAGGTCGATGTACATCGAGTGTTCTCTCCGAGGTGTCAAAACAGCTGGTCTGGCCAATTTGCTCTCGCTTTTAGCAGGCCCCTGTGTTAAGGTTTATAATTCCCCGCGCTAAAAGTGAAGGATGGTCATGGGCTCAAGTTCCACTCTCGAGGTTTAAGGAGAGAAATCACTTCAGTGCTGGCACTGAGTGAGTGCTGTACTATCACTGTTTCAGGGTGAGATAATAAATAAGGTCCAACCTGCTTATTCACTTTCACATGAAAGATCCCATGGCACTATAGGAAAAGCAGGGGAGTTCTCCCAATGTCCTGGCAAATGCCTATCCCTCACCTGAAACCAGCGCATTAGAGCTTGGGAGATCTTGCTGTGCACTGGTTGCTGCCTTCACCTCTGTCGCAAAATTGACTACAGTTCACATAGTTGCCTTGAGGATGCATGCAAACCCTTTTTTGTGGCTATGAAGCACTCTGTTCCTCAAGAGTATTTTAGTGTCTCTTGGAATAGAAGGGCAGAATGTTCCATTTTTGACTCTTAAGTAGGCTGCTCTGGCTGCATGGTCTTTCTGTGCTGTGTGAGGTAGTGAGCTACCCAGAGAGCAGGTGCTCTACTCGACTCTCCATGCCCTGTGGCCCTACACCTTCCTCTTCAGTTACTCGCAGGAGCCTCCAACTTTCAATTTCAAATTGTCTAACATCATCATTCTCTTTATCCTTCTTGGTCGACATCCCGCTCTAATCTTGCTTCTGTCACCCCCCTCTCTAATCTTCCTTCTGTCACCCCCCTCTCTAATCTTGCTTCTGTCACCCCCCTCTCTAATCTTCCTTCTGTCACCCCCCCTCTCTAATAATCTTGCTTCTGTCACCCCCCCTCTCTAATCTTCCTTCTGTCACCCCCCCTCTCTAATCTTCCTTCTGTCACCCCCCCTCTCTAATCTTCTTTCTGTCACCCCGCTCTCTAATCTTCCTTCTGTCAGCCCCCTTTCTAACCTTCCTTTGTCACCCCCTTCAGCAAGTTCTCGTGCCTTAGAATATGGCCATTTCAACATTGTTGCCATTTACTTTGTGGTATTCACCAACACTCCATCCTGAGAACTTCTTCGTTACTCTTGTGTTCTCTCTAGCTGACCCCTCCAGAAGCATGTTCCACAACTTTGGATGTCTTTTTTCCCCTCAAACCGCTCTGCTGTGTGTTCGCTAAAGGAGTAACGCTTGAAGTGTGTCATGTCTTCAATATGTCCCAGTTTCCTTATTTTGTGCGCACCTCCTCGTCAGCTGAACACTCTGCGTTACATTCCAACAGCAGGCAGGTGTTCTGGTAGGTGAGCGCAGCTATGTTACTGCTCGTCGAGCACCTAGAAGAGTGTGTCCCTGGGATCTCCCTCCTGTGGAGGAAGCTCGCAGCCTTTTGCTTAATTTTGCCAAAGATTAAGTTCATATCGTGGAGGATTAGCCAGGCAAGCCTGTGCCTAATCCCCCATGACTGAATGTTGAGCGCTTCGAGGCAGCATTCCTTTACTCTCCATGTTTCAAAGCAGGGTGAAATTCTTGACTTGACACCTGTCCTGAATCCCATTATTGAGCTAGTTTTGCAGCCACACTCTGCTGTTATCCCCCATTTTAATTGTTCTGGCTTTGCTGGACGTGCTTTGAGCTGCAGTGGACCATAAGACTAGAATTCCCTCCCTTAAACCCCTCCACCCCCTTATCACTCTTCCCCTCTTTAGGAACTACAGTTTGCCGCTGCCCTAATACCATCGTGTTTGGCTTAATGTGAAACATTGTCTGATGTTCCTGTGAAGTGCTTAACTTTATTATGCCAATGGGGCTATATAAATACAAGTTATTCTTGCATTAGAGATGGACCTATATCTAATTTACTTCAGGGTCTTTACGTATGAACTTAATTTAAAACCAGTTTATGTTCACAACCTCCCTGCTTAACTGGAATCTGGAATAAATTCAGTATCATTGGGAAGACGTTTTAAGTTAAGTACCATTGACTCAGCAAGATTCAATGCCTTCAGGAGATAAAAGATTGGGGGGTCATCTTCCTGACTCAGTCTTTACAACTGCCCTTGCATTGTGGACGAACTGCATGTGGTAATATTTTCCTCTTGGTTTTCATAAGCCTTGGCTTTTCATGGCCCTCGGTGCACAAGGGTTGAGCCAAGGGTGCCAGAATGGATCTTGGCACATAGACCTCACAAAAGATCTAGACTGACACTGCTGGTACCAATACAGGGTTCAAGTACAGGATAATGGGCAAACGAGACTGGATGTGCTATTGGATGGCACGCTGACAACAGAATATGGAGAGGATGGGGAAGGGAATACCTGGAGAGCATTGAAATAGTCACTAATGAAAGTGTTGAAGGCAGCAAGCGGCAGATGAATGTGGATAGAGTTGGAGGTGCACGAGGGTTGCCAATCTATTGGGACTCGACGGGTTGATCTCCTTGGGCACCTGGGTGTAAACAGGAAGTTGACGTGGTCGGGTCCTCCTGTCCATCAGCTTCATGACTCTTTCCTATAATCCCATTTTAAAACCCAAATTAACTTCAAATGCGATTTTATGCAAATATGAAAATGGAATACAAAAACCACATGCTTAACCACCGGAAATCATTTAATTTTCCATTTAAAGTACTAGTGGAAAAGAGGAATGTTCCAGTATTTTGGTTGGAACAAAATTCAAGTTGACAGCAATCAGTCCTCAAATATCAGTGTGCACACAAATAATCCAAGAGCATAGACAGATAGATAGATGACCCTTAAAAAATTTAAAATCATATCTTTTGTCACAGTGGCGCAGTGGTTAGCACTGCTGCCTCACGGCGCTGACAACCGGGGTTTGCTCCCGGCCCCGGGTCACTGTCCGTGTGGAGTTTGCACATTCTCCCCGCGTTTGCGTGGGTTTCGCCCCCACAACCCAAAGCTGTGCAGAGTAGGTGGATTGGCCACGCTAAATTGCCCCTTAATTGGAAAAAAAAGAATTGGATATTCTAAATTTGAAAGAAAAACGTATCTTCTAAATTAAGGAAAAATGACTCGGACTGACTCAGTGTCTGAGCTTTCTGACGGATCAAGGCTAAAAATGTGGGTGTGTCTTCCTACATTTGTCTTTGTTGCAACAGGCGTGTTCTTTCAACTAAAATTTTCTAAAGTTACCATTCTGCACAAAAGAAGATGCTGAGCTGCAAAGGATTCAAGCTTTAGGAAGTAAATGAAGAGGTTTATGCAAAAATCACAAAGCGTCAGATGATCAAAGCTCCTGGAATATATCCCACAAGTTTGGCATCTCCAGGGTGAGTGATATTATGGAGGTGGAAGTGGACTATCTGATCTGGAGTGGGATCCCCAGGGATGCGCAGATCCTGCTGTGGAATTCCCTCCCTAAACCTCTCCGCTTCTCTCTCCTCCATTTAAGATGTTCCTGAAAACTTACCCTTCCATTGCTGGGATTACACCCCCCCCCCCCCCCCCAACCCCATACAGCACTGTGGGTGTTCCGACAATTCATGGACTGCAGCGATCAAAGAAGTCAGCTCGCCCCCACATTCTTGAGCGCAATTAGGGATAGGCAGTAAATACTGGCCCAACCAGAGCTGCCCACATCCCATGAACTAATATTTTAAAGCTTTTGGTCATCGATCTGAATATGTCATTACGTGGCTCAAATTTTGTTTGGTAACGCTGTTGGGAGATGACTCGTGACATTTTACGAAGTCAGTGCAGGTGGTAGATTAAGGAGAAGGCAGGTGACCTGCCCAGTCAAGAGTGTTCGAATCAGGCAGCACGGTGGCGCAGTGGTTAGCACTCTATGACATGGAGCGTAAAAACAAAAATGATGCATTGAGGTCACTCTTGACACAGGATGAGAAATCCTCCGAAACTCATTTAAAAAAATATTTAACGTTGGTCCAGGTTTTAACAAAGCTGTTTGTGTATTAATCCAGAGGTGATTGTGCCAGAATAAGTGGACGTGGTATTGATCCTCTTCCATTCTCTTCCCCTCTTTGGGTTAAGAGCTTTGGATGGTACTGGGTGCGCAGATAAGATCTTCAGGCTGAAACCCCGCCCCCGGTGAATGAAAAGAATTCCCCACGGCTGTAAGGGCTCAGTCAGTATGACCTCCGAGGTGATGGTACTACAGGATGTTTGTGTTTTGAGAGGTTTTTTTTTTCTCTCCTTCTGCTCTCCCCTCCTCCAATGTTTTCCTGATGGGACCATGGCTAATACTAACTAGGCTTTCCGAGTTCAACAAACTTTTATCCACTCACTGTGGGTGCTGTGCAGTCTAGAAACAAGGCCTTATTCATCGGATCATTGTCTTCTGCTCTACAAATTTCCGCATGGATCTCATTGTTTCTTAGTTTGAGGGCCAAGCTTTTTTTATCGTCCTTAAGAACACAGGCCATTCAGCCCAGTCGGTCTGTGCTGGCATTTTGGTGCTGCAACTGAGCTTTTAGCGACACTTATGCCTCAAGATCAGGTGTGCTTTTGTTTAATTGATTGGGGCAATGCCACAAAAGAAATCCCATCGCTTGGCTCTTTAGCACCAAGTAAGACTGCATGAAATGAAATGAAAATCGCTTATTGTCACGAGTAGGCTTCAAATGAAGTTACTGTGAAAAGCTCCTAGTCACCACATTCCGGCGCCTGTTCGGGGAGGCTGGTACGGGATTTGAACCCGCGCTGCTGGCCTGCCTTGGTCTGCTTTAAAATCCAGCGGTTTAGCCCAGTGCTAAACCAGCCCCTGCCTGAATTAATGTTGCAAACGCTGTAACAGCTGAGTGCATGCTGCAGTAGTGATTAAGAGTGGCTGATAATTGGGGAAAGGTTCAAGCACAGGTGGAAGAGCCAATTTCCACCTGTGTGGGGGGAGAAACTTGTGCACTTACGTTACACTGGGTTTTAAAAAAAATATTTTTATTAAGGGGCAATTTAGCATGGCCAATCCACCTACCCTGCACATCTTTGGGTTGTGGGGGGAGACCCACGCAGACACGGGGAGAATGTGCAAACTCCACACAGACAGTGGCCCAGAGCCGGGATCGAACCCAGGTCCTCGGCGTCGTGAGACAGCAATGCTAACCACTGCGTCACTGTGCTGCCCGTTACACTGGGTTTTGTGAATAAATCCATGTTGAAGACAGACTGGCTCCAGCATCTTCCTTTGCCTGATGCACGTTCAGTACAGGAGCAATAGCTTCCCACTTATCCACAATTCTCTTCCCTTTCTGTCCCCCCCCTCTGCTGAAGGATTGGCTTCTGTTACACTTTGCCACATCTGGTGACTCGCCACGGTGACTGTTCTTTTTGTCTGAGCTAAAGACGGTAAGTGTTGGCAGGCATCTGATTTGCGGGCATGTGTCACAGCTGAGCCCAACCCTATTGTCACCTGATGTCACCCATACCCACAATTCCCTCCAGGATGGTCTGGGTTGTGATCAACAGCTGATTCCCGGCGGTGTGGGACTTGTATGGTCTCGCCATCCTGGATCCTTGTGTGGCAGCTGCGGACTCAGTCCGGGGCCACCACAGCCGGGTGAGGGCCAATCGGCGGGCTCGGGGGCTTCATTTGGGGCTGGGGTGGGCGGGCGGTCCGGGGCGCGCGAGCAGCTGATGCGGCCCACTATTTTACCGGTCCGTGGGCCGAATCCGCCATGCAGCACCGTGCGGCCGCTGCAGGCCGCCGCCGTGCGCATGCGCGACCTCTGACCCGGTAGTGCTGGGGGCCGTATCGGCAGCTAGAGTTGCGAGCTCCACGATGGCCGCCTGCCCAGCAAAACGGGCAATCTGTGGCCTTTATGACGCCAGTTGTCCTGGCGTAAAACACCACAATTTGCACATAGTCCCAAAAACGGAGAATCCAGCCTCCTGTCTTTCTTTCTGTTATATTTTTAAACCTGTCTGTTCTGACTGCAGTTTCCAGCTGTTTGTGATGTTGTTACGGATTTCTGGCAGTTACAGTTCTTTCACTTTTAGTTAATGACTTGTACTTTGTCCAATTTAATTTTGTCGACGTGTACATTGTTTGAAGTGAGCTGATGCCCTCTGCACACAGTATTGGCAGATGAGTAGCTGTCTGGTCTTGCTTTATTGAGGTCCTTTTGTGTACTTGTGGGAGAGTATTAACTGGGCAGTAAGCCAGAATCAGGCGGTGGACAGGTAGCTGACCCCGTCTTGCTATGTGGTTGAAGTGGCAGCTGTGACGAAGTTGCTAGTGATCTTTGTCCTGGATTGTAGGTTCAGTATTTCGTGCAGCACATAATTTAAGCTGACACCACTGTGCTGTGCTGAGCAAAGCCTGTCAGAGCTGCCATCCTTCAACGAGACCCGTGGCCTGTCTCACTTCTGGATCAGTTTACAAATCCTGCAGCACTATTCGATATCGAACAGGGAGTCCTGTCCAGTCTTTATCCCCAGTTATTTACAAACCCAGTATATTCATATTCAAAATACCCCCCCCTTCCAAAATCCTGGGGGGATTCTGAAGCCATCAGGTGGCACTGTGGGTGTACCTATACCAGGTACCAGCGGTTCCAGAAGGTGGCTTACCACCGCCTTATCGAGGGCAATTACTGACGGGCAATAAATGCTGGCCTAGCCAGGGACGCCCACACATCCTGTAAATGATTTAATAAAATAATTCTTCCTGCCCTTACCACGATTGGTCGACTTGTCTCTCCGGCCTGGGTGCGACTCGCCCTCTGCTGATTGCTAGTTCAGTGTCACTATCTACACCCATCTAGAAGATGTAGTCTACTTGCACATGGCTTGTGACATGTGCAACAAGATGATGTATTTATATTGCAACAACTCCTGAACGATAAGCTTGCATCAAATGTAAATTTGATCTAGTTGAATGGAAAACTAGATGAGGCCATTTGACCAATCTGGGTTTGTCCGTCCAAAGTTCTAGCTCAGCCAACCTGGCATCAACAACAACTTATATTTATGCAGCGCCTTTAACATAATTAAACGTTTCAAGGTGCTTTACAGGAACACGATAAAAGAAAGTATGACATTATGTCAGACGGCTAAGAGCTTAGTCAAAGAGGTAGTTTTTAAGAATAAAGGAGAAAAGTGAGGCAGAAAGCGATAGGAGGGAATTTGAGATGGGACCTCGGCAACTGAAGGCCCGACCACGACTGGTGGAGCAGTAATGATTGGCAATGTAGCAAGCTGCCAGAATTGGAGCAACGCGGATACATTTTCAGCATCTCTCCTGCGGGTTCCTTCGTTACTGGATCCTTCCAAATGGTTATTGTGTTGAGACATTTTACTTTTCCAAACCCTTTTATTTTTAATTGCCCTGACCTCTCCTGCAATTCTATCAAGTTCACCACCTCTGTGACCTTCGTGCAGCATGTGCTCCGATGAATGGCCCTTTCAGTAAATACACGTAGTTGTTTTCAGATCTGTCTATCCAGTCACTCTCTACATTTGAAAGGTAATGAGCTGGTGCCAGGACAGAGAGGCAGATTTGCCACCCTCGGCTATTGGAACTTGGAAGGAGGAGGAGGTGATTTGGCCCCACCAGCCTCTTCTGTTATTCACGGAGATCATGGCTGACCTGCAAACCAACACCATTCGCATTTCTCAAATTTTGTGCAACAGCCACCAGCCAATGTACCTAAAGGGCTGGCAGAGAGTGGCAATAAAGTCATGGACTGCACTCGGTGACATCGCCCTGCTGGCTGAGTGCCCAAGTGTGCCATGTGCCCCCCATGAAGACCACAGACCCAAGGTTAATTCCGTTGGCTGATCTTTGGACAACAGTACAGCTCTTATAATTGACCTGGGTTTGGGGGGGGGGGGAGGAGCATTCCACCATTTGAGTGTGGACAATGGATGTGTGGGATGATGCTCGGATATGAGTGGGAATTCTAGTCAATAGTCCAGCCTTGCACATGTAGGATGCCACATTGGTAGTAAAACTGATGCCAACTCGAACCTTCAAGAAAGGCAAGGGAAGAAAAGAAACTGGCACCCCTTTCCAGTTGCCGTCTTTGTGACAACAATTATAAGTTGAAACTGCACTGAGGACCCGGGTTCGAATCCCAGCCCGGGGCCACTGTTCGTGTGGAGTTTGCACATTCTTCCCATGTCTGCGTGGGTTTCACCCCCACAACCCAAAGGTATGCAGGGTAGGTGGCTTGGCCATGCTAAATTGCCCCTTAATTGGGAAAAAAATAATTGAGGAAAAAAAAATAATTGGGTGGTCTAAATTTTTAAAAAATATCATTATAAGTTGAAGCGCGGCCCAAATACAACGATGGCCATATTCTCACCCCCATTCAATCACTATCTCTGTGATTATGGCATTGAAGCTTTCAATTTCTAACTGAATGTGGATACATAGTTGTAGAATGCAAGTTGTTGGTGATGGTGTCTCCCTTAAGATTCTGGAACGTTGTCAACACTGCCGCAGCTAAAAGAGAATTGAAGCTTGCGGGGACGGAGCAAGAGTTTGTTGCTAAGTGAACCTTTCCCCGCAAGCAACGTGTCAAATAAATTGAGTCAGCGGAGGCTGCTTTCCAATAGGGCAGCTGACGTGATGCCCTCGTCTCTGCCCCCAGTTCACCTGAGAGACACGTGATTTAAAAAAAAAAAAAATTTAGATTACCCAATTATTGTTTCCAATTTAGCGAGGCCAGTCCATCTACTCTGCACATTTTCAGGTTGTGGGGGCGAAACCCACGCAGACACAGGGCGAATGTGCAAACTCCACACGGACAGTGACCCAGGGCCGGGATTCGAACCTGGGACCTCAGCGCCATGAGGCAGTTGTGCTAACCACTAGGCCACCGTGCCGCCCTGAGAGACACATGATGGCCGATGTCGCCCTGTCCAGCCCAGCATAATGGTCACAAAGCACAATGTTAGCCCAGAGGTTGAAGGCCCTTGGGGCTTTGTCCTCAACCCAGTTGTTTATTTGAGATAGCAAGAAGGAAAATAAAGGCTTGCTTTTATAGGTTGTCTCGAAGTACTTTGCTGCCAGTGAAGTTCTCGTACGGTTCAGTTACTGTTATAATAGCAGCAGCTATTTTACACGCCTCAATCTGCCACAAACAGCAATAGGCTAATGACCACTTTATAGATTTTAGTGAGAGCTGAATATTCACCCAGGATATCCAATAATGCCATGGGACCTTTCACATCCGCCTGACGGTGCTCACAGGGCTTTGGTGTAAGTATTCAACCTAAAGAGAGCTCGGAGAGAACTGCGGAAATGTCGGTCTAGATGGTGTACTCTAATCCCTGGATGGAGTGGGTGTTGAACCCATGACCTTCTGACTCTGGACTGAGAGGGTTGTCAGCTGCTGAGCCACAGCTGGGAGAGTGGTGTTGGTACCAAAAGTTGCCCAATGTATTTACTGGGGCTCTTTTCTGAAGGGATGAAATGGGCCATATTCTGTGTTTTCAGAGTTTGAAATTGGGTCAATAAGAGGACATGTCTTCTTACCCATGCTTACAAATGACCATTTTCTTTTTTTCATAGAGAAATACAGCACAGCACAGGCCCTTCGGCCCACGATGTTGTGCCGAACTTTTGTCCTACGTTAATCATAGATTATCATAGAATTTTGGACACTATGGGCAATTTATCATGGCCAATCCACCCAACCTGCACATCTTTGGACTGTGGGAGGAAACCGGACCACCCGGAGGAAACCCACGCAGACACGGGGAGGATGTGCAGACTCCACACAGACAGTGACCCAAGCCGGAATCGAACCTGGGACCCTGGAGCTGTGAAGCAATTGTGCTATCCACAATGCTACCGTCCTGCCCTTAAGAACAAATTAATCTACACTCCATTATTCTACCATAATCCATGTACCTATCCAATAGCCGCTTGAAGGTCCCTAATGTTTCCAACTCAACTACTTCCACAGGCAGCGCATTCCATGCCCCCACTACTCTCTGGATAAAGAACCTACCTCTGACATCCCCCCCCCTATATCTTCCACCATTCACCTTAAATTTATGTCCCCTTGTAATGATTTGTTTCACCCGGGGAAAAAGTGTCTGACTGTCTACTCTATCTATTCCCCTGATCATCTTATAAATCTCTATCAAGTCGCCCCTCATCCTTCTCCGTTCTAATGAGAAAGGGCCTAGCACCCTCAACCTTTCCTCGTAAGACCTACTCTCCATTCCAGGCAACATCCTGGTAAATCTCCTTTGCACCTTTTCCAAAGCTTCCACATCCTTCCTAAAAATCCTTCCAACTGTTTAGCTCATTGTGTGACCCCCCCCCCCCCCCCCCCCCCTTGGTTGAAGACATGCACAGGAATATGGTTAGTGTGTCCTCCCCACTTGCCCCAAATTTAGTTTGTTGATTCATGGCGATACGAGGCCGTGTTTACTGACCGCCACTTGTCGCCCGAGGAGGTGGTGAATTGACCTTCAACTTGAACTGCTGCAGTCCTCATGCTCTGGGTGTGCTCCGATGGTCCGGCAGAGGCTTCTAAAATTTTAGTCCAGTGGCGAGGCAAGAGCGCCAATTCATATCTCCAAATTGGACTGGCGTGCGAGACTTGGAAGATGATGGCTCTGCCATGAATTATTTGCGTGAAGGCAAGAGTGTTAGAGAGTTCAAACCAATACAGGGCATGGAGCCGCGATTCAGATCAATCATGATCTCATGGAATAGTGGAACGTGCTTGGGGAGGGGTGGGGGGGGGGGGTGAATATCCTATGCTCCCATTTGCCACAGGTTTATTACCATGTTGCTTCACTTAACTGTTTTGCTAACGGCTGGCAACTGGGATCTTTCCATGCCACTCTCCTTGCCAAGTCTTTGGTTTTTGACTGTAAAAGGGAGCACAGTGAAGCTGATTTTATTAAGGCAGTCATTCACTGGGAGGCTGGATGGGCCTGGCCAGCTTTTTGAACTACACCGAGAAGAGGCGATGGAGGTGACTGCCTTTCAGCAACGCACTCAGAATAGCGAACAGGAATGCTGATTAATTTTGATTCACTGCGAGTCATCCTCCTGGGGCACACAGGTCAGTTATAGGTCCTCCTGCTGCTCAACATGAGACAAGCTAAATAGGGATTCAACTTGAGATGTTACGCAGCACTAATCAAGCCCTGGGAACGTTTAGTGAATGAGAGGAAATTGAACTTGTCTGAAATCTTTAGGATGGAATATTTGAAATAATTTGACAAATGCATCCACGATGGTAGCCAAGCTGCTTAGATCCTGGAATGCTTCAAATCAACTCCAATGATATTTATTTATTCAACATGATTTATCGTTACCATGACAATTTTTCCACATGATTCTGGCAGGCAAGTTTATTGTGAGTGTCTTTCTGGCTCTCTCTCTGTCCCTCATTTCGCTCTCTCTCTCTCTCTCTCTCTGCATCCTGAAATCCCCCTCTCGCCCTCTCTTTGCATCCTTAAATCTCTCTCTCTGCATCTGAAATCCCCCCTTCTCTCTCTCTCTCTCTCTCTCTGCATCCTTAAATCCCTCTCTCTGCATCCTTAAATCTCTCTCTCTGCATCCTTAAATCTCTCTCTCTGCATCCTTAAATCTCTCTCTCTGCATCCTTAAATCTCTCTCTCTGCATCCTTAAATCTCTCTCTCTGCATCCTTAAATCTCTCTCTCTGCATCCTTAAATCTCTCTCTCTGCATCCTTAAATCTCTCTCTGCATCCTTAAATCCCTCTCTCTGCATCCTTAAATCTCTCTCTGCATCCTTAAATCTCTCTCTCTGCATCCTTAAATCTCTCTCTGCATCCTTAAATCTCTCTCTCTGCATCCTTAAATCTCTCTCTCTGCATCCTTAAATCTCTCTCTCTGCATCCTTAAATCTCTCTCTCTGCATCCTTAAATCTCTCTCTCTGCATCCTTAAATCTCTCTCTCTGCATCCTTAAATCCCTCTCTCTGCATCCTTAAATCTCTCTCTCTCTGCATCCTTAAATCTCTCTCTCTCTGCATCCTTAAATCTCTCTCTCTCTGCATCCTTAAATCCCTCTCTCTGCATCCTTAAATCTCTCTCTCTCTGCATCCTTAAATCTCTCTCTCTCTGCATCCTTAAATCTCTCTCTCTCTGCATCCTTAAATCTCTCTCTCTCTGCATCCTTAAATCTCTCTCTCTCTGCATCCTTAAATCTCTCTCTCTCTGCATCCTTAAATCTCTCTCTCTCTGCATCCTTAAATCTCTCTCTCTGCATCCTTAAATCTCTCTCTCTCTGCATCCTTAAATCTCTCTCTCTCGGCATCCTTAAATCTCTCTCTCACTCTCTCCTTCTACATCCCCTCTCTTTTTTCATTTTTGCTGCCTGTCTTTCTGCAGCCCTTTCCTCATCCCTGTGTCCTGTCCCGTTGCCCAGGTTATTGCCGAGTCAGGGGGACGCGAGTGAATGCCAGTTGTGACAGCGTTGGTTTTATTCAGCCGGGTCTAGCGGAGCTGGTAGCAGTAACTCAAGTGCAAGAACAGTTCGCTGCCCTTCGCTGCCACCACAGCCTAACAAGCTGGAAACGCAAACCAGGAAGCAGAAATCAAAAGCAGATGGAGGCAGCCAGACGATTCTTGTGATGGCTGATTCCCTCCCCCACTCCAGTGGAACCATGATGGATGGGGAACCATTCTAACATTGATTCAGTGAAGTGCAGCTGCAGGCACCTCATTCTGGCAGATGGGGGGGGGGGGGGGTTAAAGAAATAAAAGGACAGTTTGGATGGCAAATACCAGAATGAGCTCCTGACAATTCTTGCAGCAGTGAAGGGTTTGATTGTAAGCATAAAGTGTCCACTGATACCAAGTCCATTTTCAAAACACAAGCAGCTCTGCGTTGCAGTCCTAGCAAAGCAATCCCGATGGTGCTCACTGCCGCCTCCTGCCCCCCAAGTTCAATTCAATTGTTAGATAAAAATAGAACATTCAATGACATGGCTAGGTGATAGAAGGCAGAGAGGAGCAATGGAAGGGTGCTTTTCTGATTGGAGGGCTGTGACTAGTGGTGTTCCGCAGGGATCAGTGCTGGGACCTTTGCTGTTCGTAGTATATATAAATGATTTGGAGGAAAATGTAACTGGTCTGATTAGTAAGTTTGCGGACGGCACAAAGGTTGGTGGAATTGCGGATAGCGATGAGGACTGTCAGAGGATACAGCAGGATTTAGATCGTTTGGACACTTGGGCGGAGAGATGGCAGATGGAGTTTAATCCGGGCAAATGTGAGGTAATGCATTTTGGAAGGTCTAATGCAGGTAGGGAATATACAGTGAATGGTAGAACCCTCAAGTATTGACAGTCAGAGAGATCTAGGTGTACAGGTCCACAGGTCACTGAAAGGGGCAACACAGGTGGAGAAGGTAGTCAAGAAGGCATTTGGCATGTTTGCCTTCATTGGCCGGGGCATTGAGTATAAGAATTGGCAAGTCATGTTGCAGCTGTATAGAACCTTAGTTTGGCCACACTTGGAGTATAGTGTTAATTCTGGTCGCCACACTACCAGAAGGATGTGGAGGCTTTAGAGAGGGTGCAGAAGAGATTTACCAGGGTGTTGCCTGGTATGGAGGGCATTAGCTATGAGGAGCGGTTGAATAAACTCAGTTTGTTCTCACTGGAACGACGGAGGTTGAGGGGCGACCTGATAGAGGTCTACAAAATTACGAGGGGCATGGACAGAGTGGATAGTCAGAGGCTTTTTCCCAGGATAGAGGGGTCAATTACTAGGGGGCATAGGTTTAAGGTGCGAGGGGCAAGGTTTAGAGGGGATGTACGAGGCAAGTTTTTTTTACACAGAGGGTAGTGGGTGCCTGGAACTCGCTGCCGGAGGAGGTGGTGGAAGCAGGGACGATAGTGACATTTAAGGGGCACCTTGACAAATACATGAATAGGATGGGAATAGAGGGGTACGGACCCCGGAAGTGTCGAAGATTTAGTTTAGACAGGCAATATGGTCGGCACAGGCTTGGAGGGCTGAAGGGCCTGTTCCTGTGCTGTACTTTTCTTCTTTTATTCTATAAAAACCGAGCCGGTCTGGCAGTATCTGTGGAGAGAAAAACCGAGTTAATGTATCAAGTCCAATATGACTTGGAAGAAGAAACGTTTGCTCTCTCTCTCTCTCTTTCTTTCTCTCTCTCTCTTTCTCGTTCTCCTGCTGGGTTTTTCCAGCATTTTCAGTTGTTATTTCAGGCTTCCAGCATGTACAGTATTTTGCTTCGATTTTGGTTGTTAAATGCTGCAGTGGTTCAGATCATGGAGGGTGATGCCCACGCGTCAGCTCCTCTTCCCCTGGCAAGATGCTCACTTTGGTGGTCTGTGTTGAGAAGCAGCAGCTGTTAACCTGTCAGTGTGAAAAATTCATTTGCGAGCTTGCCTAGGTTCTTGGAGGGGTGAGGGGGTGAGCGAATCTGACTGTGGTGCTGGTGTGTTTCTGCACTGTGACGCTACCCTTTTCCCACCTTGCCCTCCTCCGGCCTTTGCAAACCTCCCCCCTCCCCCAACCCAAGATCACCCTCTTCCAATCTCTCCTGGCATCCCTCAGGATCAAATTCCATCTGCCAACACTCCTGTGAAGTACCTTGGGATATTTTGCTAGTTAAATGCAAATTGTTGTTCCTCTCAGGATGAGACGTTAACAGGTTTTGGAGCTTTACGATGCGACTTAGGGACCATTAGTGATTGTTTAACAACTGGGACTTCAGGATGTGAAGGTGCCAGGCTGAATTACAGCTCAGGAAATTCAACTCTTAAACAACTAGATGCTAATTGCGTCTCCTCCCCCAACAGAATTCTTCACGTCTCTGTCGGCAATGATGATGCAGCATTGCCTGTGTCCTGTGATGCTGGATTGCTGCTTGCTTCTCAGCCATTGGCTCCTACATCCTCTGTCCCCCTCCCCTCTTCACCTCTTTCCCAAAACACTCCAGAAACCTCCTGGGATATTTGTTTCTGTCGTCCAAACCTTCCCATCTGCTGCCTGACATCGGTCCAGCTGCCAAGACTCGGGACACACAGTTCGGAGTCGCCGGTCGGTGCTGTGTGCCTCGGACCGGGGGTGTGGGTGTGGGGGGGGGGGGGGGAGGGGGGGGGGGTGGAGGTATGCGGTTTCCCTCTGACAGGGAATCATGTACCGGGTTCCGTGTATTCAGCTCGTGCTGTCAAGCGGAAGGGGTGCAACACGTGCATGCGAACTGTTTGCGACCCGTGTTACAGGTGCCATATAACATGCATGGGAACTGTTTGCGACCCGTGTTACAGGTGCCATATAACATGCATGCAAACTGTTTGCGACCCGTGTTACAGGGTGCCATATAACATGCATGGGAACTGTTTGCGACCCGTGTTACAGGTGCCATATAACATGCATGGGAACTGTTTGCGACCCGTGTTACAGGTGCCATATAACATGCATGCGAACTGTTTGCGACCCGTGTTACAGGTGCCATATAACATGCATGCGAACTGTTTGCGACCCGTGTTACAGGTGCCATATAACATGCATGGGAACTGTTTGCGACCCGTGTTACAGGTGCCATATAACATGCATGCAAACTGTTTGCGACCCGTGTTACAGGTGCCATATAACATGCATGGGAACTGTTTGCGACCCGTGTTACAGGTGCCATATAACATGCATGGGAACTGTTTGCGACCCGTGTTACAGGTGCCATATAACATGCATGCGAACTGTTTGCGACCCGTGTTACAGGTGCCATATAACATGCATGCGAACTGTTTGCGACCCGTGTTACAGGTGCCATATAACTGTAGGTTACTGTACTTTCCTGCCAACACAGCACTCATTGTAAAAACAAAAAAATGCTGGAAATGCCCAGCACGCCAGGCAATCCGTGGGTCGAAGAGAGTTAACATTTCCGGGTGCGATGGTGGGTTAGGGTATCTAACGCTGGTGCGGATGTGTTTCGGCCGTACAATGTGGCAAAGAACAATACAACACAGGAACAGGCCCTTCGGCCCTCCAAACCTGTAGCGGTCGAAACTAACACTCATAGTTGCCACTCAAGTGTCCAGGCACACTTGCTTCCGTTTCTCCATTCTTTTCCCATATTTCTTTCCCTGTTTGTCCCCCACCCCAATCCCACCACCAGTGAGGTACTTGCAAGGCAGGGAGTACGAGATTATGCTGATACAGTTAGATGAGGAAGGGTTGGAGCAGGTTCAAGCAGCACATTAACCTCAGCATAGGCTTGTGGGGCCGAATGGCCTCTTTCTCTGCTTTATATTCTATCCTAGATAGGAATAGCCTGAAGGCAGAATTGGATATTTGCCTGGCCCATCTGTTTGTTGCTTCCTATTTATCGCTGTTGACACCACTTTAATCAAGAGCTTAGCACATGGGATTCTCTGGGCAGCACGGTAGCACAGTGGTGGTTAGCACAATTGATTCACAGCTCCAGGGTCCCAGGTTCGATTCCCCGCTGGGTCACTGTCTGTGCGGAGTCTGCGCATTCTCCCCGTGTGTGCGTGGGTTTCCTCCGGGTGCTCCGGTTTCCTCCCCCAGTCCAAAGATGTGTAGGTTAGGTGGATTGGCCATGATAAATTGCCCTTAGTGTTCAAAATTGCCCTTGGTGTTGGGTGGGGTTACTGGGTTATGGGGATAGGGTGGAGGTGTTGACCTTGGGTAGGGTGCTCTTTCCAGGAGCCGGTGCAGACTCGATGGGCCGAATGGCCCCCTCCTGCACTGTAAGTTCTATGAAAATTCTATCTTGTAAGGCCGTGTCTTGCCTGTTCCCCTGCGTGTCCCAGCGGATTACTATTCGAGTCCGGACCATTGTGCTCTTCGTGTGGTAGCAGCTTGTCAGAGGGGACCATCTCCTCTTTATTGCCTTTGTTTCTAACGCTGTAAACCAGGTGGGAAGGTTTCCTGAGCTCTCTATCCTTGCAGCAACATCAGAAATGCAGGGAAATCAATTAGAGCAGTGGATTTTTAAAGTCAGCAAATCTGATAAGGCCATTCTTCTGTCGCAGTCTCCATGCCAACTTGGAAGCTTGAGACTGCAAATTGGAAGCAGTTGGTATGCGCTCTGCTCCAATTTGCCCATGCGTTGGTTCAATCAGGTGGAAGCTTTGCATCTCTCCAGTTTCAGGTATGGAGTGCCAGGGCCCAAAAACACCTGACACCTGTTGGGGCCCTGTTTAAAACAATCTCAGCACCATTCTTCTCTCTCTCTCTCATCCTCCCCCCCCCCCCCCCCCCCCCCCCCCCCCCCCCCCCCATTGCTTAAGACACTCCTTCTGGGATTGGCCTCTTATTGTCGCCATGAGCACTCTCGCCTCACCCATGTGACCATTGATGGTGAACGTTGAGTGATTTTTACACTCTTAACAAAGCTGGAACTGGGCTCAGTCCTATTCCTATCCAATATTCAAATGAATGCTGGCTTTCATAGAGGTATTGCTGGATAATAATCGTGAGCGGTAATTCATCCAATTCCTAACTTGCTTTCAGGGCATTGTGGGTGCTGAAATGTGGCTTCTTACTGCTGTTCCAAAGAAAACAATACCAGCTTCTCTATTCTCTCCAGTCACTGAAGTCCCTCATCCTTTGTACCGTTCCTGTAAATCTGCAGACTTGGACCTTGACGTTCTTCATAACATGCAGTGTTCAGAGGAGGACTCGCCATTCCGGCTGAGGCCCAACCAGAGAGTTGCAAAGATTCAGCATAGCTTCCTCGTTTAGTAGTCTCCTACAGGGGGTGCTTTTTGTTAGGTGCGGACAGGCCCATACAACACTTTGGGAAGCGCTTTGCAGAAGTGACTGGCTTTCTGCTGGAAGATGAACGCTTATTCAAAATGAGCCAGCAAGCATCTCCGTGGATTGGCCTGACAGCTCCAGGCCAGGTCTCCGGGGACGAGGTGATGGACAAACGCATTTGAGTTGACAAGCCGCCTGGTTGTGTACATGTGCAGTGGTCCTTCTGCGGACAGATAGTTTGACTTTGCATGGGAATGTTTGGAAAGTAGTTTTTGCCACTTTTCGGATTTGGTATTTTGTTAACTGACGTCACATCACCATGGCGATCAAAGCCCCTGGAGAATTGGTTGACACTGGAGCAGATGTATATGTTGTTACATCATTTCCTTTGGCTACTATTGACCTGTCTGTTCTTGGGAAATGAGGCTGTTCACAAAGCTTCTGCTCTGAGATTGCATACTGAAGATTTACTGGGGCGGTCCCGCCTCTTTAAAAGCCCTTCTTTAAAAGGCGAGATGGTATGTGTTTACAAAAATATATTGCATTCATCTCATCCTCTTATTATTTTCGGAAGGCATTCCAAATCGCTTCACACCAAATGAATCCATGCGTTTCGCAAACATTTTAAAGCGGCCGTTCTTTTACACACGGCATAATCCCACAAATTAACCTGGCTTCCTGAATTTGGGATGGGATGGGATGGTCGCGCCACAGAGAGCATCATGAATCATTGCAAGACTCTGATATGACTTCAGTTTAACCTCCGAGGACATTCGTAGCTTTGTGGGTTTGGAGACAGTATTTCCCCCTTGCATCATCAGTCTCTGCATGCATTCTGTTTTACGTTCATGTTCAGGAATGTAAAAATTGGTTGGTAAAGAATATGCTGGAAAACCCATTGCATGGTGCAGGACTGATGCCCAGAACGGAGCTCAATTTGTTTTGGTCCCCCCCTTTGCGAACCTAGCTTCGAACCAGCCAATGGAATGCTCTCTCGCTTTGCAACAGTATCGACAGTTTAAAATAAAAATGTATTTTATTGCTGTGCAATGCTCTTGGGTCCTGAGGGTATGGAAGGCATTGAGGATATCAATGTAAATCTTGTCTTCATTTCAACTGTAGAAGTCATTTCCATTCCCTTAATGTCCCAAAGCTGCATTGACGTGTCTCTCTGGTCCTAATGGCATATCATGTGCCTCAGAAACCCTCCCCTTCCCGCCTCGTCCCTCCTTCCAAACTGCCCCAAAGAAAGGAATGTATGCTCGATTCTACACAACACTGTTTTCCCTAACATTGGGTGTAGTCACAGTGTAGACACTGAGTGGTCGCTTTTCTCCTAGCTGGGGAATCTGGGTCATCATAGAATCCCTACAGTGCAGAAGGAGGCCATTTGGCCCATCACGTCTGCACCAGTCCTCTGAATAAGCACCGTACCTAGGCCCACTCCCCTGCTCTACACCCATAACCCCACCGAACCCATGTACACCAAGGGGCAATTTAGCATAACCTGCACATCTTTGGACTGTGGGAGGAAACCGGAGCACCCGGAGGAAACCCACACAGACACTGGGAGAAAGTGCAGACTCTTCACACACACACACAGTCACCCGAGACCGGAATTGAACCAGGGACCCTGTGAGGCTGTAGTGCTAACCACTATGCCGCCGTGCCGCACCTAACACGGACAGGGGGGGGGGGGGGGGGGGGGGGGGGGGCACAGTCTCTAGGCCGATCATTTAGAAAGGAGCTGAGGAGAAATTACTTCACTTGGGGGGTTGTGATTTTTTGGAATTGTCAGATGTGTCGTTGTTGAAGATGAATAGATTTTTAATTTCTCATGGAGTCCATGGATATGGGGGACAAGGCAAAAAAAAAAACCGATTTGAGCTGTAAAGTCAGCCATCCTCCTGTTGATTGGCCGAGGTAAGGTAAAGTCACCATAGTCCCAGATAACCATAAGCACGTCCCCTTTGAGGGAGGGGGAGAGCTGACTGGTGGTGATTTAACCTGAGGGTCACCACACCTCAGGCGAGGGGCAAGGTTGAGAAGGCGGGGCCTTCATGGATAACCTCAGCCGGTACCGGGATTGAACCCACGCTGCTGGCCTCGCTCCACATCACAAACCAGCTGTTCAGCCAAGTGAGCTAAACCGAACCCAGGTTGATTGTCAGAGCATGCTAGGGGGCTGAATGGTATTGCTTTTCTCATGTTCTTATGTCATAGTGTAACGGGCAGCACGATAGCACAGTGGTTAGCACTGTGGCTTCACAGCGCCATGGTCCCAGGTTTGATTCCCGGCTTGGGCCACTATCTGTGCGGAGTCTGCACGTCCTCCCTGTGTCTGCGTGGGTTTGCTCCGGGTGCTCCGGTTTCCTCCCACCAGTCCTGAAAGACGTGCTTGTTAGGTGAATTGGACATTCTGGATTCTCCCTCTGTGTACCCGAACTGGCACCGGAATGTGGCGACTAGGGGCTTTTCACAGCACCATCATTGCAGTGTTAATGTAAGCCTACTTGTGACACTAATAAAGATTATTATTATTACTTTGTCTGTTAGGCTGTAGTGTGCATTTGGATGACGTTGTAGATTTGGTATTGGAATCTCCCTGCCAGCCCACACGGAGGGACCTGCAGCAATAGAAGTGGACTTTGGGGAGAACTTTAACCACGTTGTGCAAGGTACTGAATGCCTACTGAAAGCAAAAACACAGGCCCTTCAGTCACTGTGATCCACCTAGTTGGGTGGTCTAGAAGCCCAGGTCAATAAAGTGCCAATTCCCTTGTTGGGTGACAAAACCGGTTCAAAATAGGTTTAGCTGAATTGCTGCTGGCTTTTGCCGGCAGCTTGGAACTTTGATCCTGTGATAGGATAGACCTGGCAAAGGGTTAACCCTCTTCGCCCATTGTTGGTGCTCAGGCCGACTTTTATGAATCATTAGTAAAGAGATTAGTCAGAGCCTGAATTCTGCGGAAGTCGTGTGGTGGGGAGAAGTGATACTCTGATTGTAGGTTTTGTCGAGGGGACATTAATAGAATTCAGTATATGACTAAAATGGGAGAGGGAGCGAATGAGTATTGTCTGAATTGGGGCAGCAGGAAAGGTCATCCTCCTCTCCCGAGTGTGTAACTGCCTCGCTGCATTACAGTTCCACGGCCAGTACTAGTTCTTCAGCAGCTTGTCCAAGAGCCAGTCTTGACAAAGCAGCCTTGTTGGTTATCTGCCAAGTTCAATTCCTTTGCTGCATTTGCTCTTCCAGGATAACGAGTTGGATGGTGATGACCTTTGCCCTCCCTGGCTCAGAGCACTGATGTCACCTGTAGAACACACTCCACTGACCATAGACTCGATGGTCTGTCTAATATGTGTAAAGCAGGAGGCTCTTGGGAACAATGTAGCTTTCACGCAGTCTTTATCTCTGGAGCCCCTTTGATTTTTACAAAAAATTTCAGCTTAGCGTTGAAACAACTGTGCAGGATTGCTACTTTTAATTAGGAAATCTTTTACGCCTGGGATTCTTGCAGAAACCGCTACCACAAAGCTACATGGACAGAGAGAGAGAGATAGAGAGAGGGAATGAATGAGTGGTGGAATAGGCTCAAGGGTTGCAATGGCCAATTCCTTCCTGTAACATCCCCCAGAGAAATGTGACATTGTCGCTGCCTAGTTAGTCCCTCCGCTGCCCAAAATAAAAATATGCACTTGAGGATTTGACTGTGATCTTGAGGGTGTAATGTTAAGAGGGCCAACTGTTACGTTGACCTTGGAGCAATTACAAGACACGAGGGGCTGAATTATCCATAGCCCAACACCGAAATTGGGATCGGCGATGGGGCGGATAATGGATTCCGACGCCGAAATCGGGGCGGGTGCCGTTTAGACGCCGGTCCGCCTTGCTCTGCCGAACTCCAAACCGTCATCAGGCTGCCCGCCGTTGCAATGCCATTGGCGTGTCATTGGCCGGCTCACCTGCAATGCTCCACCCCCGATGGGCTGGGTTCCCGACGGCGCGGGCCACGCGTGTTCCCAGCGGTCAGGAACCTGGCGTGCCAGCTGCGGACAGTGTCCAGCGCCGCCACACTCTTCCGGGATCCAAACACTGGCGGGGGAGGGGGGGGGGGGGGTATTGGTGGGAGGGGGTGGGGTCGGGGTTGGCGGGTGAGTGTTCGAGCTCGGCAGGCCGTCAGCCCTGTGCACGCGTGGCCAGAGACGATTCTGCGTCCGTTTTCCGCGTCATCCGCAGGCTTTTCACGTGGCGCCTCACCGGTACTGAAATCGGTGAGGGGTTCGTGCCGGTGTTCCTCGAGGAACACCCATGGATTCTCCCTCCGCGCCGGCACTTGGGGTCGGAGAATCCAGCCGCTGTGTTTGTGAGAGGGAGAAAGAGACCGACAACGTTTAGTGGTGAGATTGAGGGGGAGTGGTGCTGGCGGGGCGGGGGGGGGGGGGGGGGGGGGGGGGGGCAAATATTTTGTGAAACATTTGTGACACCGAAGAATTTCAATACCTGGAGGACAACAGTAACTTAATGGTACCTAAATCTGGGAGAACAGTTGCCAGGAGTGTGTCTATTTATAGCTGCGAGCTGGATGATTGCTCAAGTTCTGCTTGTCTTTCCGAAAGGTCAGTTGTGCGAAGGAATTAATTCGCTATCCAGTTGCTGCTGGTGCATTTACCTGAGTCCATGGCAATACCAGTGCAGAATGCTTTTCTTTTTAATAAAGACGAAGATCACGGGGGTCCCTTAATGGCTCATGTTAACTTGCTGAACCCATCCAGGATCAAGGAAGCCCAGGTTTGATCCTGGCTGTGTTGTGAATTAGTTGATTGCAGTGAGGACAGTAGGTTTTAACAACCTTGGTGAGAGTGGGTGGGGAGGATGTTCCTACTTTTGTTCTCCTTAATGGGAAGAAAGCACAAGCGGACTTAGGGAGATCAGGATGAAGGCTGACTGTGTGAGTGGCTCCACGGTTGACCGGTCTGATAAAGCTTGCTTGCTGTACAAGAATTGGAACATAGAACATAGAACGTAGAACATCCAGTGCAGAAGGAGGCCATTCGGCACATCGAGTCTGCACCGACCCACTTAAGCCCTCACTTCCACCCTATCCCTGTAACCCAATAACCCTTCCTAACCTTTTTGGTCACTAAGGGCAATTTAGCACGGCCAATCCACCTAACCTGCACATCTTTGGACTGTGGGAGGAATCTGGAGCACCTGGAGGAAACCCACGCAGACAGGGGGAGGACATGCAGACTTTGCACAGTCAGTGACCCAGCGGGGAATCGAACCTGGGACACTGGTACTGTGAAGCCACAGTGCTATCCACTTGTGCTACTGCGCTGGACTTGTCTTCCCCCTCCCATGTTTCACAGCAGAGCCCCCTTCAGCCCCCCTCTCTGCACACCTTAACCCAGGTTGTCTTTAATTTCAGTACATTGGCCTTGTGCTCACATGCAAGAGAAGCAAAAGGTCTTTGACACTCACATCTGTAATTGGAGCTTCGGGTGAAACTTTGCCCAAGTATTTGAGATATTCTGCCCACTTTTCATATTTAAAAAAAACTTTGTGTTTCTATTGTGCTCCCAGCAACGTCCACTGGTCAGAGTCAAACAGAAAATACTCTGAACACGCCCCGCTTTAGTACCCACGTCTTATCCTCTGCTACTTATCGTTATCCTGTGACTCCTGCTCCGACTGACATCTATTGACTCCACGTTCTCCCCTAATGGCTTAAGCCAATGCAGCGTCCTCCAGACAGATTAGAAACAGTAGGCCACTCGGCCCCTCGAGCCTGCCCTTCCTTTGACTTATCTGACTGTAACCTCGACCCCACACTCCTGCCCACCTCCCGATAACCTTACGCCCCCTTTTAAATTAAGAATCTATCTAGCTCTGCATTAGGAATATTCAAAGACTCTGCTTCCACCGCCTTTTGAGTTCCAGAGACTCGTGACACTCTTGAGAGAAGAAATCTCCCTCTAAAATGAGCGACCCCTTATTTTTAAACAGTGACCACTAATTCTTGATTCTCCAGCAAGCCTCCACATCCTGTCAATACCCCTCCTGTAAGCCAGGGTTTGCCTGCTGCCCTTCTGACTCTGTATATCTTTCCTTTCCTTTTCTTTCTATTTCTTTCTTCCATTGGGCGGCACAGTGGTTAGCAATGTTGCTTCACAACGCCAGGGGTCCCAGGTTCGATTCCCGGCTTGAGTCACTGTCTGTGCGGAGTCTGCATGTTCGCCCCGTGTCTGCTCCGGTTTCCTCCCACAAGTCCCGAAAGACGTGCTTGCTGGGTGAATTGGACATTTTGATTTCTCCCTCAGTGTACCCGAACAGGCATCGGAATGTAGTAACTAGGGGCATTTCACAGTAACTTCATGGTAGTGTTAATGTCAGCCTACTTGTGACAATAAAGATTATTTTTTAAAAATTAACTGCGCTAGAAGAACCTACGGTCCCACACCCTGGAACTCTCTTCCCCGTACTCCTGCTATTCCAGCTCCGCAACTCCTCTCCCAACCTACCGCTCCAACTGTTCCTTTGCTAACCTCTCAAACTGATGACTAATACATGCCATCCATTTTATTTGTTCCCCCAGGTGCCCGACCATTTCAAATCCAGGTTTTTTTTTTGTTTTTAGACGATTGAAAGCATCAAAAGGAACATGAAAGGCCTGTATTTCCATTGTTGCTAGAAGCACCACCATACGCCCCCAAGCGCTTGGGAACTGATGGAAGTAGTGTCACTGTTGTAATGTAGGAATGTGGCAGCCAGGGTGGCGCAGCTGCCTCACGGCGCCGAGGTCCCAGGTTCGATCCCAGCTCTGGGTCACTGTCCGTGTGGAGTTTGCACATTCTCCCCGTGTCTGTGTGGGTCTCACCCCCACAACCCAAATTTAGCTGTTTAGCACAGGGCTAAATTGCCGGCTTTGAAAGCAGACCAGCAGCACGGTTCGATTCCCGTACCAGCCTCCACGAACAGGCGCCGGAATGTGGTGACTAGGGGCTTTTCACAGTAACTTCATTTGAAGCCTACTCGTGACAATAAGCGATTTTCATTTCATTTCATTTTTCATTTCATTTCAAAGATGTGCAGGATAGGTGGATTGGCCACGCTAAATTGTCCTTCAATTGGGAAAAAAAAAATAATTGGGCGCTCTAAATTTAAATTTAAAAAAAGGAAATGTAGCAGCCAATCAGTGCATAGTAAGCTCCCACGAAGAGCCATTCAATAATCATAGAATCCCCACAGTGCAGAAAGAGGCCATTCGGCCCATCGAGTCTGCACCGACCCTCTGAAAGAGCACCGTGCCTAGGCCCACTCACCCACCCTAACCCCACAACCCCACCGAACCTTTGGGCACGAAGGGACAATTTAGCGGAGCCAATTTAGGGGCCTCACGGTAGCATGGTGGTTAGCATCAATGCTTCACAGCTCCAGGGTCCCAGGTTCGATTCCCGGCTGGGTCACTGTCTGTGTGGAGTCTGCACGTCCTCCCCGTGTGTGCGTGGGTTTCCTCCGGGTGCTCCGGTTTCCTCCCACAGTCCAAAGATGTGCGGGTTAGGTGGATTGGCCATGCTAAATTGCCCGTAGTGTAAGGTTAATGGGGGGATTGTTGGGTTATGGGTATACGGGTTACGTGGGTTTAAGTAGGGTGATCATTGTTCGGCACAACATCGAGGGCCGAAGGGCCTGTTCTGTGCTGTACTGTTCTATGTTCTATGTTAATCCACCGAACCACATATTTGGATGGAGGGAGCCCACGCAGACACCGGGACAAACTCCACACACAGTCACCCAAGGCCGGAATCGAACCCGGGTACCTGGCCCTGGTGAGGCAACAGGGCTAACCACAGTGCCACCCTAATGATCAGGCAATCTGTTTTAATGCTGATTGAGACAGAAATATTGACCAGGACCCCACCGAGAACTCTCCCGCTCTTCTCTAAAATATCGCCATGGGTCTGCCTGAGACGGTTTGACGTCTCAACCCCAAGACGGCACCTCCGACAGTGACGTAAAAGCGACCAGATTGTTACTCTTTGTGCCACAGCTGATGCACTTTAAGAGTGTGTGTTTATGTTATGGGAGCCCCCAGTGCGTGGGACTGAGAAACAATTGCAACGTGTGGTATTGAAAAGAAATGGGGGTGAGTGTGGGGTCTGGTGTAGGGGGGGGGGGGGGGTTTCATGGGGAGGTATTTGTAAATGAGCTGTGGCAACCAACCTGAGATTGGCTGGGGTGGTGGGAGATCGAACCAGGTTACAGATACACAGCCAGAGCGCCTGTCGAACTGCGACTGAATCAATGTAGTCTGCTGACTCTTTACCAGCTGAATGAAATTCTTTTGCAGTAATAACTGGGTGCCTCAACAGATTAATTGTGGCTTCTGAGAAACAAGCGTCTCAAAATTCACTTTGATTGTGAATGGATATGGTTGTGCTGGTCATGTGGAGAGGATTCTGGTGATTAACATGCGACAGTCGTGGCAAGCGATTAGCAACGTAAATCTTTCAGAGTTTAATCAAATTAGGACATGAAAATGGCTCCACCACTGGGCGGCTGTGTCTTCAGCTGCCTGGGCCTGAAACCCTGGGGTTCCCTCCCTGAAACTCTTCCATCTCTCTCTCTCTCTCCCTCCCTCTCTCTCTCCCTCCCTCTCTCTCTCCCTCTCTCTCTCTCTCCCTCTCTCTCTCTCTCCCTCCCTCTCTCTCTGTGGCTCGGTTTCAATCCTGTGAATTGCCTTGGGCTGTTTTTTCAAATTAAAAGCACGACGCAAATGGAAGTTGCTTACTGCTACATGGTGCTGACCCACCCTTCCACCCAAAATCGGCATCACTTGGGATGTTTTGTGGTGATGCAACGGGTTCCCTCTGTCGAAGAGCCTTGAGGGGTTGTGCACGGAGGAAGGAGCGAATTTCTTGCTACGGTGAGGGGCTGGGATCAAACCACTGCTGGTGTGTTAGAACATTATAGTGCAGAAGGAGTCCATTCGGCCCATCGAGTCTGCACCGACCACTTAAGCCCTCACTTCCACCCTATGCCCCCTAACCCAATAACCTCTCCTAACCTTTTTGGACAATTGATCATGGCCAATCCACCTAACCTGCACGTTTTTGGACTGTGGGAGGAAACCGGAGCACCCGGAGGAAACCCACGCAGACACGGGGAGAACGTGCAGACTCCACACAGGCAAGTGACCCAGCGGGGAATCGAACCTGGGACCCTGGCACTGTGAAGCCTCAGTGCTCGCCACTCGTGCTGCCCATTTAGGCTGAAGAATCATCAGCTTAAATGCTAGTCAACGGGTTACTAAAATATTGAGAGCTCCCAAGGACAGTGCCTCACCCGCGTCACCTGTCCAAGGAGACGGGGATAAGCGGAAACATTCCTGGGTGATGTTTCCCAGGGCACTGAGGCCATTTGTGGCAACCCCATTGTGTTCCTGACTAAGATTAGCAAGTTTAACTTGGCACGGCCTCCAGGATGTGCTGACTTAATTTCTCACCAGGCCGCACCATTGTGGATGACCTCTGGAAGCGAGGTTATCCAGGGCGGCCATTGTGCCGGCATATTATTGAATTAATTGGGGATTGGGAAGGAGTTTGGGCAGGGGTTAGGTGGGGGCATGACTGCTTCGTAAAGTTCAGGGTCTCAACATGAATCCACAGAGGCCGAAAGAATGGAGCAAGTTGTCATGGCAACCCAGGTAGCCAAAATTAAGACTGCGGGTAGGGAAATCAAAATTACTGAGGAAACATCACAAGATTGGGATGAATATATCGTATGATCAAATAGCTAATCTTTGAAAAGTCCCTTGTCGTTGGATATGCCACATAGAGCAGTTAAGATGAATAGAGTAGTTATGTTGTAAGGGGAAGCTCGATAAACACAGAAAGAGAAAGGAATAAAAGGAGGAGGTATTGTAGGTTAGGAGGAGCATAATGCTGTGCATGGAACAATGAGGCAGATTGGCCTGTTTGTGAGCTTTACGTTTGTAATTCTATGAATGTATTTAACGAGTTCAAACAAGCATTTTGTTCACTGTTCAAGAATTGTTTTTGTTGACTATGTTTATGGCATTGCAAGCTTCCCATTGATCTTTTTGTCTGTGCCTGTGTGTGTGTTGCTGTGCCTGTGTGTGTGTTGCTGTGCCTGTGTGTGTGTTGCTGTGCCTGTGTGTGTGTTGCTGTGCCTGTGTGTGTGTTGCTGTGCCTGTGTGTGTGTTGCTGTGCCTGTGTGTGTGTTGCTGTGCCTGTGTGTGTGTTGCTGTGCCTGTGTGTGTGTTGCTGTGCCTGTGTGTGTGTTGCTGTGCCTGTGTGTGTGTTGCTGTGCCTGTGTGTGTGTTGCTGTGCCTGTGTGTGTGTTGCTGTGCCTGTGTGTGTGTTGCTGTGCCTGTGTGTGTTGCTGTGCCTGTGTGTGTGTTGCTGTGCCTGTGTGTGTGTTGCTGTGCCTGTGTGTGTGTTGCTGTGCCTGTGTGTGTGTTGCTGTGCCTGTGTGTGTGTTGCTGTGCCTGTGTGTGTGTTGCTGTGCCTGTGTGTGTGTTGCTGTGCCTGTGTGTGTGTTGCTGTGCCTGTGTGTGTGTTGCTGTGCCTGTGTGTGTGTTGCTGTGCCTGTGTGTGTGTTGCTGTGCCTGTGTGTGTGTGTGTTGCTGTGCCTGTGTGTGTGTGTGTGACTGTGCTGTGCCTGTGTGTGTGTGTGTTGCTGTGCCTGTGCCTGTGTGTGTGTTGCTGTGCCTGTGCCTGTGTGTGTGTTGCTGTGCCTGTGCCTGTGCCTGTGTGTGTGTGTGTTGCTGTGCCTGTGCCTGTGTGTGTGTGTGTTGCTGTGCCTGTGTGTGTGTGTTGCTGTGCCTGTGTGTGTGTGTTGCTGTGCCTGTGTGTGTGTTGCTGTGCCTCTCGCTGTGTGTGTGTGTGTGTGTGTGTGTGTGTGTGTGTGTGATTGAGGCCAAAAGTGGATTGTAAGAGTCTGGATGTATCTGTCACGTGGCCACAGTGTACATGCAAACAACCCCAGCCCCTATAAGTGATGGTTGGATTAGCGGAGAAATGCTCAGTATCACAAACAAATTTTTCAAATATCTGTCGATCCCTTTCTGCTGTCGAGGCAGGAGAGGTGTCAACGCCCCAAAGACTGGCTCCATTGCTCCTCATTCTTGCCGTGCCGGATTGTTGCTGTCACAAAAGGAGTGGCCACTGCTCCGAGAGCAGGTCCAAGACTATATCTGACGGCACAGCTGAGAAAGGGAGGTTCTCAAGAAATAGTTTCCTGCCCTCTTTTCCCTTCACCCCAATCCACCCTCCTTACTAGGACTTGGATTCCCACCATCTGGAGTTCAAAATATTTGTTTAATGCAAAAAAACAAGTACTAAAATGGAAATGTGTTCCCTTGGTTACACATCATTGCGTCTCTTCTGGCTCTGTCTTAGTACCAATTTACAGATGGAATTCCAACCCTAATCCTCTCCGTTCTCTCTCTCCCTCTCTCTCCCTTTTTAAGGTTCAGTTTTTAACCCGCATCTTTGATTGAGCATTTGATTTTTTTTGTCGTAATCATAGATCATAGAATTTACAGTGCAGAAGGAGGCCATTCGGTCCATCGAGTCTGCACCGGCTCCTGGAAAGAGCACCCTACCCAAGGCTAACACCTCCACCCCATCCCCATAACCCCACCCAACACTAAGGGCAATCCACCTAACTTGCACATCTTTGGATGGTGAGCATCAAATCCTTTTGTCTGATCATGTTGCCGTGGAGCACCTTGAGACGTTTCTTCAGTGTTAAACGTTCTCGATAAGCGCGAGTTGCCGATCTCCCAACGTCCTGGCACGAGCTGGCCTGCGTGACCCCAGGAGTAGCCGCAGCTCGTTTGGAATCATGGTTCAATGGACGCCACTCCCACCTGTTGAGTTAGAAGGTTGTGGGTTCAAATCCCACCCCAGGAGTTGAGCACTGGATGACACTGCAGTGCAGTACCAAGAGAGTCCTGCACTGTCGGAGGCGTCCTCTTCCAGGCAAAGATGTTAAACTGTGGCCTCGACTGCCCTCTTGGGTGGCTGCAAAAGATCCAACTTTTAAAATAGAGCAGAGCAGTTCTCCCTGGCCAGTGTTTACCTCTTAACCAACATCAAGAGATAATAATCTTTATTATTGTCACAAGTACTTAGAAAATCTCCTCGTCGCCACATTCTGGCGCCTGTTCGGGTACACTGAGGGAGAATTCAGAATGCCCAATTCACGTCTTTCAGGACTTGTGGGAGGAACCCGGAGCGCCTGGAGGAAACCCACGCAGACACAGGGAGAACGTGCAGACTCCGCACAGACAGTGACCCAAGTCGGGAATCAAACCCGGGGCCCCTGGTGCTGTGAAGCGACTGTGCTAACCACTGTGCTAACCACTGTGCTGATCGGGCTGTTATCACTTGTTTTTTTTTAACAGTACAGCACAGAACAGGCCCTTCGGCCCTCGATGTTGTGCCGAGCAATGATCACCCTACTCAAACTCACCTATCCACCCTATACCCGTAACCCAACAACCCCCCCCCCTAACCTTACTTTTTAGGACGCTACGGGCAATTTAGCATGGCCAATCCACCTAACCCGCACATCTTTGGACTGTGGGAGGAAACCGGAGCACCCGGAAGAAACCCACGCACACACGGGGCGAATGTGCAGACTCTGCACAGACAGTGACCCAAGCCGGAATCTAACCTGGGACCCTGGAACTGTGAAGCATTGATGCTAACCACTATGCTACCGTGCTGCCCTATGGCTGCCTATAACCTGGCGGCCCTGTTTCCTACATTACAGCGACACTTCAAAGTGCCTTGCTGATTGTAATGATCTGAAGATGTGACGGGCGCTATACAAATGCAGTGCACCACTTCTGGGAGGACAGTCATTATCGGTAACCTTCCTTTCTTGGCTTCAATCTTTCTCCCTGTCTGGCCCCTGTGGTCTGCAGACTGTTCCGTTTTCCATGTGGAAAGAACTCTATGTGCGCTGGAGCCCTGCGTGGCATGTGCTTTTATTTACATCATCGTCCTTGCAAGTTTTCATTGCAAATCTATGGACGGTGAAACCGAGCGTCAACCTCCGGTTGATATACAGGCAGCATTCTCTTGTTACAATCTGATTTGATCCCATCTGGGCATTACGGCCCAACCCCAGCTGCCTGTTATTGGATAGTCAGCTTCACAAGGGTTCACAACCCAGTGAGGTGATGTCCTGTGTCGAAACTCCTCCTCCTTCTTCAAAACTGTGGGCGGCTCCTTCCCAATGACTCGAGTTGGAGATGTCTTTTGGGTGGCGTGTACACACTTCTGGAGATTCCAATTCTTCCCAGCCGCTGGTGTAATTTGTGTGATGGAAAAAGTGTTGCTGACTTCCATGTCGTCATTGGGCATGAAGAGGATCTCATCACTTGAACGATACACCAATAACTTGCATTTAGAGAGTTGGGTTACATGCCAAGGAGACGAGTGTTTTCAAATTAATTTGACACTTCAGTTTTAACAAGCAACGAAAATCAAGGAAAGAGAGATTTAGACTAGAAATGAAATGAAAATGAAAATTGCTTATTGTCACAAGTAGGCTTCAATGAAGTTACTGTGAAAAGCCCCTAGAAGGCAACAGAATCAATTCTTGGCCTGGGACAGTCGAACGGTCATCACTGCTGCCCCAGCTGTCATTAGAAGAGCTTAGATTGGTAACGGCTTCTTTGCCATTGAATCTTGGCTCTATGGAGTGAAATTCTGATCTGGGTTGGTTTAGCACACTGGGCTAAATCGCTGGCTTTTAAAGCAGGCCAGCAGCACGGTTCAATTCCCGTACCAGTCTCCCCGAACAGGTGCCGGAATGTGGTGACTAGGGGCTTTTCACAGTAACTTCATTGAAGCCTACTTGTGACAATAAGCGATTTTCATTTCGTGTCTAGAGGGAACACACTGCTTCACTTTGGTCAGGTTTACTCTCTGCAAGTCTAGCACGTCGTCAAGTGAAAACTGCCTTGGTTGGACACTGCATTCTGAAGCCACGTGGTCAGTGGGTCGCGGCCATGAGCAGAAACCTTGGTACATTTTCCCTTTGCCCCCCCCCCCCCCCTTCCAAGGCCAATCAGCAGGCTCCCTTGCTGATATTAACTACATGGAAACACTGGGGCACAGTCTCGGGATACAGGGCCGATCATTCGGAACTGAGACGAGGAGAAATTACTTCACCGAAAGGATCGTGAATCTTTGGAATTCTCCACCCGGAGGGTTGCGGGTGTCCCATCGTTGAATATATTTCAAGCTGGGCTAGACCGATTCTGTGGATGTCGGACGTCTGACCTAAAAATGGAAAGTGCTTGAAGTGCTCCAGTGAGCCAGGCTGCGTTGGTGGGAAGAGGAACAGAGCTAGTGTTTCAGATCGGTGATCTTTGTCAGAGAGATATTATATCATGTTCTGTGACATAACCATAACTTACACTTGGCTACCGAAAACAAAAGATGAAACTGGCCGAATATCCAGACTTCCTCCTTGAGCCACTGCAAAACCCTTATCAAACAATTCACTCCAGTTTCACTTTGTGCGTGGCTCCTTCCTGTGTATTTCAGTGTGTGTGTGTGTTTCTTAATTGTGAAACATAAGTCGATGTGTCTGGCAACTGGCGTGTCACACTCCAGGATGCACCTCTTTCGAAAGTAGTGGTTTGAAATGTGAAATACGGACCATCGTTCTCTGCCCCTCTTCCCAGCTTTTGTTTAATTGAAGGCACTGCCCGACGCTGGGCAGGCGTTCGGGTTCTCCGTCGTGTGATCTTCAGTGAGTCGGACTGTTGGACCGTGGAAGCAATTGCGGTGTGCCTGACCTTGGGGCCCCTCGCTCGCTTACTCGTCACTGGTCAGCAGCAGAACAATTGCATTCCCTGTACCTGGTGCCTGGACTGGGATCGGGACAGTGAACACATACCGGGCATTGAATCGGAGACTATTGGGGTCCGCCTGGGCTCGGGAAGCGTGGTGGAGGCGGGTCATAGATGCAATCTGCGCTTTCAAAAGAGAATGAAGAAAGCGAGAGATAGAATTTGCAAGGTTATGGGGGAAGGACAGGGACTCGGGTGCTGAAACGATGGGCGGAATGGCCTTGTGTGCCGTGTCTATTCTGTGATTCCGTCGTCTGAAATTGGGCGCTACGGTTGCCCACTGAGGCTCTTGAAAGAATTCCAATCCTCTTTTTATTCAAAATTCCCACCTTCCCGCTAAACTGTTTCAGCCGCAGTTGGTAAGTTGCATTGTGTGTGTGTGTGGGGAATTTGAAGAGGTGCAAACATTGATACACGCGGGAACCCGGCACTTCAGCATAGTGGCCCCACGGGAACATGTTGTTTGTGGGAGCCGAAAAGGTTTTCCCACCTCCAAAAGGGAAATTTCACGCTGGAATCTCTGCAGTAAGCAGGGGGTTTTCCGAAACTTTGATCTTTTGATATTCAACAACTCCTGTCTCTGCTTTGAACCCATTCGATGACCCAGCATCCACGACTGCCTGGGGAAGGGATTCCACAGACTGACAAACGTGTGAGAGGAGAAATTCCTCTCCATCTCAGTCTGGAATGGCAGCCGTCCAGGAGAGGAAACCATCCTTTCAAGATCTGCCTCCCAGAATTGCAAATAAAAACAGAAAATACCGGATAAACTCAGCAGGTCTGGCATCATCTGCCAATCTCCAATTAAGGGGCAATTTAGCGTGGCCAATCCACCTACCCTGCACATGTTTGGGTCGTGGGGGGTGAGACCCGCGCAGACCCGAGAGAAACAATGAAAGTTTCGAGGCCAAACGAGCCCTTTCTGTCCTATCAGAACCGTCTCTCTTTCAATAAGATCATGGTGGCACAGTGGTTAGCACTGCTGCCTCACAGCGCCAGGGACCCGAGTTTGATTTCAGCCTTGGGTGACTGTGTGGAGTTTGCGGGTTCTCCCTTTGTATGGGTTTCCTCCCACCGTTCAAAGATGTGCAGGTTAGGTTATGTGGATTGGCCACGTTAAATCGCCCCTTAGTGTCCAAAAGGTAAGGTGGGGTTACGGGGATAGGGCGCAGGAGTGGGATTAGGTAGCGTGCTCTTTCGGAGGGTCGGCGCTGACTTGATGGGTCGAATGGCCTCCTGCACTGTGGGGATTCCATTACCCCTCATTCTTCGAAACCCCAGTGAGAATAGATTCAACCTTTCCTTCTAAGACTGCCATTCTGCCCTGGTGGTTACTATCTATTGCCAGGATAGATTCTCGTGGTGATGCTGTTCAAAGTCTCCCTAACTCCTCCATCTTTCCACCTATAATATAATAATCTTTATTGTCGCAAGTAGGCTTGCATTAACACTGCAATGATACTGTGAAAAGCCCCTAGTCGCCACACTCCGGCGCCTGTTCGGGTACACTGAGGGAGAATTCAGAATCTCCAATTCACCCATCAAGCAGGTCTTTCGGGGCTTGTGGGAGGAAACCGGAGCACCCGGAGGAAACCCACGCAGACACGGGGAGAACGTGCAGATTCTGCACAGACAGTGACTCAATCCGGGAATCGCACCCGAGACCCTGGCGCTGTGAACGAACAGTGCTAGACACTGTGCTACCATGCCGCCCGCCTGGGGCCTCTCGATGCCACGGCCAGAATGACTAATCCGTGCCTGGAACTGGTAATTGTGTCAGACAAGCTTGGAGTCCCACTTGAGGACTTGAGCTCCCCACCTGGCTGATACAGCTCAGCAGGTGAGGCACCGAGCCCTCGACCTGCCTTAACCTGTCAAGCTGGGCAATGAAGGTGCAGCAGCATCGATCGGAGGAACAATAGAGCTCAGTTGTAATTCTGACCGGCTTTCCTCCCTCAACCAACTATGCCAGCAGATCAACCGGGCCTCCATCTTGTGTTAAGAATTTTGTTCTCTCTCGAGATCCAAAGGATATAAAAAATGAGGAAGCACGGGTTGCCCCACAGTAGAAAACAAGCACTGTGTCAGCTTGTCTACATTGCCCAGACCTGTCGTCACATTTCTCTGAGTGGAATGCGTTACTCCAGCTGTTGTAATCAGCTGATCTATAATTTTGAATAATAATTATACGTGCTGCGTTAGCCAGTTTTGATGTGTATTTTTGATCATGATGCACTGAAACACTGCAAGCTTTCAGCTAATGTTCTGGCCTACAAACCCCCTCCGTGCTGACTGAACTTTGTGTTTTCCAGCAGAACACAATCGTGTTTTATTTGCAATGATTTAAAAAAAAAAGAGTAATTTTAGAGTACCAAACTCATTTTTTACAATTAAGAGACAATTTAGCGTGGCCAATCCACCTAGCCTGCACATAGAACATAGAACAGTACAGCACAGAACAGGCCCTACGGCCCTCAATGTTGTGCCGAGCCATGATTACCCTACTCAAACCCACGTATCCACCCTATAACCGTAACCCAACAACCCCCCCTTAACCTTACTTTTATTAGGACACTACGGGCAATTTAGCATGGCCAATCCACCTAACCCGCACATCTTTGGACTGTGGGAGGAAACCGGAGCACCCGGAGGAAACCCACGCACACAGGGGGAGGACGTGCAGACTCCACACAGACAGTGACCCAGCCGGGAATCGAACCTGGGACCCTGGAGCTGTGAAGCATTGATGCTAACCACCATGCTACCCTGCTGCCCATCTTTGGGTTGTGGGGGCGAGACCCACACAACACTGGGAGAATATGCAAACTCCAAACGGACAATGACCCAGAGCCGGGATCGAACCTGGGACCTCGGTGTCGTGAGGCTGCAGGGCTAATCCACTGCGCCACCGTGCTGCCCCTTTTATTTGCAATGATGCCGATTTGATTAACATTGATGCCAAATCTGTATTCACCATTGCATCAGCCTGGGTCACATCCTCTGAAATGGCCTCCGTGGATTCGAACCATATCTTGGGAGGACAAGATCTCTTGAATTGTAGGATGCTGTTCGCGCTTCAAGTTGACCATGTCTCAGCATTTCCTGCGCCCGTCATTATTTCACTATTCAATTCCCAGGAGCTGTCGGATGTACAGATTGAAAGCTGGAGTTTTGTTCTGTGCAGTAGCCCCTCGCTGTAAAATGTTGAAATGTTCATCGGATGCCGGAGTGAGATTTGGGGATAACTGGGCATCTTGAAGCCTGGTTCCTGCATTTTGTTTTTGGCACCTAAGCAAGGAATAAATAGATATTTTTAAAATATAAATTTAGAGTAGCCCATTATTTTTCTTTTCCCATTAAGGGGCAATTTAGCGTGGCCAATCCACCTAACCTGCACATCTTTATGTTGTGGGGGCGAAACCCACGCAGTCATGGGGAGAATGTGCAAACTCCACACAGACAGTGACCCAGGGCCGGGATTTGAACCCGGGTCCTCAGCGCCACAGTCCCAGTGCTAACCACTGTGCCGCATGCTGCCCAGGAATAAGCAGATATGAGGTGTGACTTTCCCACACCTCTCTCCTCTCGCAATAGCTGAAGTCTGGCGGTATTCCTAAACCAAGCCGCGGTGCTAAAACTCTGGGATTCCCTCCCTGGACCCCTGTTCCTCCCCACCCCTCTCTTCTGTTTTAGACTTCTCCTTAAAACCAACCTCTTTGAATAACTAGAAGGTTCATTAGACTAATACTGGGAATGGGTGGGTTGTCTTGTGAGGATAAGTTGGAGAGGTTAGGTTTGTACCCACTAAGTTTAGAATAGGAGCGACTTGACTGAAACCTTTAAGATCCTGAGGGGTATTGACGGGGTGGATGTGGAGAGGATGTTTCCACTTGTTGGAGAATCTAGAACGAGGGGTCACCGTTTACGAATAAGGGGTCATCCATTTGGCTGGTTTAGATCAGTAGGCTGGACAACTTGGGTCATAAATTATCATAGAATTTACTGTGCAGAAGGAGGCCATTCGGCCCATCGAGTCTGCACCGGCGCTTGGAAAGAGCACCCTATCCAAGGTCAACACCACCCTATCCCAGGAACCCCACCCAACTCTAAGGGCAATTTTGGACACTAAGGGGCAATTTACCATGGTCAATCCACCTAACCTGCACATCTTTGGACTGTGGGAGGAAACCGGAGCACCCGGAGGAAACCCACGCAGACAGCGGGGAGAATGTGCAGACTCTGCACAGACAGTGACCCAGCCGGGAATCGAACCTGGGACCCTGGAGCTGTGAAGCAATTGTGCTAACCACTATGCTACAGTGCTGCAGAACAACAGCGTGGGTTTAATTCCCGTACCAGCCTAGAATTCTGAATTCTCCCTCCGTGTACCCGAACAGGGTGACTAGGGGCTTTTCGCAGTAACTTCATAGCAGTGTTAATGCAAGCCTATTTGTGACAAAGAATATTTATCTATTTTATTATTTTTTATTTAAGACCGAGATGAAGAGAAATCGTTTGTCTCTGAGGTCCGTGCGTTTCTGGAATTCTCTTCCTCAAATGGGGGTGGAAGCAGAATCTTAGAATATTTTTAAGGCAGAGCTGGATAGATTCTTGATTAACAAGGAGGTGAAAGGTTTTGGGGGTCGGCAGAAATGTTGTGTTGAGGTTGCAATCGGAGCAGCCATGAGCTTATTCAATGGCGGAGCAGAATCGAGGGACCAAGTGGCCTCCTACTGTTCCTAGCTCGTACGAGCCTTTGACCATCTGCCCTGCAATCTCTCTCACTGGTTCAGTGTCGTGCTCTGCTTGATAAGGTTCCTGTGAAGCTCCTTGGGTGGTTTTGCTGTGTTAAAGGGCGCTATATCAACGCAAGATGTTCCATTAATTATGTTTGAACACCACCATAGACTTGAGTTTGAAGAGGAATCCAAGGAGGAGAGAAAGGCACAGAGATTTAAGGAGGAAATCCTGAGGGCATGGCTGCCGATGGCGAATCGATCGTTAAAAATAAAACGGGTGTGCAAGAGTCCAGAGTTGGAGAAGTGTAGAGATCTCCGAGTGCTGTGAGGTTACGGAGACGGGGAGGGGGGTCCTGTGTCACCCAGTGAGATCCGAATTAATTTGTATGGAGCATGGGGAGATGTTGAAGAATGAATTAATGTGTGGGGCATTGTGAGGAGAAATCGCTCCTCTCCCAGCAGCTAATTTCTGACCGACAGCGGGAAGGCGAGTATTGGCAATATTGACCAGGATCTGTGGAACAGTCCCTGCTATTGGGAAAAGTGTTCTTCTACCCTTTAAGATCCCAGTGGAGCAAGCAGAAAAGAAACACGGGCCACGATCGAAAGGCCTCCTCAGGCCCGTCTAGGCGATGCGATGAAGCAGTTAAATCTCTCGAGATGTCTCTCGCGAGATTTGCAGTGCTCGCGATCTGGATCTCGCCCTCACTGGGTGGGATCCAGATTTGCATATTTAAGTGAACAATTAGGCTCTGCGCCGGACTCCCCCAAGGCTCGAGATTGAACGTTGGTGCCTGGGAGGCCTCGCTGCAGCACTCCTTAGTACTGGTCCACACGAATGTGGACCAGTTATAACGGCAGCTGGGAGGAGTGTCGCAGGCCACCGGGGGCACCTGGGTCGTTGGGACCTGGTTAGGGTGGTATCCTGGTGCTCCTGCCCACCGGGCACCTTGGCACGGCCACCAGGGTGGCGGTGCCAGGGACTACCAGGATGGCGGTGCCAGGGCGGCAGTGTCCGGGTGGCAGCTTGCCCGTTCCATGGATTGGGCCCGGGGGGTGCCCTGCCCTGATGAGGTGGGTGAGGGAGGAGTCACCTTGGCCACGGTGCAAGGTTCAGAGACCCAGCCGGCATTTCAAAATGGCACCTTGATTTCTTCCTGCACCGGCGAGCTGAGCCAGTCCGTGCAGTGAGTCGGGCGGGGCATTTCTCGCCCAGGCCAATAAGAGTCCTGTTTGATAGCGAGGTGGTTCTCGGCACTGCAGGCACTGTGAAACACCCCGCGAAATGCACCCATAATGGGATTATCTCTCTCCCCCCCCCCCCCTCCCCCCTCCCCCCGCCCCCATTAAATTGCACCCACAGCTTAACCTGCTCTCCATAGGCCATCACTCCGTCCAACAGGAACACTTGTTTTCAGGGACAGCGATGGGTAGTGAAGGGGCTCAGTAAGGACCATCCCAGAAAAGCTGAATGAGGACGGTCGGGAAAGATCGGATGTCGAGCGGATTGACAGATGCTGTGCTAGCAACTGATCTGCCAAAGGCTGACACTAGCGAAATCCGTGAAAGAATTCCCTGGACCGGTTTCTGCAAACACCCAAGATTCCCAGTCTGGTTTTCCTTGGAACCTGGGTGTGTTTCTGTTCCAGTATTCCTCAAGATCGCCCCAGCCAAACCCAGGTGGAAAACCCCGGGGAGGTTTCAAAGAAAAAAAAAACATATATTTCTGGATTTCTTTAAATCCTTTCGGATATAATTTCCTTCTTAAAAATTGGCGATGAGGAGAGAATGCTGATTGGACGAAAGGGTTGGAGGCATTTGATGAAGCCTCCAGGAATGTGTCCAGCCAGAGTTGGCAACCCTATGTCCGTTAAATTGCAGCGTTGAGATTGATGGGGAAACTTCTTGAACCAGGAACTGAAATCCTGGAGCAGCTGAGGACAGCAAATTGGCCTGTACACCCCCTCTTTTTTTTTTAAAGGCTTCAGTTAATTCTGGTGGATAAACATATTTTTCAGCACAAAAACTCTTGACTCTTTGTCTTTTCTGCATTTTTTTTGTTTAAGTGGCTATGACACGTCGTTCAGCCATCGCCCACAGTGCAGATGGTAACCTGAGTCACACACTACCTGCGAACCTGTTCCTCCTGTTTCTGCACCGACTCCAGTTTCAGGCCGAGCCCGGCCTGGTTCAGTTCCACCATTGTTGCCGATCCAAGGGCTGGTTATGTAACCAGGGCACCTTGCCAGCTGCAGTTCACCTCTGGGCCGCCAGCTGCATTTATACTTTAATTCTGTGCTGGTTTAGTGGCTTGGTTTCTGTCGATTGGCTGTCGACCATTGTCCTAATGGGCAGTCACCTGGACATCAGAAGGTCATGGGTTCATGGCCCACTCCAGACACCTTTGAGCGCACGATCTATGCTGGAGTGGTGCCCTGTTGGGAGATGCTGTCTTTCGAATAACATGTTAGGCCAAAGCCTGTCAGGCGAATGTGAAAGACCTCGCCACGCTATTTTTAATACGAGGAGGATTCTTCCCTCTGTGCTCTCAGCCAATAATTTTTTTAAATAAATTTTAAGAGTGCTCAATTCAGTTTTTCCAATTAAGAGGCAATTAAATGTGGCTAATCCACCTACCCCACAAATCTTTGGTTTGTGGGGGGGAAAGCCCACGCAGACACAGGGAGAACGTGCAAACTCCACACGGACAGTGACCCAGAGCCGGGATCGAACCTGGGACCTCGGCGCCGTGAGGCAGCAGGGCTAACCCACTGCTCCACCGTGCTGCCCTACTCTCGACCAATAATTAACCACTTAAAAACAACTCTTGTCCCTCATTGTGGGAGCTTGCGGTGTGCAAATTGGGCACCACAGTCACTATTCTTCAGAAAGTACTCGATTGGCGGTGTAGTGCTTTGGGACTGAGGCTGTATAAGGTGCCATATGAATGCAATTCTGTCTTTGTTAAAAATATTTTTCTTTTCCTTTTTCACATTTTCTCCCAAATTTACACCCACCAACAATAAACAATAAGCAGTAACAAATGCAGTGTTAATCCCCGTATCAACAACAACAATCCCATCCTCCCACCAAACCCCCAAACAGCAGCCCGCATGTCAACATAAACAAATAACGAGAAGGAATCAGGAATCACCCGTAGTCACCATTAACACATACAGTCCCCCTCCCCCCCCAACGCGCCCCCTCCCCTAATGTTCGATGTTATCCAATTCTTGAAAGTGCATAATGAAGAACGCCCATGAATTGTAGAACCCCTCCACCCTTCCAATCAGTTCTAAACATTTCCCCCTGCTCCAGCCCATACTTCGCTCCCAGCCCCTTCAATCCTGCAAACCGACCCCCAAGAAACCCCTTCTCCTTCCATATCCGGAAATTTCCACCCCACTTCCCTGGCTCAAATCTGCGGTTGCCCCGAATCGGCATTTCCCTTGGCCCTGCCTAAAACCCGGTGTTGGCGAAACTGCCTCCAACTTCTCAATGAAGCTACTATTACCAGACCACCTGAGTATTTCCCCGGGGCCATGGGGAGCGGCGCTGTCTCTAGCGCTTTCAATCCCGACCCCCCTACAGATATTCTCCTCCATCCTGACCTATTGGGAGTCAACCCCTCTGACCAGCTCCGCACCATCTCCACATTTGCCGCCCAGGAATAATACACCCGGTTCGGGAGACCCAAACCCCCTGCCTGCCTTCCCCTCTGTAGCAGCACCCTTCTAACTCTGGCCACCTTCCCTCCCCATATGAACGAGGTAATCATTCCTTCAATCTCTCTTTTAAAAAAAAAAAAAAAAAAATGTCTTTGGCAGGAAAATTGGCAGGCATTGGAAAATCAACAGAAATGGCGACAACATGTTCCTTTTAACCGCCTGTACCCGACCCGCCAGTGGCAGAGGGAGACCATCCCCCCCCTTTGCCAGATCAGCTTTCACTCTCCCCACCAAACTAGAAATGGTAGGTGGGATTCTCCCAACGGGAGTCTAAGTGCCGACGCCGGAGTGAAACCCGGAGTGTTTTACTCCGGCGTCGGCGCCCGTTCCCAGACACTTATTCTGCCCCCTCCGTGGGGCTAGCATTGGCGTCGCCCGATTTACGGGGGCGGGGCCTCGGCGCGGCATCAGAGACCCGACGCAGCGCCTTGGGTCCCGCGCATGCGCAGTGACTGTCCTCCCCCAGGTCACCCGCACAAAAATGGCGCATGGATCCAGGCTTGCCGGTGAAAGGCCCGCTGACAGAGAGGCCGTCCCGATCGCGTACTAGGCCACCCCCCCACCCCACAGGCTGCTCCCGGCCCTTGAAGCCCCAGGTCCCGCTGGCCCGAGAGCAGGTTAGAATGGCACCGGTGGGACTGTCATTTCTTTCGTCGGCCCGTCCGGGCCGGAGAATCGACGCTCGCTGTTTGCGCCGATTCTGAGTGGCCCGGTGTGATTCCCACGGCGCTGGTTTCGGCGGGGTGGGGTGGAAGAATCGCGTGTGGGGGTCGGGGCAGCCTAGCACGGTTCGCGCGGCGATTCTCCCACTCAGCGGGTGGGTGGAGAATCCCGCCCGGTGCACCTCTGGAGCTCCCCGCCCCCCCCACTCCCAAGCAACCTGCACCCCCAGGTATCTAAAGTGAGTCCCTGCCTTACGGAATGACAGCCCCCCCACCCCTGCCCCCACTGGCCGAGACACCACAAAATACTCACTCTTGTCTAGATTTAGTTTGTACCCTGAGAAAGACCCAAATATCCGAAGCACCTCTAATATTCCCCCTATTGACACACTCGCTTCCGACATGTATCACAACAAGTCATTGGCATACATGTACACCCCCCCCCCCCCCCTCCCCCGTACCGCAGTATCCCTTTCCATACCCCCAACCCTCTTAACGCGATGGCCAACGGCTCAATCGCGAGTCCAAACAGGCAATTCTGTCTTTTATTCATAGGGCTATAAATGAGCCACGGGACCACCTTGTTTTCAGAGGGCTCCCAAGAAAGGGGGGTCGGCAGTGTCGAGACCCTGACAGAGAGGACCCACTCTTGTTGTACTGTCGGTAGCTGCTCAATGCCAGCAGATTTTAGTGCCTCATTAGATGTGAGCGTTGCTGACTGGGCCAGCATTTATTGCCTATTCCCCCTTGAACTGAGTGGCTTGCACGGCCATTTCAGTGGGCCTTTTAAGAGTCAACAACCTATAATGGTCAATTAGGCTTTTAATCCCAGATTTTTACAGAATTTAGATTTCGCCATCTGCCGTGGTGGGATTTGAACCCGGATCCCAGAGCATTCCCCAGGGTCTCTGGATAACTAGCCGGTGACAATACCACTAGGCTACCGCGTCCCCTGACTGCCAGCTCTCCCGTCCACTCTGCCAGGAATATTGGGAAGCACCCACGTTTAAATTTCTAATGGTGGACCAGCACTTTTTTTTAAAAAAGCGCTAAAGTGATGCGTGGCAATGATTTTATTTTCATTCTGATCGGGTTCAAAGCGAGTTCAGGAAGTGCATGGGGGGGGGGGGGGGGGGGAATCAATTTTGAACCAGCTAGTAATCCATGTTCGCTTCGGGGGTGCCATGGCCTGATAGGACGTCGGCAGCCATGGGTCTCAATGTTAATCTTGCTCCGAGTGTGGATCCTCTTCGTTGTTGGCACATTCGACCTGTTCGCGAGGCTCTTAAAAAATGTGGGGCAAGAGATTCCCCTGCCACCGGCGGGCAAAGTCGTCGGGGTGGAGGGGGGGGGGGTGTAATTTGGCGAGCCATTGAAAGTCATTGGCTCTCCCAAATGCCAGGCCATCGTTCCTTGTCTCCCTCCATCCCTTTTACCATCGATCTTCCCATCAACATCAGAGTTCCTAAATCACATTTGGTGCCCACGGAATTCCAGCTGTGTCTTCCTGATGTTGGTCCGTGGGGTCTTTTGGTCTCTGATGTCACCAGCACCTCGCCATGTTCATCAATGTGAAAAATATATCCTTTTATTAGAGAAGTACTTGGCCGAAAAAGTATCTTTTTCACAATGTAGGAGGAAGGCTAAAAATTACATTTTATAAAGAGGTTTGGACACACTGGGAAATTTTTCAAACTTTTGCCTTTCCGCCAGCCATGGTTTTTCTAACTGATTCAGTAGTTTTGACGCTGCTGCACTGATTCAGTTGGTGTGTGGTTAACCTGAGGTTTGTGATTTAGGAACCCAGTCGGGTCATGTGATGTCCTCTCGTCGTCATTTGTTGTCTGTTTCCATTCGTGTGCACTGTTTGCAGATGTGAGTCTGCAGATTGGAGAAGTATAAGGGCAGCCAGGGGCTGAACGCTCTTTCGGGAACATCGGAGCATCAGTTGCGCACTCAGCGCAACTTTCATGTGTCAACCCTCCGCTCACATTGGTAGGTGCTTCCCCCCCCAACCTCCCCTTCCCCGAGCCTTGACGGCAATGCATCGCCAATCGTCCCCGGAGAAGGACGGCGTGTTCACGTCGCACTGTCATTTGTGACTGAATTGGTCAGTAAACTCAGTGGAAGAAGGGATAAGACGATTGTTGCGAAATCTCCAGAGCTTGCTGCTTGATTCGCCATTGGCCTCATGTTTGGCTCCCCTGTTAATCTTGCTGCATTTTGTTACAACACCCTGGGCTAGTACGCAGTCACTTCCAGCCCCACTTGATCCGGAGTCAATTAAAATTAACTCTTAATTTTAAATATACCGGTATATGTGTATATATACAAAATAACACACACACACATGGCAGACAAACACAGAGGGGAAAGATGGGTGTTAAAAAAAAAAGTAAAATGATAAAAATCTTGTTTCAGATGGATATCTTCCAGTCAGATTCTTTCAGTCTAGGTCTCCAATTGGATGTCCTTGCTTTCAGTCTGTGATGGTTTTCACTGTAGACTCATCACGGTCTCAGAGTCAGAAACAACAGGTGGAAAACATTATGGAGGAAGAGAGAGATAGAGAGAGAGCAACACAAAGCCTCTCCAAGTGTCCTGGAGCTTTCTGCGGGGCTCTTTGAAAACTCCACCTGGCAGGACCCAATGGCTGTCTGTTGCCGGGCAGGATGTTGGCCAGTCCATTGGCCACCAGCCAACCAATCAAACCAAATCCCTCCAATCTCTCAGGTGCCGTTAAGTCTCAGTTCTTCTATTCAAAATCTAAATCTTCTTAGCACTATTCTGCAAGTTAGTTTTGAGTTCCTCACTTCCTCTGCTTGACTTAAAGGTACATGCCCATTAAATAGCCATGGGATCAAAATGATAATGGAAAATAAACAAAATAGGAGATAAGGGATTCAACACGAAGCGCCCTTACAATTTGCATATTAATTTCCCAATTAGCTCGCTGTGGGTAGTTGAGGCTTATAATTAATAGCATAAATAACCTTCTAACAATGTACAGATACCAGAAACCATAAAATCTAATTTCTGTAGCCAGTAAATTAAAAACTTTTCGTTCCTTTTCTCTTCCCCCTCAGTTCAATCTCTCTCTTCCTCATTTGTCTGTATAGCTGCTTTGACTCTTAATTCATCCTCCATTGTTCCCTTCTTTCCTTCTCTGTCCTTTAATCTCATTGGTTAGAGGTGTAGGCTGTTGGGTCCTTTCGTTCACTTGAGGTCCCAGGTGCCCTGTTGGCCGCTGTGGCTTCCAGCTTGTTAGGCTGTAAATGGTCAATGACCCGAGGGGCAAGGGGAAGGTTCCAGCTAATCCTTTGCAAAATGTTGCAGTACTCTTTCCTCAACACCAGGACCCTATCGCCAGACCGTTAATCCCTCGCTGTAATTGTTACAGCCAAAAATGGGGGGGGGGGGGGGGTCTCAATGATATCCCTGTAAACCGTTTTCTGAAGATTCATAATCCTATCACTACCTGTACATTTCTGGGGACAGTCCAGGTTTCCTTGTGTTCTTGTCTTCCTAGATCCAGGGTTCTGACTCTACAATTCCCATCAAAGCTAATCTTTTAAAATGTACTCCTGGGCTATGAGCTGTCTGTGGCAGGATTGGCCATCCCAAAGGCTGGTGAGAAGGTTCTGGTGAGCTGCCACCTTACAGGTGGTTTCGGTGAAATGGTACCAAAGGAGGCTTGACTTCCTGGGCAAGGGAGGGAGAAAGCGCCCGTGGAATCATTGCAGTTCTGGTGAGATTGAAAAGGATGTGGGGATAAGGCAGGGCAAAGGAAGAATTGGCCGAATGGCCTGTTGCATAGCTGCTGTGATCCTTGCAGCCTCTGGTTTTTTCTATATTATTCAGCCGCTAATGCTATTTCCCACAAAATAATCGGCACGTCCTTGATAAGGACGGCACCACTGTGTAAAACCTCTTGTACAGTGTTGTTATCGTGTTTATCGAGTGAATGGGTCACATATTACCCAACATGTGGAAGGTGCTGAATGCTGTTTCTGTCTGTGTGCCCGCGCGTCTGTGTGCCCATGCGCCTGTGCCTGCGCGTCTGTCTGTCTGTGTGCCCACACGTCTGTCTGTCTATGTCTTTGTGCCCACACGTCTGTCTGTCTGTGTGCCCACACGTCTGTCTGTCTGTGTGCCCACACGTCTGTCTGTCTGTGTGCCCACACGTCTGTCTGTCTGTGTGCCCACACGTCTGTCTGTCTGTGTGCCCACACGTCTGTCTGTCTGTGTGCCCACACGTCTGTCTGTCTGTGTGCCCACACGTCTGTCTGTCTGTGTGCCCACACGTCTGTCTGTCTGTGTGCCCACACGTCTGTCTGTCTGTGTGCCCACACGTCTGTCTGTCTGTGTGCCCACACGTCTGTCTGTCTGTGTGCCCACACGTCTGTCTGTCTGTGTGCCCACACGTCTGTCTGTCTGTGTGCCCACACGTCTGTCTGTTTATGTCTGTGTGCCCACACGTCTGTCTGTTTATGTCTGTGTGCCCACACGTCTGTCTGTTTATGTCTGTGTGCCCACACGTCTGTCTGTTTATGTCTGTGTGCCCACACGTCTGTCTATGTCTGTGTGCCCACACGTCTGTCTGTGTGCCCACACGTCTGTCTGTCTATGTCTGTGTGCCCACACGTCTGTCTGTCTGTCTGTATGCTCGCGCGCCTGCCTGCCTGTGTACATGCTGCTCCTAATCACCACAGTCACCAACAGTGACAGACAGTTAACCACCTGTATAACACCTCAATGTTGCAGAATTCCATGTGCTGCCTCCAGATATGAGCCAGCATTGCGGGGACAAGCCTGCCATTGTACAGCTGGATCTTTTCACAGTTTCAAGTGGACGTTCTTTACTGGCAAGCCTGGTTGGATCGGAGCCAGCAGCTGGGTCTCTCCCGAACTAGACTCTCTGTATCTCTGACCCCATGCCATATTTCCTATACACATTACTGCTTAAGTACTAAAGCCACATTAAGGTTGAAAACACTTTGGCGCTGTTTCAGATTAAACACACAAACTAATGCCACTTTCCAAACTATTTCCTGTTAACATTACCCAGTGTTTCGGATGCATATACTTTTCCTTTCTGCAGCCAGCTACAGGTCGATGCTGCTCTACTGTTATCTTTGGAAACGGGCCTGTAGTATTGGGCAGTTTGAAGTGCCGTTTGATTGTGCTACAGGAGCTGAGCTTTCCTCCTTAATTTCCTCCAAGTTGCACTTACTTCAAAAGTGTTGCTTATTCTGTCGAACTCGTCCTATTTCCACATCATTACAATTTGCCGGGAATTTGTCGCGATTAGGCCTCTGGTCTTGCTAATTGAGCAGGAATGTTCCGTTAGCCCAGGCTCGAGTAAGCTGCAGTTTTCTTCGAATATATCCATTTAAGAAGGTGAATCTTCAATGTTTTCTCACCAAATCGAGCATTAAGATCAAGGCTGACTTTCCAGCATGGTGCTGAGGGAATGCTGCACTGCAGGATGTGCCATCTTTCAGATAGAAAACTAAACCGAGACCCCCCCCACCCCCCCCCCCCCCCCCCCCCCCCCCCCCCCCCCCCCCCCCCCCCCCCCACCCCCACCCCCATCTGCCTGCTTGGAATTATTTAGAAGGGGAATGGATGAATTCTCCCTCATGTCCAGATTGATACTTATCTCTCCATCAATATCAGAGCTCTGACGATGTTAATTCTGTTTCCCCCTCCATCGATCCTATTAAGTTTCTCCAGCGCCTTCCAATTTTATCACCAAAACAGAAGATCTGGTCATTATCAGATAGCTGTTTGTGGGAGCTTGCTGTGCACAGGTTGGGTGCTACATTTTCTACAACACAAAAATCATTGCTAAAAGATACTTATTTCGCTGTGAACCACTTTGAGACTTCCAGTGGTCCTTAAAATGCCATGGAGATCCAAGTCTTCCTTTCAATAATGTCCAATTTCCAAATCAAGTGTGTTGGAGCAAGTCTGGAGCAATCTCAGCATTGAAAAGCAAAGGTGGGCGGCACGGTGGTGCAGTGGTTATAGCACTGCTGCCTCACGGTGCCGGGGACCCGGGTTCGATCCTGGCTCCGGGTCACTGTCCGTGTGTAGTGATGTGTTGGGTAGGCTGGGTCTATGTGGACTGCGTTTGATGCAGTGTAGCAAGAGACAGACTTCCAACACTTGATGAGATGCAACACGATTTTATTTAACATCTAACTATTTTACATGTTCAGCTGTGGGTTGACACTATGCTGACTTGACTGGAGACCTGAGGCTAACCTGACCAGACTAACTGACTACCACATGGTGTTTGCACTGGCTAATGCTCACGAGCTCTGACTGTCTCAGAGGCTGGATCCCGAGAGAGCGGGAAAACTGGTGCCCTCTGGCTTTATAGTGGTCGTGTCCTGTCTGGTGATTGGCTGCTGTGTTCTGTGTGCTCACTGGTCATCCTGTGTGTCAATCACTGCCTGTCTGTACTCCATGATATACAGGGATGTACATTATGACATGGAGTTTTCACAATCTCCTCATGTCTGCGTGGGTCTCACCCCCACAATCCAAAGATGTGCTGGGGAGGTGGATTGGCCACGCTAAATAGCTCCTTAATTGAAAGAAATTTTTTATAAAGCATTGAAAAGCAAAGGTTGCATCTCTCAACACTGGGAGATCTTCCCACTGCTTCCTGCAGCAAGTTGTGACTAAATGATGTTGACGTGGTCCCTTTTTTTCTCTTCATGCCTTACTCCTCCTGAAGAAGAGTTTAATCTACAAACAATTCCAGCCCTTCATTCAAATAGCAATTTATTGCTCATACTTAACCCGCTGAAACATTCCAAAGTACTTCATAGGAGCATTGTCGTACAGAATATGACCCCAAATATGGCCACCAAAGACATGGCCGATGACCAAAAGTTTGGTCAGAGGTAAGTTTGAAGATGCATTGTAGAGAAAGAAGGGAGAGGTTTCAGGAATTAGAGTCCTACTTTAGGGAATTGAGGCATGTGTCACCATGAGCAGGATGTGTAGTTAATGTTTCTCCTGCTTACGTATTTCAGAGAAACAGAGGCCAGAGGAGTACCCTCGTGCTCCCTCAGCAAATGTCTACCATCTCGGCATAGACCAGGGATGGCATGTGAGATCATGGGTTTGGGTCATGGGCATGTGTGTGGGTTTGTCCTCTTGTCGATGGGTGCATTTACCCACTAAATGATCTTCATCAAATTAAATGTTGACGTTGAGAGGCTAGCGAGTTGTGGGGAGGTCGGGAGTTTCCAGTTGATTCGATTTTTCTGTCAAGTCTTTTGTATCAGAACTGTAAAACACTGAGGGAATACCAATGGAAATAACCTGGAGAATACAAAACCCCAGGAACCATTTTCATACGTGAAACGGAGGAGAATGGTGAAAAATACGGGACTTTTTGAGGTGAGACACTTCCTCTTTCTTCCCCTCCTCCACCCAATTCTTTATCATTGGACTATCCGAGGAATGTTCCAGAAACTACATCTTCCCACCCCTCTAGCCTGATGTGGTTTATTTTATAAAAACTGTCAACGAACCAGAGAGAGAGAGGGGCTAGGTGAGTTCGATCCCTGGTCGTGTAGAGTTGGGGGATCTTGCCCCAGTGGACTCGAGACTTGATCCCAGTAGCATAGCGGTTATGTCGTTACACTGGTAACCCAGAGATCTGGACTAATGATCCATAAAGTGATTTTAAATCCCACCATGGCAACATGGGGAATTTAAATTCAGTTAATTTAAACAAAAACAAAATCAGAAATCAGGAACTAGGGTCCAATATGGTGACCGTGGATTGTCGTTTAAAAACCCATCTGGTTCACTGCTGTCCTTCAGGGAAGGAAATCTGCCAGCCTTATCTGGTCTGGCCTACACGTGACTCCAGACCCATTGCATTGCAGTTGACCATGAAATGCAATCTGAATTGGCCACAACAGGCCACCACTTCTCGCAGCTTTCTCTGGAATTGGGAGATTGAAAGTTCCCGACAGCAGCTGTGAAATTACACCCACTTGTGAGAGAATCTGGAATCGGGGGGGCGACTGTTTAAAAATAAGGGGTCGCTCATTTAGAACAAAGGTGCGGAGGAATTTTTTTCACGCATGACGGTTATGACTCTCTAGAACTCCCTTCCTGAAAAGGTGGCGGAAGCAGAGTCCAATTTGGCCAGTTGGATATCGAGCTGGCTAACCGATAGAAGTCCGAGTGGTGGTGGATGGCAAATATTCAGCCTGGAGCCCAGTTACCAGTGGCATACCACAGGGATCAGTTCTGGGTCCTCTGCTGTTTGTGATTTTCATTAATGACTTGGATGGGAGTTGAAGGGTGGGTCAGTAAATTTGCAGATGATACGAAGATTGATGGAGTTGTGGATAGTGAGGAGGGCTGTTGTCGGCTGCAAAGAGACATCGGTAGGATGCAGAGCTGGGCTGAGAAGTGGCAGATGGAGTTTAACCCTGAAAAGTGTGAGGTTGTCCATTTTGGAAGGACAAATATGAATGCGTAATACAGGGTTAACGGTAGGGTTCTTGGCAATGCAGAGGAGCAGAGAGATCTTGGGGTCTATGTTCATAGATCTTTGAAAGTTGCCACTCAAGTGGATAGAGCTGTGAAGAAGGCCTATGGTGTGCTAGCGTTCATTAGCAGAGGGATTGAATTTAAGAGCCGTGAGGTGATGATGCAGCTGTACAAAACCTTGGTAAGGCCACATTTGGAGTACTGTGTGCAGTTCTGGTCGCCTCATTTTAGGAAGGATGTGGAAGCTTTGGAAAAGGTGCAAAGGAGATTTACCAGGATGTTGTCTGGAATGGAGAGTAGGTCTTACGAGGAAAGATTGAGGGTGCGAGGCCTTTTCTTAATAGAACGGAGAAGGATGAGGGGTGACTTGATAGAGGTTTAAAAGATGATCAGGGGAATAGATAGAGTGGACAGTCAGAGACTTTTTCCCCGGGTGGAACAAACCATTACAAGGGGACATAAATTTAAGGTGAATGGTGGAAGATATAGGGGGGATGTCAGAGGTAGGTTCTTTACCCAGAGAGCAATGGGGGCATGGAATGCACTGCCTGTGGAAGTAGTTGAGTCGGAAACATTAGGGACCTTCAAGCGGCTATTGGATAGGTTCATGGATTACGGTAGAATGATGGGGTGTAGATTAATTTGTTCTTGATCTAGGACAAAATTTCGGCACAACATCGTGGGCCGAAAGGCCTGTTCTGTGCTGTATTTTTCTATGTTCTAGTTTTAAGGCCGAGGTGGATAGATTCTTGGTAAACAAAGGGGCAGTAGGGTCTTGGGGGGGGGGGGGGTAGATGGGAGACGATCAGCCATTATTAAATGGCGGAGCAGCAGGCTTGAGGGGCTGAATGCCCTCCCCCTGCTCCCTGTTTAAATGTAAATCTTGCTACCTTTTCACCGTTTAAAATGTTCCTTGAAGTTTACTGCTGCAGGACACAGTGGTTAGCAGTGCTGCCTCACAGCGCCGTGGTCCCTGGGTCAATCCCGGCACCGGGTCACTGTCCGTGTGACCCGCCCACTCGCCTCCACTACCCAAAGATGTGCAGGGTAGCTGGATTGGCCACTCTAAATTGCACCTTAATTGCGGGGGGGGGGGGGGGGGGGGGGGAATTGGGTACTTGAACTTTAAAAAATTTTTTTACTGCTTTAATCAAGCTTTTAATACCTGTCTTAATATTGTCTTATAAAATCTTTTTAAAATAAATTTTTAGACTACCCAATTATTTTTTTCCCCAATTAATGGGCAGTTTAACGTGGCCAATCCACCTACCCCGCGCATCTTTGGGTTGTGGGGGTGAGACCCACGCATACTCGGGGAGAACGTGCAAACTCCACACGGACAGTGACCCGGGGCTGGGATCGAACCCGGGACCTCAGCGCCGTAGGCTGCAGTGCTAACCACTGCGTCGCTTGCCACCCTTCCTTCTAAATTCTGTGATCAGCACAGGAGGAAGCCATCACGCCTGTGCCAGGTCTTAACCAAATCTCGCCAATATTTCCGCGTAGTTCCTCATCCCTGATACCAGCCGAGTAAATCTCTCCAGAACTTTGAAATCCTTCAGAAAGTGTAGTCCCCATCATTGAACACTGCCCTCTAGCTAGGGCTTGTCAGTGAGTCATGAGGTGTGGCCATTCCTCCTTTGTTTTTTGTCCTCTATATCTGTAACAATCTAGAGATCCCACATGCTTATGTAGCTCATTGAGATACTTAAAGGTGCTGCGTTCAAATTGTCGGACTTTTGGTGTAGAGACTGCAGATACTGATCAAAGGCTTTGCCCGGCCAGACAGTCTGCCCACCTCCACATAACAGGCTCCTTTCTCTTTGAGAAGATGACGCAGAGTTAACCAGTAATGCAAATTAATGGGCTTCTCGGTAAAGGCACAGCACCTGCATGTCCCAAGGTGGAAGATTCAGGGCTTTACAGTAATTGAGAAACTGACAGCAGAGAGCAGGAATGTTGAAATTGGGTTCATCCTGTGTCATTGCTTACCGTGAGTCAGGGAGCTTTGACTGGGCTGGTCCTGGCAATTCTGCCTTGCCCTAAAACACAATACTGTACTTACCCAGAACCAATGCCTGCCGGGGTGTGTACGCACATGTTTTTATAGTGGGTCGTAAAGGGGAGCCATTAATAGTTGGGGCAAGGATGAAAGCTTGTTACCGTTAGGTATTTATTATTATCTTATGGCTGTAGGAGAAAGGTCACGTTAAAATGAATGCTGCGCATGTGCCGAACCAAACTCTTTCTTTTGAATTATTACCTCCTTTGGCAGCCCTTAAATCATGAGGGGGGGGGGGGGGGGGGGGGGAGGGGAGGGGAGGGGAGGGTGCTGAACAGAGTAAATCATGAGGGGGAGGGGGGATGCTAAACAGAGTAGACGGGGAGAAATTGTTGCCGCTTGTAAAAGGACAGAGAACGAGAGGTCACAGATTTAAAGTGATTTGCAAAAGAAGCAAATGCAATGTGAGAAAACCCTTTTTCACACGGCGAGTGGTTGGGGTCTGGAATGCGCTACCTGGAAATGCGGTGAGGGCAGGTCCAATCGAGGCATTCGAGAGGGCCATTAGATGATCATTTGAATGGAAACAATGTGCAGGGGTGTGGGGAAAATGCAGGGAAATGGCACTAAATCACCATCCTCGTTTCGAGAGCCGGTGAAGACGCAATAGGCAGAATGGCCTCCTCCTGCACCATGACAATTCTGTGATTCTGTAACCAGCAGAAACTCAGCCTGGCTTTAGTCACCTCAAAATGTGCACGCTCGGCAGAAGGAAAACTCGCCCGATTTATGATTGCAGTTTTGTCAAATCCCATTTACCGTTTCGTCTAATGGCCATGACTAACCAGATTTACTGTCTTTAGTTTTAGACTGCAGCCAACGGTTAATTGGGAAGGGTTTCTACCGACCGTTCAAAATGCACTCATTCCTGACTGGTGAGTTGTGCTGCGACGTGTTGCATGGTTTTCTTCCGTGCAATCGGCAGGATGAGTTGGCGGGACAAAAAAAACAATGTGGGGTGCGATCACCTGGTGTGAGCGGAGATTTGTCAGCAAACTCCCGACTCTTCATGAGCACCATCAATGCAGGGCTATTCCCAGTTAGTCCCTACATCGTTCCACTCGCTGAGTTTGACTTCTTGAACAGTCTCTCAAAATGGCTTCTGTTTGTCAACATCCTCACAATCAAGTTATCTCCCTCTAGCTCTCCACGTACATGGCAAAACCGAATAACCGCCCAGCCAGATCCTGCTTCAGTTGACAATCTGGCTGCCATCTTTTTTTTCTTCTTTTAAAAAAAAAATTTAGACTATCCAATTCATTTTTTCCAATTAAGGGTCAATTTAGCGTGGCCAATCCACCTACCCTGCACATCTTTGGGTTGTGGGGGCGAAACTCACACAAACACGGGGAGAATGTGTAAACTACACACGGACAGTGACCCAGTGCCGGGATCGGACCTGGGACCTCGGCGCCGCCAGGCAGCAGTGCTAACCACTGCGCCGCCCTGCCGCCCTTTCTGGCTGCCATCTTGTGGCTGGGATGTTGTTAAGTGTCTTGCCCAGCAGTTTTTCCTGCGCATCCGTGGACATTAGAACCTCCTGAGAATATTTCCTCAAGAGCTTTTTTAAGATCTTGTCAACGTGATGGATACTCAGCTGGCCGAGAATGTGAACTGTTCGGTCCCTAAAATTGATTTGGAGATGTAAGTTGGAAGTGCAGAGGTCATCGGTCAGTCAGATCATAGGTCCATGTTTACACACTCCTCCGTCACTAACAGCTGAGGCTGTTAAAATAGGTTGAGGTCAAGCCCCTGCCAACCAATACATCCAAGAACATTTCAAACTCTGCCCAATCATTGAGCTGAGGGGATGTGTTTGCAAATGACCAACAACAACTTGAATAGTGAACGTGCCCTTTTTCAACGGACTTTGCAGATAGAATATCCACTGTGGTGATGGCATGGCTGCAATTTGCCATGGCTTTGTTTTTTTTTAAATATAAATTTATGTGAGAGTGCCTTTAAGAAATGGATGTTTAGGCAATGTACCTATAAGAAATGCAGTGATGTCAGAGTGTTAGCTCAGCCATTTTTGAAGTTTTTATTTTCCGTTTGAGAGAGCAGCTGAAAAGTGCCTGGCTGGTTTGCTGAGAGCTGCCGGAAGGAAAAGAGCTGGTCTGGTGATTTCTGCAAATCCAAAGACTATAAATATATTGAATGTAACCCGTTGTGCTCCTATTTTTGAAGCGTTGAAATCTTTTGGAGGTTTAAAAGAACAGTTTGCAGGATTGGATAGTGTATTATTTTCGGGGTTATCTTTGAAGTACGGGGTGTTAAGAGACCTAATGTTTATTTTAAAAGGTTAAGTTGAGTTCATGGAATAAACATGGTTTTGTTTTAAAAACCATGTGTTCATAATTGTAATACCACCCAGGGAACAAGCTGTGTGCTTCAAAAGCAATAATCCATTAAGTGGGGGAGGGGGGGGGGGGTGTTGGTTGGCCTTCATGATACATTTTGGGGTTCTGAAAACACCTCTCCCATAACAATACCCAATTCATTTTTTTCCCAATTAAGGGGCAATTTAGCGTGGCCAATCCACCTACCCTGCACATCTTTGGGTTGTGGGGGCGAAACCCACGCAAACACGGGGAAAATGTGGAAACTCCACATGTACAGTGACCCAGAGCCGGGATCGAACCTGGGACTTCGGCGCTGCAAGGCCGCAGTGCTAACCACTGCGCCACCATGCTGCCCTCATGGCTTTCTTCCGTAACAGTTCCTCAACCCCCAACCTGAACCCTACCATGTAGAATGACAAGGGCAACGGGTACTTGGGAGCACCACCATCTCCAAATTGTCCTCAAATGTTGCACACCATCGTATCCAGGGTGTTTCCTTTATGGTTATGGATTCAAAATCCTGGAACTCCCTCTCTGTAATCGTTATGGGAGCCCCTTGACCACTTGGACTGCAGTGGTTCAAGAAGGCACGCTTTTACAACTTTAAAGTCTCCATAGTCCCAGGTTACCATAGGCTGATTTACCCTTTTGAGAAGGAAGAGGATCATCTGATTTAACCTGAGGATCATAACACCTCTGGTGAGGGCGAGAACGGGGGAGGGGGGGGGGTACCAGAATGCAGCAGCACCACTGTCACCACTGTTGGGGTGAACAAAAGGGGATAGTGCAAGGAAACCTGTGTCAGACGGCAGAGGGATTTGGTGATTACCAAAGTAGTTTGGAGAGACACTGTGAATTTGAAGATGAGAATAAAGGATGGCTGGGCGGAAGGGTTTAATGTAGATTGGCAAGAAGATAACAAACAGAATATATAACTGGACACATGGCGTTTAATGTAGATTGGCAAGACGATCACAAACAGAATATATAACAGGACACGATACAAACAGCTGTGTTTTTAATGAATTGGAGTTTCGGGATTAAGGTAAGCAAATCATTGGAGAAAACCATAGCGGAAAGTGCGAACGTTGTGGATCAAGGTCTTGGCAATTGTTGTGGGTCGAGGGCAGAGGTGGCAGGATCGTTCATTGTGCTCAATGGGTCGCCCTGCAGATCGGCCGAATGACCTCTTTCTGCCCTGTAAATTCTATGAAATTACCCTGTTTAATTGAACCCTTTGAGACTATTGAGCAGGAAGGGGGGGGGGGGGGGGGGGGGGTGCAACCTATTTGTGTTTGTGGCAGAATATCATCCTTTTCGAGGTAGGGCATTGAGCTTTCACCTTTTTTGAATAGTTGTGACCTGTTTTAAGAAGGGCTCGCGTGCAAGTGGCATCGCACTTCTCGATAGAGAGACGGCATAGTGACACAAAAGCTCGCCACAAAGTCAGACATCTCGCTCTTGTTGGTCTGGACTGGTCTGGCTTCCCTGCACCCCCCCCCCCCCCCCCCCCCCCCCCCCTCACACCTCCCCCACTCCTCAGGCAGTGTGGCCTTGTGCTGCCTCTTAAACCGCTGTGGAGCTGGTGCGCCTAGCGAGAGCCTCGGAACTGCATGGTATACAAATTATACCTGCTCCCTATTCCAGTGGCCATTGCAACAGGGACAATGGTGAATTCCCTGTGGCAAGGAGGATGGGAGGGGTGATCTCTGGCTACTGCTGATTTATTTCATTATCTGGCCAGATGTTTATAAATGCCAGCAAAGATGCTGCTCTTGACCTTCTCGGTGGGTGAAATGAACCACAGCGAGTCATTGCAGTGTTCGCGCTGTACATGGTAAAAGATATTGAGCCCAGTGGCAGGGACAACTCAGCCAGTTTAAGCCTGCAGTCTTCAAACTCACTAATACAGAAGGGATAGCCAAGGACCTTCCCTGGCCAACAAATAAGGTTTCGAGGAGAAAAGGTCAAACCAATTATGGTTCCTGAAAACACAACGGCACTTGAATAAATAAATGTGGATTTCATAACAGTGATTTCATTGCAAAATAATTGAATCCTATCCACAAGTCTTTGTGGCAATGGACACTGACTTGGCAGAGAACCACCGACCCAACAATATTGCTCTTTGCTTTCTCACATTTTTTTTTTGTGGTTCAGCTCGTCACTGGGTCAAAGAAAGAAACTGGAAAGTTTCAAAAGCTTTGGGCCCAAGAGCAACTCTTTTGTGCTAGTTTCATTGTTTTTCTGTTCTCTCATCTCTCTTGATCTATCTTTCTCTCTTTGCTGTGTTTCACCCTGTGTCTGCATGTCTCTCTCCTTTTTCTTTCCCTCTCCCTTTCCCTCTCTCTTTCCCTCACTCTCTTTCTCTCTTCTCAGGCTTTGGGCCGCATGCCAAATATTTTGAGCGTATTCAGGATGGATTAATTTGGCTGCAGGGGTTTATTGGCATGGGCTACAGGTTGAGATGTAAACAAAGCCGGTTTGTTGAGGCAACCAAAATAAGCCTTTCTCAATTTATGTGCGATAATAAAAAGCTTTCAAGAAAAACTCATGGCCTGTTTTGTATTTGATTAAAGGAATTTTTGCCTTTTGTAATGAACAGGGAATTTCACATCTGTGCACCAGTTGGTTAATATTGCATCCAAATTGTTTTCCTTCGCAATTAAGTCAGATTTTCAACCGAGCACGTCCATGGTCGGAGGTTTGGCTTTGAGGATATTGTATGGTGATGGAAGTGGTGCAATCCAATGTGAGGTGGAAGACGAGGGCAAGGTGGAACCTGTACCTACTGTTCTATGTGTAATGGGGAGGCCGAGGGTGTAGGATCGGTGCTTCCCATGGGAAAGGAGGTGAAAAGAATTGTCAGGGATTCGCACGCCACCGTCGCATTTCTCCATTCAGCCAAGTCAGAATGGAGTGGGCCACGGTCTGGGAATAAAATGGGGAGACGGTGGTGTAGTGGTGTTGTCACGGGACTAGTAAACCAAAGACCCAGAGTAATGCTCTGGGGACCCAGGTTCAAATCCCACAGATGGTGACATTTGAGTTCAATAAAAGAAATCTGGAATCGAAAGTCTAATGATGACCATGAAACCATTGTCGATTGTTGGGAAAACCGACCTGGTTCACTAATGTTCCTCAGGGAAGGAAATATGCCGGCCTTACCTGGTCTGGCCTACATGTGACTCCAGACCCTCAGCAATGTGGTTGACTCGCAACTGTCCCCCTCGAGGGCAATTAGGGACGGGCAACACCTACGACACCCACGTCCCATGAACAAATTTTTTAAAATGCTTTTTTTGATGTACTGGTTTGAGATAAACTGAGAAAATATTGTCTGTGGGCTAAATATAGAGACCGTCCTCATGTAGCCAGTGTGAGAATGGGTTGCAACGGCCCGGGTGACCTTGAAAAGAGAGAGACTGCAGTATGAGCTGACCTCAGCCGGGTGATGACAAGCACATGACCCTTGACGTGTGTATGTGTATGTGAAGAAGCACTTGTGGACAGTAAGAGTAGGAGAAATCTGGAGCTTTCTCCCCCCTCCCCCCACCCCAGCCCGCAAATAAAAGCCATGAGGCTTGGGATCGATGGAAAAATTCAAAACTGAGACTTTTGTTGGTGAAGGTCATTGAATGGTATGGGACAAAGGCAGGAGACTGGGGTTTTGAGGCATTGAACACTCATCATCTAATTGAAATGATGGTTCCGGTTTGAATGTTCTCCTCCTGCTGCTATACCCCCTAAGGAAATGGGTGGAAAGGAATTGTGGGGTGGCGGGGGGGCTAATTTTCTGTCCAATGGCCTGTATTCATTCAAAAATAAATTTAAAATACCCAACTACTGTCCGTGTGGAGTTTGCACATTCTCCCCGTGTCTGCGTGGGTTTCGCCCCCACCGCCCAAAGATGTGCAGGGTAGTTGGATTGGCCGCGCTAAATTGCCCCTTCATTGGAAAAGTAAATGAATTGGGTGCCCTAAAAAAAAATTTAAACTACAAAGGAACTGGATTCTATTTTCTTTCTTGAAGTAAAGCTTGCTCTTTTTTTTTTTGCAAGGTATTTTCTGTTAGAGCAATCACTGCACCTGCACAGCCAAATTATTCATCAGTATGTGAAGTGCCTTGAAGCGTTTCTGAGTGATGTGATAAGATGTAATATAAATGTAAACTGTTGCAATTCAAAGCTTTTATTGAATTTCCCTGTATTTCTGGGCACAATAAAGTGAAGCTTGCATTTAAAAAAAAAGTATTTTGAATCCAATTTTCAACATTTTTATATTTTATAATGACAAAAAAAGCATACCCAACGTGTTAACCCCTTCAACAGGGAGAGCCCTCCCCCCTCCTCACCCCCAGGCAAATGTCACCTTCTCCAGTGCTAATCCACTAGGTCCCCAGCCATGCTGAGTGTCAGGGAGAAGAAGCTGATTTCCACCCCAACAGAAGCCGCCTGTTACCCAGAATCCTCAGACTGTGACCGCTGGCAAAGGCTAAAACATCCGCCCCCTCGCCCATCTTCAACTCCGGCAGCTCCGTGACCCACAATATGATCTCCAGGGGACCGGGCTCCACATTGACATAGACTGCCAAAGTGAAGCTTTAATAAGCAGATCCATCCCTGTCACACATGATGTTTCATGAGAGGGCTCTGTGTGAAACACAGAGGGGAGATTGGATAGAATATCTTCCCTGGAAATAGGTTGAGAGGCGATAGGGTAGTTGCTGTTTTCACCTGGCTGGACAGCCGACCACAAGGGGTCAGAGTCTCGGGAGAAGGGGTCGGTCGTTTAAGCAAGGTCTGAGAAATTTCTTCGCTCTGAATTTTTGGAATTTTCTACCCTTATGAGCTATCATTGAGTCTGTGGCATTCTGTTCCCCAGAGAGCAGTAGAGGTTGGTTCTTTGAATCTATTCCAGCCTGAGCTCGACAGGTCTTTTTTGATAGACAAGGGGGTCAAGGATTATGGGGGTGCAGACAGAAAACTGGGGCCCATAACCCCTTACTGAATGGCAGAGCAGGCTTCATGGCCTACTCCTGATCCTTCGTCCTATGCTCCCTATGTTCAAGATTAAGATTGAAATGCTTTTGGATACTTGAGGCAGAAGAGTGCACTAGAGGGTCAGCCATGGTCTTGCCAAATGGCGGAACAGATTCTAGAGGCCACGTGACCTACTTCTTGCCCAAAGTTGCTTGCCACATTTGAGAAGAATGTGCCATGGGATTATCAAGCATTATTTTTCCACAGATACTTTGCTGCTGAAGTTACACAGTCTGCTACTTCACACCTGTCCTCCCAAAAAGACAAAACTCTGAAACTAACAATTAAATCCACTTCCAAGATCTTGCCAGGTCCAGAAGCAAAGAAATAGTCAGAAGACGATTTATAATCTGTTTGATTACTTTAAGCTGGTTTCAAGAGCGACAAGAGTAGTTTTCAAATCTTCAAAGCGTTTGAATTCTTTCAGTTTCAATTTCAGAGGCTTCACAGAATCTTCGAAGATTTGAAAGCTGGGGTAGGCTTCAGCCAGTGTCTAGTCTCAAAGCCGTAGTGAGGGAAACAGTCTGTCGAAATACTAGGGAAAGACAGCCACTCTTGACTTCCCTGTAAAGTCAGTAAAGTTGCCATAGTCCCAGATGAGCACTACTGCTTTCCCCTTTGAGGGGGAGTGATGACTGGTGATGGTTTCACCAGAGGCTCACCACACCTGTCATATGAGGAGCGGTTGACTAGGTTGGGATTGTTCTCGCTGGAGTTCAGAAAATGAGCGGGGATCTCATAGAGGGTTGTAACATTCTAACAGGACAAGACAGGGTAGATGCAGGAAAGATGTTCTCAATGATGGATGTGTCCAGAACCAGCGGTCACAGTCTGAGGATTCTGGGTAAACCATTTCGGACAGAGATGAGGAGACATTTCTTCACCCAAAGTGCTGAGCCTGTGGAATTCATTACCACAGGAAGTAGTTGATGCTAAAACATTGAATATATTCAAGAGGTGGCTCGATGGAGCACTTGGGGTGAATGGGATCAAAGGTTATGGAGAGAAAACAGGATTTGGCTATTGAGTTAGATGTTCAGCCGTGATCGTGATAAATGGCAGAGCCGGCTCGAAGGGCCAAAAGGCCTTCTCCTGCTCCTATCTTTATGTATGAACAACCTCCGTCAGTACGGGAATTGAACCCACGCTGCTGACCTTGCTCCGCATCACAAAACACGTCCCTGTGAAGGCTTACAATAGTAGAGTTTCTCCTACTGTCCAAACAATTTATGATCCAACTTGCTGCTTGGGTTGAAGTTTATGATCTGTAACCTTCTATCTTATGAATTTACTAGTCTTCGGCCATCTTGGCCCCAAGCTTTGGAAATCCCTCCTTAAATCTCTCCACCACTCTCACTTGAGTAAAACACTCTTTTAAAACCTCCTTTGACGAAGTGAACTGTCTTGATAACTCCTTTGGTTGTTAATTTTTTTAACACTCCTTGGGCTATTTTCCTTCTTTAATCATGTGATATAAATGTAAGTTGTTGTGTAAGGTTTCCTCTGGGAGGCATGACTGGGTAATATTAACTCACCTCCCCTTTGCCAGGGTGACACGGTGGCGCAATGGTTAGCACTTCTGCCTCACCGAGCGGAGGTTGCGGGTTCAATCCTGGTCACATTCTGGGCGCGATTCTCCGCTGCCCACGACGGGTCGGAGAATAGCGGGAGGGCCTTCCTGACATTTTTCCCGACCTCCCGCTATTCTCTCTTTCCCCCCCCCCCCTCCCCCACGGCCGCCCCACGACACGAATCGCTGCTCGCCGTTTTTTACGGCGAACAGCGATTCTCCCCAGGCCGATGGGCCGAGTTCCCAGGCCTTTACGGCCGTTTTCACGAACGCAAACACACCTGCTCTCACCGTTCGTGAAAACGGCAGCAAAGTTCCGTCCCAGACAACCATGGCACCAAGGGTGGCATGGGCCCGCAATCGGTGGGCACCGATCACGGGCAGCGCGTCCGATACCCGCGCACTAATTGTTCCTCCGCCGCCCCGCAGGATCAGTCCGCGGGGCGGCTGAGGGGCATGACGGCCCGCGCTTGCGCGGGTTTGACGCATATGCGCGGGTGACGTCATCGTGCGCGTCAGCCGCCGTGACGCTTGGCGCGCGGGCTTAGCGACGGTCGCTAAGCCCACGATGCCGTGCTGCTAGCCCCGCCCGGGGGGGGGGAGGAATCGGGTCCCGGGAGGGGGCGCGGAGGCTGCCGTGAAACACGGCCAGTTTCACGGCAGCCTTTACGACTCGCCGCATTTGCGGAGAATCTCGCCCTCTGTGTGGAGTTTGCACATTCTCCGTGTCTGCGTGGGACTCGCCCTCACAACCCAAAGATCTGCAGGGTAGGTGATTCACCACGCTAAATTGCCCCTTCATTGGGGAAACAAAATAATTGGGTACTCTAAATTTATTTTTAAAGGTTCCTCTTTGGCACTCTCCTCTTCATTCCCTCCTTCCTCCATGTACATTTACATAGGAGTCTACAATCTGAAGCAAGATGGCCAGATAGACACAGTCATAGATATGTTAAAGCAAGATAGATGCTGCCATACTCTTGAGTTTCATTGTCTGGCGCTGAATAGGGTCAACAGCAGCACATCTTGTGCTCCTGACACCACAATGAACTTCCACAGATACAGGAAATCCTGTTTTGGGATGTTTATTTCCCTTGACCACATGACGACCAATCTGTTCTTGTCTGCTGAGAATGCTGGGACGATTATCCTGAGTAACTCAAATAAGTTGTTACGTCACAGCTTAAGTATCAAATGACAGTGCAACATGTAAAATGCCTGTGAAAATGGGCACAAGCGTGTACTTTAACCCAAAGTCTTCCCTATGCAAATAAGGAGACTACATTTAGAAAGATGTCTAATCTATTGATCTGTTATGCATGTGGTTAAAAAGGAAATGTGTGTATAAAATTGCTGTCACTGTTTCTCGCTCCCCCTTTGTTGGTTTGATGGTCAGTAAGTATTGTTTAACGAAGATCAATACGTTTAATTTTAGTTACTATCCCAACTCTTCAAAATATCTTTGAATCCGCCAAAAAATCTCCCCAATACTCAACCTGTGAAAAAGGTAATTGGAGAGTTAAAGCATCTGAAGACTGAAGGGAGTGTAGCTTTATCTGTTATAGAGAGAGAGATTAAACACTAATTTGTGCCAATTCATTCAGCACATTCATTTTTTTTTCTCTCCACTTAAGCTCCACTTGAATCTTAACTCCCTTAATAAAGTCCTGTCTGTCCCAAAGGCTCAGTGTTCGCATTCTATGTCAGTGAGTTGTGAGTATAGATCCAACTCCAGGATCTGCCAAAGTCGGTACTGAAGGAGTGCTGCACGGTTGGAGGTGCCACCTTTTGGGCCAGATGCTACCTTGAGGTCCCACCCGTGCTCTCGGCTGGATGTGGAAGGTTCCATTGTACAAATTAGAAGAAAGGCAGGGGAGTTATTCCTGGATCCTGGCCCGTATTTATCCCTCCCATCAACGTCACCAGCATGGACCACTTAGTCATTATCACTTTATTATTCGTGGGAGCTTGCTGTGCGGAAACTGACTTGCCATGTTTTCTACATTACAACAAGTGACTCCACTACTGAAAGCAGTGTTGTAAAGTGCCTCGGGGTCATCTGAGGTCGCGAAAGATGCCAAATAAATAAGTTATTTATTTTCCTTCGTATTTACCAAGATTGCCGTCTCCTGTTCTACTGCGGGCAAAGTTTTATGTTAGCACTGCTTAGTAACTTCATTACTGGGGGCCGGTTTAGTTCACCTGGCTGGACAGCTGGTTCGTGATGCAGAGCAAGACCAGCAGCGTGGGTTCAATTCCTGTACCGGTTGAGGTTGTCCCTCGCCTGAGGTGTGGGAATCCTCAGGTTAAACGACCACCAGTCAGCCCTCGCCCCTCAAAGGGGAAAGCAGCCAATGGTCATCTGGGACTATGGCAACTTTACAGTTTACCTTTACTCTGCTCAAAAGGCCGCCTTTGACGTGTGAGCCTGAGTGTGGCAATTGCCTAATGTGGGGTGCCCAAAACCAGCCTTGCCCTAATGAGCCAGAAGGGGGCAGCACAGTGGCGCAGAGGTTAGCGCTGCTGCCTCACGGCTCCGAGGACCTGGGTTCGATCCTGGCCCCGGGTCACTGTCCGTGTGGAGTTTGCACATTCTCCACGTGTCTGTGCAGGCCTCACCCCCGCAATCCAAAAAGATGTGCAGGGTGGGTGAATTGGCCACGATAAATTGCCCCTTAACTGGGGGGGGTAAAAAAGAGTTGCATGCTCTTAAATTTATTTTTTTTAAATGTAAGAGCCAGAAGTGGGGTAGGATGAAGACTATCTTGTTGGATGCAAGTGTGTCGAATAAATTCCGTCATTCATTCTATCCGTGTTTGGTATGGCCCAAGGATGGGTACAAGGACAGCTCTCTGAATTTCCTGTACCACTTGCTGATATTTTTCTACATTTCTGACCAACGTAGACTTCTGATCACCTGCTTCCTATTCCTTCTTGATCTAGGACCAATATGACATCATAGAGCGACAGACCCAGTGGGGGATTGACCTGATCGAGAAGTACGTGAAGTTTGTGAAAGATCGGACAGAAATAGAACAGGCATATGCCAAGCAGCTGAGGTAAGCTCCAGGTCTGACGACAGCATTTGAAATCCGGTCAGGCTTCAGGCCTAGTATAGCCAACTCTGCTTTCTTCACAACTTCCTGTTGGCCACTCCCAACTTTCTCTCAACACTTCCATAATTGTTATCCATTGTTATCCAAACAACCATTATTCCCCCGCCCCTCCCCCCAATACCTTCAATATTTTTATAACTAAGAGAGAAAGAAATTTAAAATTAGTGCACTTTGTTTTGACACCCCTTCTTGGTATTTCTCCTGGCTTCAGATTCCTGGGAACTCCAGGCAGCAAGCTGGTTCAGGAAGGAGAAAACTCTCCACATTTATCAAACTCCTGTCTCCCAAACTCTCTGTCCCAGTTTTGTGCAAGAGCCAGGTGTCTATTTACCGTGGGCCTTTAGGTGTGTCTAAACCAAAATAAACAAGTGCTGATTTATAGACCGAGGATTATTTTCAATTTTTTCAGTGTGGAAATGAAAGGTGGGAGAGCACTCGTACTTTTTCTCACGCTTTCACTGCCAGTTTCTCTCTCTCTCTCTATTCTCTCTCTCTCTCTCTCTCTCTAGTCTCTCTCTCTCTCTAGCCTCTCTCTCCCTCGCCTCTCTCATACTCTGTATTCTGTTATGTATCTTCTCTCCCACTCTCTCACATGCTTTCTCTCTTTTGTCTTTTATATTCTCTCTCTCTCTCTCTCTCTATATATCTCTATGCTCTCTCTCTCTATCCTCTCTCTAGCCTCTCTCTCGCCTCTCATACTCTGTATTCTGTTACGTATCTTCTCTCCCACTCTCACATGCTTTCTCTCTTTTGTCTTTTATATTCTCTCTCTCTCTCTCTCTCTCTCTATCTATCCTCTCTCTCTATCCTCTCTCTCTCTATCCTCTCTGTCTCTCTCTCGCCTCTCTCATACTCTGTATTCTGTTACGTATCTTCTCTCCCACTCTCTGACATGCTTTCTCTCTTTTGTCTTTTATATTCTCTCTCTCTCTCCTCTCTCTCTTTCTCTCTCTCCTCTCTCTCTCTCTCTCTCTCTCTCACGCATACACGCACATGCTCTCACATAGGCGCTCTCGCACTTGTGCCTAAGCAAAATTGAAAGGATTGCATGCTTTCTACTTAAGAAACCTTCACAATTTATTCTACCCAAATGTGTAAATGCAGTGGCCAGTCTGGCAGAGCTGGGAAGCCCCAGGTTTGATTCCATTCTGTACTGGGAGCAGTGAGCCAGTGTTACTCTCTCAGCCCCTGGTGGGAGGGGAAAATTGGGTATTATTCCTGCTCCAGGTTGCTCCCCATGACCTCGGCTGTGAACATTTAAGGTTGGTGGGGGGGAGGGGGGGGAGAGAGAACAGTACGTTCACATCAGACTCACTTGGGAATATCCCAGATCAAGGATTGGTTTGGCTAAGAATTTGAGAGTTTTGGGTAAGGAATGAAACCAATCCAATGATGCTTGTTTGGTATCGAATTACTGCCCCGCCCAAGACTCTAGTCCAACCCCCCCTCTCCCTCTCCCTGCTATCAGTTATGGAGTTTATAGAGTTTAACTCCACAGGTTCATTTCATCTTGTTCAGAGAGACGTTTTGGGTTGTAGGGGATTGGAGTATTTCCATTGAGACCGTGGGGCAGAATTAGGAAGAAATAGGATGAACAAGTCTCGATTTTAAAATTGATAGTGTGAAAAAGAGGACAAGGGCATAAGGGAAAGTGAGCAGGAGCAGAGACTATAATCCGCAGTGTGAAAGATAGCAAATGTTTTGACATCCGTCGTTCCATTAGCTCTCGACTAAGTTGCACATTTACTCATTAAGGAATGAACTGTCTTGCTCCTGGGTTCGTTAGTTGCAGAGTCCAAGTTGACTCTCTCTATCCACCATGACGATATTCTGAAAATGGTGGTGTCACATGATCGGCAGCTCGGTCATAGGGACAGGAGGGGGACTACTTTCGCCTCTTAACCCTGATCCATCATTCTGTGAGAGCATGGTGAGTCTGCGACCCAACCTTGTGCACCCACTTTTGCCCCCGTTTCCTTTCGTACCAGTAGTTCATATTTTAAACCTTGGGTTAATATTGACAATTTAGCTCACGTCAAATGTTGCCGGTGGAAAAATGTTTCGAACTTTCACCATCCTTTGTGTCGAGACGTTTCCTAATTTCGCTTCTAAAAGGTCAGCCTTTAATTATTAGACGATGTCTGTAAGCAACATGAACATAGAACATAGAACAGTACAGCACAGAACAGGCCCTTCGGCCCTCAATGTTGTGCCGAGCCATGATCACCCTACTCAAACCCACGTATCCACCCTATACCCGTAACCCAACAACCCCCCCCCCCCCTTTAACCTTACTTTTATTAGGACACTACGGGCAATTTATCATGGCCAATCCACCTAACCCGCACATCTTTGGACTGTGGGAGGAAACCGGAGCACCCGGAGGAAACCCACGCACACAGGGGGAGGACGTGCAGACTCCACACAGACAGTGCCCCAGCCAGGAAGACATTTCTCACTGTCTACCCTACCAATTCCCCTCGATACATTGATAACCACTTAAATCAACCCTTAACAGTGTAACTTGCCCCTAATTTGTGTAATGTCTCATAATTGAACCTTTGGAGTTTCGGTACCTTTCTGATCAATCTGACTGTATGCCCTCCAAAGCTAATATAATCTTCCTATGGCGTGGTGCCCAGAGAAACTCCGGGTGAGGTGCCGGGGGGTTGCCATGGGAGTAGTGCCTGGGGCAGCCATGGAGGGGGAAAGTGGGTCTAACCCCAGGGCGTTGTATCAAGTTGGGTCAATGGTGTTTTGGTTCAGCTGATATTTGACTTTCTTTCCTCAGGACTTTGGTGAAGAAATACAGTCCCAAGCGAGTCTCTAAAGAAGACCAAGAGTTGAAGTAAGCTGCTTTCAGTTGGGTGAAATGAACATAACTGTTGGGTATACTGCTCAGCAGATGGCGACGTCCAGAAGTGGAGCATATTTAATGGCCGCCTCATGTTGCCCTGGCAGAGCCCAGAGGAGATTCTGATTTGGGCTTCTTGACTGGCGTCTTCTGGAATCTCAAAAGAGCTATAAAGGGAAGGGGGGGTGGGGGAACAGAAACATTTTGGCTGTCTCAAGGTGGGATTACATGATCACGTTGTCTCCGCTCTATAAGAATGAAGCTATTGTGCTCATTAATGCCTGCCGTAGGGCAGCACGGTGGCGCAGTGGTTAGCACAGCAGCCTCGCGGCGCCGAGGTCCCAGGTTCGATCCCGGCCCTGGGTCACTGTCCGTGAGGAGATTGCGCATTCTCCCCGTGTCTGCGTGGGTTTCGCCCCCACAACCCAAAGATGTGCAGGCTAGGTGGATTGGCCATGCTAAATTGCCCCTTAATTGGAAAAAATGAATTGGATGCTCTAAATGATCTGAAATGCTTTGATGTGGGGAGGGGTTCTTTACTTCCCTCCCCTCTTTCTGTTCATGGGAGCAAATCCAAGGGGTATTCAGCCTGGATTGTGGTGGGTTTCTTGACGGATTGGCTTAAGTGCAACTGCAGTTTGTGAGAAAAGCTGCTTTTCCTGTTGGGTGTGCATTTATACATATCCAACAGTCTGTGTGCACGTGTGTATGTGTGTGTGTATGTAGATGTTTGCGATGATGTGCTGTTCATGTAACAACCGGTCCTTCAGGAAGTACCAGGTCTATATAAAAGAACTCGATGACATCATTTCTGGGACTGGGGCCAAATCCTTTGTTCGCTCCAAGATAATGAAGCTGTGTTTTACTAGCACCCAAAGTATGTGACTTGCTGCTGGAGATCCCCAGAACAAAAATCTCCTCCGTGGTCTGCTGGCGATGCATTGTCTGTTCTCTGGAGAGGGTCAGCAAGTACTTTCACGTCTTTGATTTTAGGAAATAGGAGATGTGTCCCTTCCCTCTGCTATATCCACAGCCTGGGTGGGCTCTGACTTCCAAGTCTCTGATTCTCCCGTCCCTTGAACTTTTTCTAAGCGGCATTCATCCAAAGCCAGAAATCCTCCAGTGAGACGCCACAGCCAGGATGATCCTCTCCTCGCAAACAACAATTCATATGTTCTTTATTATCGGACAGTCGAAGAGTGTGGGCAAAGGTATTTTGTTGGTGAACTGTTTCCGCTCTCCTAACCAAGGGAGCTGGTTATGTTGCCCAATCACTTCCCCTAACTAGAAATGGGAAGTGGAATTCCGGTCAATGTAGCACATCCTAAATTGCCTTATCCATCCCCAGAGTGCTTGCATATACCCCTGCCTAAATGCAGCAAGACCTGGACAATATCCAGGTTTGGGCTGACAAGCGGCGACTAACATTCATGCCTCACAAGTGCCAGGGAATGACCATCTCCACTGAGAGAGAATCTAACCATCGCCCCTTGACATTCAATGACATTACCATCACTGAACCCCCCCCCCTATCAACATCCTGGGGGTTACCATGGATCAGAAACTGAACTGGACCCAACTGTATAAATACTGTGGCTACAAGAGCAGGTCAGAGTCTAGGAATCTTGTGGCGAGTAATTCACCTCCTGACTACCCAAAGCCTGTCCACCATCTACAAGGCACAAGTCAGGAGTGTGATGGAATACTCTCCACTTGCCTGGATGAGCGCAGCTCCAGCAACAAGGAGCTCGACACCATCCAGGACAAAGCAGCCCCGCTTGATTGGCACCCCTTCCACAAACATTCACTCCCTGCACCACCGCCGCACAGTGTCAGCCGTGTGTGCCATCTACCAGATGCATTGTGGGAAGTCATCAAGGCTCCTTAGGCAGCATCTTCCAAACCCACGATCGCTACCATCTGGAAGGACAAGGGCTGCGGACACACGGCAACACCACCACCTGGTCGTTCGCCACCAAAGCCTCTCGTCATCCTAATTTGGAATGATGTCGACGTTCCTTCATTGTCGCGGTGTCAAAGTCCAGGGATTCCCTCCCTAATGGACTATTTTGGGTTAAAGGTGCCTAATTTTGAGTCTCCACGATGAGATCCACCTTTTTGTGCGTCGGCTCAGCACATTCCCTTCACTGGAAGATCGCTCCCTCCCTAACAGCACTGTGGGTGTACCTACACCACAGGGATTGAAAGGTTTCAGGAAGGCAGCTCACCAACCTCAGGGCAGTGGAGATGGTCAGTAAATGCCAGCCCAGCCAGTGCTGACAACATCCCGTAAATGAATAAAGAAAGAGTCTGATTGAAACTCCCAACACCGCCTGATGAGGAAGCTGCTGGAGATTACTTTGCCGGTTCGAACTGCAGCCAAAATGGCGGCTCGCGCCCCTGTTGGTTGTCGGACATCTGTTGTTCCAAGTTGACCTCTCCTACTCTTGAACAATTGCATCTGAGATGGCGGGGAAATTATCTGGGCTGATGCCTCTCTCGTTTGGAACCAGGACCTAGAAGCTACATAGGGGAGATCCTTTGATGGCCTTTCACCCTTGCCCTTTCCCTGTCGGGACACTTCAGTTCCCCAGTGTGACGTGGTTCTGATTGAGTGATGAGCGAGAGGCGAGACTGATGATAAGCTTTAACCTGCCACTGCTGAGTCCAGTACCGGGCCTGGGTAATTACAGAGAACTTGCAGCTCATCAACTCACAATGGGCGAGCCTCTAATTGACCTTGTGTCGCGGAGTAAAAGGCAGCGACTGGTGTTGCATTGGCCCATACAGATTAGAAAGGCCGTCCTATTGGTTCTTGTGAATATTTTGGAAATCACTGTGATTTGATGCGGTGCCCTGTTTTAGGGCAAGGGTAGAAGTTGCCATGGGGCCCCCCGTTGCCTGGGTCTTCCTGCTATAAGTGGGATGAGGATTGGGTGTGTCACCCATTGCCTCTATTGGTCTGTGGCTACCTGATGTGTACCTACTGGAGTGAGTCGCTAAAGCCCTTGAGGTGGACCCAAGCAGAGGCCTACACTGGGGGAGCAGGCAACGGGGCGGTGAGCACCTATCCCAAGGAAAAGATTTTCAATCTAAAGATGTTGGTCTTTTACTTTATGCTCCATGCTGCGTTTGTCCGATAACGTCGCTTCAAAATCTGATTCCTTCTCTTAGGTTCTCCCAGTATCTGGCCTTCATCAACATTCTCAATGAGTTGAATGACTACGCCGGACAGCGGGAAGTTATAGCAGAGAACCTGATGCAGAACATCTTTGCCCAATTGCTGAAATACTTGCATGAAAATAAGCAGGAGCGCAAGATGGTAGGACACAATGCTATTCTCTTCATTACGTCTATTCGGACAGTTTTGTAGAACAATACCCAGGACCAGGCTATTTTAGATCTTTTAAATATGTAAGCAGACATTCATTAATGATCTGATAATAAAGGATTCTCTAAGGAAGAGTGATCATAACATGAGAGGATTCCGCATTCAGATTGAGGGTGAGAAACTCTAGTATTCGAGAGGAAATTCTGGGAAAATGAATGGGAGTAAAAGCTGTCGAGTTCCATAGATCCTGGGGTCTTAAACGAAATAGCTGCAGAGATGGTGGAGACTTGGTTTATAATCCTCCAAAATTCTCTAGCTTCTGGAAATGACACAGTGAATTGGAAAACTACAAATGTAATGTCCCTAATCAAAAAAAGGAACGAGACAGAAAAGCAGGAAACTAACAGGACAGTCACCCTAACAACACAATCGAGCAGAGTCAACATGGTTTTATGAAAGTGAAATCACGTCTGACAAATTTGTTATCTTTCCAAGGATGTGACCAGTTGGCTGGATAAAGTGGGACCGGTAGTTATTGTGTCACTGAATTTTCAAAATTTGATAGGGTGCCACTTTAAAACAAATTTGGAGAACTCCGCGTTGGTTGTAATATAGCAGCATGGATTGGCTGACTAACAGGAAACCGTGTCTGAATAGAAGGGGCATTTTCAGCTCATTGTAGTCTCAACTATTTACAATGTGTATTAATGAATGGAGGAAGGCACTGTTAAGTAATGGGTTCAGAGACATTGCAATTAGTTGTCTCATTTATGTTAAGTGTCCAATAATTGACACTGATATGTAAAGGGGCTTCAGGTGGCCTCTGGGCTTGGTGATGTGTAGAGTTTTGTGCAGAGTCTGTTGGAAGAAATAAAAGTGTGTTGGTGAAAAAGGAACAGAACTTTTGTCTCTTCATACCACAGCATCTAATACGTCTAACAGGCACTGACTGTATTATAGCTAAATCCACTGATGGTACAAAGGTGGGTCAGATTGCAAGTTGTGAGGAGGATACAAAGCGTCTGCAATGGGATTTTGATAGGTTAATTGAGTGGGTAAAAATGGCAGATGAAGTATAGTGTGTGGGAATGTGTCCGGAAGAATGGAAAAGCAGAATATTATTTAAAGGGAGAGAATCTGCCGAACGCTGTGGTACGGTGGGATCTGTCTCTCGTATGAATCATAGAAAATTAGCAAGTAATTGGGAAGGCAAATGGAATGTTGACCTTTATTGCAAGAGGGTGGAGTATAGGTAAATGTCAGGAGGTCTTGCTGCAACTGTTCAGGGTGTTGGTGAGACTACACCAAGAATACAGCATTAAGGTTTGGTCTCCTTATTGAAGGAGGGATATATTTGCGCTGGATGTAGTTCAAAGATAGTTCATTAGGTTGATTCCAGATGAAGGGCTTGTCTTATGAGAAAAGTTTGAGAGAGGCTGACACTCACTGGAGTTGGGAAGAATGAGAGGTGATCTTAGTGAAACATAAAAGATTCTCAGTGTGCTTGACAGGGTGGATACTGAGGAGATATCTCTGCCCTTGGGGGAATGGAGAGCCAGGGGCACAGTTTAAATGAGATGAGAAGAAAGTTCTTCTCTGAGAGGGATGTTAGTCTTTGGAGTTCGCTTCCCCAGAGGGCAGTAGAGACAGGTTATTGAATATACATTCAAGGCTGAATTTAGCAGATTTTGGAAGGGTTATTTGGAGCAAGCAGGAGAGTGGAATTAGATCAGCCATGACCTTGTTGAATGGCAGAGATACATCAAGGGGCTGAATGGCAAGGGCAGCACGGTGGCCTAGTGGTTAGCACAACCGCCTCACGGCGCTGAGGTCCCAGGTTCGATCCCGGCTCTGGGTCATTGTCCGTGTGGAGTTTGCACATTCTCCCCGTGTCTGCGTGGGTTTCGCCCCCACAACCCAAAAATGTGCAGAGTAGGTGGATTGGCCACGCTATATTGCCCCTTAATTGGAAAAAATAATTGGGAAATCTAAATTTATTTTTTTTTAAAAAACAATAAAAAAAAAGGGGGCTGAATGGCTTACTCCTATTTCTTATGTTCTATTTAGACCTGGCAGTGTCTTTATGTTAATGGAATACTTTTCGTTTCAGCATCTTCTGGATGGAAGAAAAGCCCAACATGATCTGGAAGTTAGTTTTAAACAGCTGGATAATGTAAGTTTAATGTATGAACCATAGTAGCTTATATCCTTTAACCACCAGGCACATTCTCTCCACTAACATGGGCTTCTTTCCATGTGTATCTCACCATCTGGCATTCCTTCATTTCCAGAATGCAGCACCGCTGCCTTTGAGCCATTGAAAGCCTCTGAAATGTGTGTGGTTGAACTGAGTTGCCAGAAATTGGCAATATTGGGGAGATTTTATTTCTGCTCCGCTTTAAGCTCCCGACCCTGTTGTCTGAGTCACAGGGTTCTGGTTTCAAGGTCCGCTCCGACACAAAAACTCACCTTGGCGCTTCCAAGCGCAGTACTGAGGGAGGGCTGAACGGTCAGAGGCGCCATTTTGGATCAGATGTGAAAGTTCATGGGGGTCCATCTATCTGCTTGGAACAATGTAAAAGACCCCATGCCATATTATAACTGGTGTCCTGGTCAAAGTTTATCCCTCGATCAACATGCCAAAAAAATAAACTGTCTGGTAGTTATCAGTTTGCTGTTGTGGTATCGTGTCGTGTACCAGTTTGCAGCCTCAATTCCAACACTTCAAACTTCATTCACAGCAGAGCGCTTTGAGATGTCTGCTAATCACAAAAAGCACTAAAAAAAATGCATCTTTTCTTCTTTTTTTAATCCCCCTCCAGGTTGAATCATCGACAAACTGGGGGGAGGGGGTATAAAAAAAAGGATTGCGTTTGTATATATTCTCACAGGTGGCTGGTTTAGCACAGTGGCCTAAACAGCTGGTTTGTAATGCAGAACAGGTGCCGGAATGTGGCGACTAGGGGCTTTTCACAGTAACCTCATTGAAGCCTACTTGTGACAATAATTTTTTTTTTTTTTTTATAAATTTAGATTACCCAATTATTTTTTCCAATTAAGGGGCAATTTAGCGTGGCCAATCCACCTACTCTGCACATTTTTGGGTTGTGGGGGCGAAACCCACGCAGACACGGGGAGAATGTGCAAACTCCACACGGACAGTGACCCAGAGCCGGGATCGAACCTGGGACCTCTGCGCCGTGAGGCAGTTGTGCTAACCACTAGGCCACCGTGCTGCCCTAATAAGCCATTATTAACTAAAATATTGAAATCGCCCACAAGCTACTGAGTGACAAGTGTTCTCTTACGGTTGAAAATAAGAAGAAAAGGATGGGACTGCATTTCTGTCGCACCTTTGGTGACATCAGGATGTCCCAAGGCAGAATGATGTGGATGCAGTAAATCTGAAACAAAAGTACTTTATTTTTTTAAAATATAAATTTAGAGTACCCAATTAATTTTTCCAATTAAGGGACAATTTAGCGTGTTCAATCCACCTACCCTGCGCATCTTTGGGTTGTGGGGGCGAAACCCACGCAAACACGGGAAGAATGTGCAAACTCCACATGGCACAAAAGTACTTTACAAGTATGGTCGCTACTGTATCGTGGGAAATCCAGAACTTGCACACAGTCAGTTCCCACAAACAGCAATGAGATTGTTGCCAGGCAATATCTTTCTGGTGATGTTAGTTGACAGGAGAACCCTCTTCGTGCTTGTGTGTGGAATCTTTTACATACACCTGAGAGGACCTCCGTTTAATTAACATCGTTTGAAAGACAGCATCTCCAACACTGCAGCTCTTCTTTACTACTACATTAGGGATGTCAAACGAAATGTTAGGTTCAGCGTTTGGATTGGGACTTCAATTAAGCTATTCCGAGCCGGAAAGATCATGCTTTGGGTGGCACAGTTGCACAGTGGTTAGCACTCTTGCTTCACAGCACCAGGGTCCCGGGTTCGATTCCCGGCTCGGGTCACTGTCTGTGCGGAGTCTGCACGTTCTCCCCGTGTCTGCGTGGGTTTCCTCCCACAAGTCTCGAAAGACGTGCGTGTTAGGTGAATTGGACATTCTGAATTCTCCCTCTGTGTACCCGAACAGGCGCCACAGTGACTAGGGGCTTTTCATAGTAACTTAATTTGCAATGTTAATGTAAGCCTACTTGTGACAATAGCAAAGATTATTATTGTGCTGCCTTCCTCTTGACTTCATAGTATCCCAATAGTTCAGAAGGTAGCCATTTGGCCCATCGAGTCTGCATCGACCCTCTGAAAGAGCACCCCACCTTGGTCCCCTCCCTCGCCCTATCCCCATGACCCCACCTAACCTGGGCTCAAAGAGGCAATTTTAGCCTGGTCAACCCACCTAACCTGCACATATTTGGACTTTGGGAGGAAACCGGAGCACCCAGAGGAAACCCACGCAGGCACGGGGAGAACGTACAAATTCCATGCAGTCACCTGAGGACGGAATCAAACCCGGGTCCCTGGCTCTGTGAGGCAGCAGTGCTCACCACCGTGCCACCAAATCGCCTATGATTATACCAGTATGAGTGCTGGGTCCCTTCCACCATCTCAAGCGACTGCTCTTCACATCTGTGTGCAGATTGTGAGTGAGCTCTTTGGTATGGGAGGATCACAGGGAAATCCCCTGCCCTTACTCAATATGCACATACTGGCAGAGATCACTGGATAGCAGTTTAAGGGCAAGAACCCCACTGAGCTTCCCTGCGGTGCTCCAAACACTGCCCTGGTTGAGAATGGCTAGCTCAGTGCAGAGTAGGAATTCGCCCAGGGATTTTTCTGATTTATTTAGCGCAGGTTTTACCGCCCAAGGCATTGGGGGATGAGGACGGGGGGGCAAATCTTCCGGAATGAGCCAACTGGAATTGCAATCAGTTTTACAGCTAACATTGTGTTGTTTACTACAGGCAAAGAGGAGGTTTGAGCGAGACTGCAAGGAGGCAGAGAAAGCAATGCAGAATGCAGAGAGAGTTGACAACGACATCAACACAACCAAGGCCGACGTGGAAAAGGTAGATCTGGAGTTCGATCCAGACAAACCCCCGCCAACCCACCCAAGCTGATTTTCCTCTGGTCCTTTCAGATCCCAAAGTCTGCTCGCCAGTATTTGACAGCATGATAAGTTTTCCTTAATTTCGGACCTGCTGTAGATGGGTTGCTTAAATTCTTTTCTTGCCCCATCGACATTCGCTTTGGCATTGTGGGACTAGCTCATCTGTCACTCAATCACTCCTGCCGACCATCCTATCACAGACCTCCCTTTTGTCCTTGTCCCACTCACCCCTTCCTCAAATCCCATTACACCTCGAACTTTCTCCAGTTTTGATGAAGGGTTAACTCGATTTCTCTCCCACACATGCCGCTCAACCTGTTGAGCATTTCCAGTCTTTTGTTTTTTGTTTCCCGTTTCCAGCATTCTGCTTCTCAATCAAGTTCTAAAAGCCTTTTCAAAAAAAAAAAAGTGAATTTGAGAAGCACAAAAATCATCCCAATTTTTTTTCGATGCACGCTAGTATTTTGTGAAAATTTCCTGGGCTGTGGATGTTGATCCTGGACTCAATAGTGAAGGAGAGATGACACCACCACCACTTCCCACTGGGAATCCTGAATGTGAATGGAGTGTGTCCTTCATTATCCAAGAGTCAATTATGTTCACTGGTTTCCCCTTAGGCGAAACAGCAGGCAAACCTGCGGAATCACATGGTGGAAGAAAGCAAGAATGAATATGCCTCCCAACTACAGAAATTCAACAAGGACCAGAATGAGTTTTATTTTGCGGAAATGCCTCATATTTTCAACGTAAGTTGAAGGAGTTGGAACTTTTGAAGAGTAGACCAGGTTGAGGTAAATTTATCAACAAGTAGATTATTTAATAAGGGGTGTATCGACTTTCCAGTTGACTTAGGAAGATGTTGAGGATGACCCACTGGGTGACCAATGGGCAGCACGGTAGCACAAGTGGATAGCACTGTGGCTTCACAGTGCCAGGGTCCCAGGTTCAATTCCCCGCTGGGTCGCTGTCTGTGTGGAGTCTGCACGTTCTCCCCATGTCTGTGTGGGTTTCCTCCAGGTGCTCCGGTTTCCTCCCACAGTCCAAAGGCGTGCAGGTTAGGTGGATTGGCCATGATAAATTGCCCTTCGTGACCAAAAAGGTTAGGAGGGGTTATTTGGTTGCGGGGATAGGGTGGAAGTGAGGGCTTAAGTGGGTCGGCGCAGACTCGATGGGCTGAATGGCCTCCTTCTGCACTGTATGTTCTATGTTCAGTGGCTGAGTGAGGGGGTGGAATGGCTGATTGATGAAGCTCATTTAATGAAACCTCCAGCAATATGTCCGACTAGAGTTGGCAACCCAAGTTAAAACTTGATGATCACCATTGGTTTCACCAACATGGCATTAATAAGTTGGTGCGATGGGAATTATAGGAAGGAATTATCATTTCCCCCCCCCCCCCCAGCCTATCAGTTTCCTCTTGGACCTCCTGCATTAATCAAGTGCCTGCTCGTGTTTTTACAGAAACTCCAGGAGATGGACGAAAAGCGGACACGGAAGCTGTGCGAGGCATACAAGACGTTCGCTGACACGGAGCGTCAAGTCATGCCAATCATTGGGAAGTGTCTGGACGGGATGACGAAAGCAGCAGAATCTGTAAACGAGAGCGGCGTATGTAGAACTGCTGATCATTGATACTGTTTCACTGACGGCCCTGCGTCAGCCACGTCTCATTGGGCAGCGCTCTCGCCTCTCGGGTTTGAGTGTCAGGTGTTCCAGCATCACTCCGGCATGAGCACGGGCGGCACGGTGGCACAGCAATTAGCACTGCTGCCTCACGGCGCTGAGGACCCGGGTTCGATTCCGACCCCAGGTCACTATCCGTGTGGAGTTTGCACATTCTCCCCGTGTCTGCGTGCGTTTCAACCCCACAACCCAAAGATGTGCCGGGTAGGTGGATTGGTCACAGTAAAATTTCCCCTTAATTGGGGGGGGGGGGGGAATTGGGTACGCTAAATTGCCCCTAATTGGGAAAAAAATAATTGGGGACGCTAAATTGCTCTTTAATTAGGGGGGGGGGGGTGAAATTGGTTACGCTAAATTTATTTTAAAAAACAAGATTTGAGCACAAAACCTAGGCTGATCCGATGTCGCACTCGGGGAGTGCTGCACTGTTGGAGGCATTGCCGTTCGGATATTAAATTGAAGCTGTTTGCACCCCCCCCCCCCCCCCCCCCCCCCCCCCCCCCCCCCCCCCCCCCAAAAGACTGCGCAGAAGTATTTTGAAGAGGAGCAGGGGACTGTCCTGCTAATATATAGTTCTTGATCTACTCGTTGAAACAGATTTATTATTCACATTGTTATTTCTGGGATTGTGCTGATTGACTGTTGTGTTTCAACAGCAATTAACCTGAAAGTACTTTGTTGCCCTCAAAGGATTTTGGGAATTCCTGAGGTTGTGGACGGTGCTATAGAAATGCACCTCTCTTTTTTTTGTCTACAAATCAACTCCATTTGTTCCAACTGGGAATGCTCCCCACGGCTCTCAGTTATGAGTGAATAGGGATTAATCCATGCTTCTACGACATGGTTAAGTTGTAGCTTCCAATCCCAGGGCAGTTCTTTCCCCCCCCCATGGTCCAAGTTACACAGGAATACCTTCCCTCCGAGAAACACCTTGAGCATCATTGTTGCAAACTGTCCAATGCGCGCGTAGCGATTATATTTTAAAAACAAACTTGTTGAGTCTGTGTGTTTTTTTTTTTGTTTCCACCCTCCCCACCGCCTCTCACTTTTAACCAGGATTCACAAGTACTGATTGAGGCCTATAAGTCAGGATTCGAGAGACCGGGGGAGATAGAATTTGAAGACTACAGCCAGATGATTAATCGGACTTCATCAGAAAATAGTCTTGGTTCTCTTAAGTCGGAGTCTAAGGTTGACCAGAGAACCATTAGCAAAAGCAAGACCAAACGTTGGCCATTTGGAAAGAAGAACAAGGTACGGACATAAAGACACACCGCTCGGAGCTAGTTAACGGATTATTCAAATGTGATCGAGTGGTGGCAGACAATTCTGACGTGAGGCATTAGTCCATGATTTCATTAGTTCCACCTCACATCCTGCATCCTGTGTTTGATCTTTTACTGATGTGAACGTTGCTTGTTTTCATTCTATCTTTCACTTTGCAGGAACTTGGCTGTCACTGTGATTAGCTTCTGGATTACAGCCCTCACATTTACATCTATTTTCGTACACTATTTTTATTTCTTTTATTTTCTTCCACCTTTTTCTCTTCATTCCCAACACCCTGCCATGTGCCAGATGCTCACTCGTACTGGGATACAGATCTGTGCACAGAAGCTGCTCTTTGCCGCCTTGCGCATTGTGTCGACTTGAGGCTCCGCTCCGAGTCGGAAGATCCAATTTCAGAGTCTCAAACACCGAGTGTTCGCTGTGCAAGACTGGGAACACGCTGGCATTCAACCGAGCCCCCATACCCCTGAACATGAAGGATCTCACGGCGTTACTACGACAAGGATAGGCTTCTCCTCTCAACTAACATCACCAAGCATAGATTATCAGACCATCTGGGAGTCCGCTGTGCTCAAATTGACTGCAGTGTTTTCCAAATTACAGCAGCGACTCCACTTCAAAAGACTTTATTGGCCGCAAAGCGCTTTGAAACATCCTGTGGTCGTAAAAGGCGCTTTATTAAATGCAAGCCTTTCTTTAGATAGGGAGCGTGCATGTGTTTAGGGCATCATTGCTGAACTTGATTCTGTTTCCATCAGTTTCGGGCACATCAGCTTCCCAGCAAGTGTGACTGGATCAGTGCCTGGCTGATGTGGTTTTCCCCGTTCCTTTTCCTCCTGTGTCACACCACGAGTTTTCCGAAGCCGGTCGTTTCTGCTCTTATTGTCGGGTGAGAAACGTTAAAATTCGTAACACTTGGGAATCAGCCCTGCATCTTTCTCACCAGTGCATCTCACTAGCACGTGGCATGGTACATTTATCCACTGATCTCTCAACCATTCATTAACCTTGCGAGCAGCATTGAAGATATTGCAATGGTGCTCTCTCTTCTGCAGTGCGATGCCATGGTGCAAGGCCGCACCTATGAGGCTGAATGACGATGGATCTGACCAACATTGGTAGAAAAGCAGATCTAGGCTGCTCCGGTTGCTGGGTTAAGTAGTGCGAGCTCTGGGAGTTGGCTACCCTGACTCAGACTGAGCGATGTCAGCCACGGCTCAGTTGCCAGCACATGCCGACAGAGAGCTGTGGGTTCTGAGGGAGTGTTTCACTGTCTTGAGGTGCCATATTCCAGATCCTGTGCTCAGCTCGATTTAAAAGCTCTTGAGACAGGGCAGCACGGTGGCGCAGTGGTTAACACTGCTGCCTCATGGCACTAAGGACCCGTTTCGATCCCGGTCCCGGATCACTGTCCATGTGGAGTCTGCACATTCTCCCCATGTCTGCGTGGGTCTAAACCCCCCCCCCCCCCACAAGCTCAAAGATATGTTGTGGTAGGTGAATTGGCCATGCTAAATTACCCCTTCATTGGAAAGAAAGAATTGGATACTCTCAATTTATTTTTAGAAAAGTTCTCAAGGCAGTGTTCCAAGTGGTGACACAGTGGGTTAGCACTGCTGCCTCACGGCGCCGAGGTCCCAGGTTCGATTCTGGGTCACTGTCCGTGTGGAGTTTGCACATTCTCCCCGTGTTTGTGTGGTGTTCACCCCCACAACCCAAAGATGGTGCAGGCTAGGTGGATTGGCCGCGCTAAATTGCCCCTTAATTGGAAAAAATTAATTGGTTACTCTAAATTTATTTTAAAAAAGGACAGTGTTCCAAGAGCAGAAACGTTATCCATGGACTCCTCACAGTGCACAAGGAGGCCATTTGGCCCATTGAGTCTGCACCGGCCCTCCGAGCGAGCACCCTATCTAAGTCCACTCCTCCTCCCTAAGGTCATAACCCCACCTAACCTGCACATCATTGGACTGTGGGAAGAAACCGGAGGAAACCCAGGCAAAAACGGGGAGAATATTCAAACTCCACACGGGCAGTCGCCCAAGGCTGGACCCCCTGATGTCTTGGCTATATTTATACACAACCGCCATCACCAAGGTGGATTACCCGCTGATAATTGCATTGCTGTTTGTGGGACATTCCTGTGCGTATTGACTGCCACATTTCCTGTATTACAACGGTGACTACACTTCCGAAAGTACCTCATTGACTCGAAGCTGCTTTGGGATGTGTGGTGGACGTGAAGCCCATGATCTGAAGGTCTAGACCCTATCATGTAGGTCAGCAACGGTTTAAAAGCTACTTGACGGAACACGTGGAGACAGACGGTTCTGAATCCAGCTGAGCTCCTTGATGCTTCTGCGTATTCATGCTTACAATGTGGGCTTCGCTGCCCAGGCTGGCCATAGGGTTTTACAGCACAGAAAGAGGCCCTTCAGCCCATAGTGTCTGTGCTGGCCATCAAGCATCTCTCGATTCTCACCCCATATTCCAGTACTTGGTCCGTAGCCTTGTGTGCTATGACATTTCAAGTATTCATCTCCGTGTTTCTTAAATATTATGAGGGTTCCTGCCTCTAGTACTTATCACTTGTTGGCCACCTTCCAGAACTGGCTACAGTCTGTGTGGTCAAGGTGTTTTCCTGATGACTCTGTGAATTAATATGCAGCTGGGAACAGCTGAATCACGCGGGCCAGGAACATCTCGAGTTCGATCCTGGCTGCATTCTGAATTAGCCAGTCGCTCAGAATGGCCTCCGTGTCTAGAGGGACTAATATGGTTCCTGCTCCCCTCCTGATCTGGTACCTGGGGAATTAATAGCAGCAACCACTTGCTGCTATGATAATGTGACAAAACTTCGCAAGGATATCAATCAAACTGGAGCTCGGCTACATAGGCCTCCAGGGAATGGTGTGCCTACTCAGCCAGGATGAGACAGGGCCGTAATGCCCACTCCTGCACCCTTTACAATCCAGTATCTTTCCAATACGAGGCAGAGTGGTGAAGATCAGTCAGGTGGATGAGGTTCTGCACAGCTAACCGGCCCCCTGTACTGGGCAATTCCTTGTGTCCTGGCTGCAGTGGTTACCATTCACTTCTCTACTTGGCTTGCAGCTCATGATGGAGGAAGTCAGCGATTGATCAGTATTGTTTGTCGCTGTCTGCAGCCAGCCTGTACGGTTGGGTTTTGCTGGAAGGGTAGATTGGAACCCTGCTATCACTCGAATTGCTGCTCTATAATCGGCTGCCAGAGGAGCCCAGGGTCCGCAGGCCTCCTGCTCTCTCGTACATTCGTTTCTTGTAACGCAGACAAGACGGCTGGCAATATGGCCCGGAAGTAGAAAGCCCACCCCTATCTCCTCCAAGTGAACCACTTCTTCCCATCTGAGACTTTCGCAACCGAATATTCGCCAGGCATTTGAGTTTGAGGAGCGTTGTGGCCTTGCTGGATTCTGTCCTCGCCCCATATCCACCCCCTGAGGAGTGAAAACCCAGCTCATTTCCCCACCCCGCCAGCGCACACCCCTGACTTACCCCTCCTCCTGTAACCTCGAGGTGTCAATAGCCATTGTACCCTCATTACCGCATGCACCTGTAAAGCAATTTGGAAGGTCTTCATTTGAATAGAAATGCAAATCTTTCTTTTCTCTCTCTCTTTGGTGTACATTCCCTTTTGGGTCTTTCAACATTTTTTTTTTTTGCAATGTGACCTTGTTCCTGCAATAACTGTTCACTTTTTTTTCTTGCAGTGAGTTCTGGACTGCGATGCCAAATAATCTTTTGATGTTCTCTTTTCTTCGTGCATCCACTCTTTCCCCCACACCCCACCCCCTCAATCAGTACAAAAACCTTGTGGGTTGGCTGGCACTGAGGCATGAGGCACATGGCACGCATGCAGTCTAACCAGCTTTAGTCGGCAGTAATGAACGCTGGCATGTAACAGTCTGACATGATGGTGAACACGTAGGAACGCATGAAATGTCTTTTCAAATGCAGTCGCTCTTAAAAGAAGGGTGCAATGATTAGTGGCATTCTCAAGTCCGTTGTAAAGGAGTGGGAAGTGTTGGTTGTGCTCGGAACGGACTCTCCCATTAACCTCCTGCGGGTAATGCAATCCAGTTCACTGGGCTAATGTCCAGTCGGGTGTATTTCTCAGACAGCCATCAAAGATCAGAGGTAGAATGATTTAAAATGGTTGGCGCGCGTTGAGCTGTAATAATGAGTGATCACTGCTTTAATCCCTGCTGCTTCCTTGGTGGGTTGACCCTGGTCATGGTCTGGTGTGAATTGATCGTCATATTCCCTCCGAGCAAACTAAAGATTGGAATAGATCCGTCCAGCTCCTGATCCCTTGCCCTGCGCACGCTCACTGTTCAGGTTCACGTAGGGAAGGATGGGTGAGATACCTTTGGGTTGATGGTGCTATTAGAATGACATTGTAGCAAGAATCTACGGCCTCAGTGGGGGAGAGTAAAATGGGGAGGGCTCACTAATGAAATACTCACTCTCTCTGAAAGAATGAAACCAGGACACAGACTCTGAACCGGGCTCGGGCAGAAGTTCCCGCACAGATGCGCTCTATATAGGTGTTCCAGTAACACTCTTCCCAAGTTTTGTTTTCTTCCGGGGCAGCAGGATGGCGCAGCGATTAGGATTCCTGCCTCTCGGCGCTGAGGTCCCAGGTTCGAATCCCGGCTCTGGGTCACTGTCCGTGTGGAGTTTGCACATTCTCCCCGTGTTTGTGTGGGTTTCGCCCCCGCAACCCACAAGATGTGCAGGATGGGTGGATTGGCCAGGCTAAATTGCCCCTTAATTGGAATTGGGCACTCTTTTATAAAAAATAAATAAATTTCAAGTTTATTTTCCCCCCTTGTGGATGCAATGCACAAGGCGCAAGTTGCCTTCAGTGACGCATTGTTAGAACACCGAATGTACCATTGGAAAGCAAACAGCTATGTCTGGAGAGGAATGCAAAATACGCTCGATAAATTCAAAGGCCCAAAATGAATTGCCTCACTTTGTTTATGCTCATGGCAGCGACGGGCAGTGCAGACCGCCCCAATTTGTAACACTAATCGATTCTCTGCAATTTTCAATTTACACTTTAGAAAACATGCAGTGCAAAATCTATAGTTTTTCTCTCTTTCTCCCAGCTTACCCACTTTCCCTGCATTTGCTTTGACAAGTGAGAGTGTGGATGAGTTAATGGTGCCAGGAGCAATTGGGAATTCCCCCTCTCTTTCCCCCCCCCCACCCACCCCCAGACCCATCGAGAGCGGCGCAGTTAATCCTCGTGGGACCTCTGAATGTGGTGAATGTCTAGCATTCCACTTACTCCTCTTTCCCTGCTCTTCACCTCCGTTGTTGGGTTGTTACTTTGTTATGGGCCGAGGCTTTTGTCATTGATTAAATCTGCACTTTGTGAGTTGCCGGAAATAATTATCCTCTATCTTCTCCCGGTTTCTGCTGTTGAATCGAGAGGTCTTTAACGATTTGGGTGTGTTTTTTTTTCTTTAATACACCAAACGGGTGAAAATGTTCCAGGCCCAATCCACAGCTTGTGCTGAATCTCAGTGGGAGCGACAATTCAAATCACTCAGACCTACAACATGGAAGGAGGCCATTTGGCCTCCAGCGTCTGTGCTGGCTCTTTGGAAGAGTAGCCGTACTTATTCCCCTTGATTTTTCTTTTCGTCATTGACCACGTAAACCCCTTCAACGACCCGTCCAACTCCCCTTTAAAGTCATTGTTGGTGTCAGCTTGCAGCTCCGTTTTGGGTAGAACATTCCAGATCCCAGCAGCTCTTGAGGGGAGAATCTTCCTCCTCGAGTCCCCTCAAGATTTTCTGCAAATGATTTTTAAACCCTGACCTCAGAATATTGACCCAGCAGATCAAAACCGCTCATCGCCTCCTCGGCCACATCTTAACCTCCTTTATTCCAAGGAGGTCATTCAGCCCCAGCTTCTCCGACCTATCCTTGCAACTGAATTGCTTTGAGCGATGTGGTGGGGCAAGGGAGGAGCCATTCCCAATTCCTTCTCCTAGTTCCCAGCTCCTTAAGGACACGGTGGTTTTTAATCCAGCGGTGGACAGGGTTAAGGAAAACCAGGGACTGCCTCATCAGGGCCAGGTTGCGGGGACCTGCCGTGACTGATGCAGCTCTACCCCTGCGTGAGGCAACATCAGTGAGAGGAGGGCAGGAAACTGGTTGTCAACGTGGGGGGGGGGGGAATGTTTTTCTAGGTATCATAGCGATGTGGAATCGGCGAGTGCTCCGTGCTTCCTGTAATTGTTGCACCCTTCATTACGTTTGATTTGACTCCGCTCGCCATGCTGAGCTGTGGTATAAAACCGCGGGCTGCGAAATGCTTCCTCGTCTCCACCTTATCACTTTTTTTCTTTATTTTTGAAACCATGACCGACTTCATTAATAATTTCGCATCCTGCTCTTTGGATCCTATTCGCGGGGCAGAAGAAAGATTGGGCAGCGGTACAAGTGCATTGGACATCATGCAAACGTGCACCGATGCATCACAGATTGGTGGGGTGGGGGGGTGAAAGAGATGGAGACAGTCATTGAGTCAGAAACTCCAGAAAATTATACTCCTGACATGAGAGGGCCCAGGAGATGGATATGAGAACATTGCCTGTCCCAAATAGCGCCAGGAGAGATCATGAAGAATGGATTTGGGAACAGGAGTGGGCCATTCAGCCCCTCACCCCTGTTCCACCATTTAATTAGATCATGACGGATTTAAATGCACCCAAGAGTCTCTGGAAAAATCTTTCTGTGCCAGCAATCGTTGATTGGTTTGCTGTTCTCCTTTTCGTTTGGAACAGTTTTATGATTTTAGAAGCTGCTCAAGGAATCAATTTGTACAAATGCAAAATTCCTAGCTTCAGTTTTACTCCACTGCAGTTTGGGATCTGTCGACCCAGCTCCTTTAGTAAGTGGCTCAATAGCTGCTCCTTCCAGCCCTGTACCTGCTCCGATGATGGGCTCCAGGAACTTGATCATAGAATTTACAGTGCAGAAGGAGGCCATTTGGCCCATCAAGTCTGCACCGGTCCTTGGAAAAAGCACCCCACTTAAGCCCTCCACCCTATCCCAGTAACCCCACCTACCCTTTTTGGACACCAAGGGCAATTTATCACAGCCAATCCACCTAACCTGCACCTCTTTGTATTGTGGGAGAAAACCGGAGCACCCGGAGGAAACCCACGCAGACACTGGGAGAACGTGCAGACTCCGCACAGACAGTGATCCAAGCCGGGAATCGAACCTGGGACCCTGGAGCTGTGAAGCAACTGTGCTAACCGCTGTGCCACCTATGCTGTGATGTAGACAGAAAGGTTTCCATTGATAGACAGGATGGGAAATAGGAATGAATTTGGTCTGACATCTTTCCCTGCTTAATCCTCATTTTGCTTCATTTAACTCTGCATTTTATTTACGCATGATATTGCGAATTTACCGGTGTGTGACCCTGAGGAGCTCTTGAACAGCGTCCAGCCTCTTGATCTTGATTGAAGTGGCAGAGTGCGTGCAGCGGGAAGGCAGACGAGGATACTCCAGATTTTCTAGCTGAGGGAAAGATTAGTCTCTGGGGCTGGGTTTTCAATTTGCTCCCCCTCCCTCCCTCCGGATGTGTTATCTGTGTTGGTCGAACATCGACTGCAACTGGATGCAGTAAAATGAGAAACAGGCTTCTGACACAGGAGATGGTCCAACACTGTTTTATTAAACCTGTTGATTGCTGTACATAATCTGCTGTGGGTTGACACTCTATTAACCTAACTGATCAGGCTAGCTCTCTATCACATGGCGATGATGTTTATTGGCCTGTGCACTGTGACTATCTCCCTGGCCGTGTCCTGTGAGTGAGGGAGAACCTTAATGCCCTGTGGGCTTTATAGTGGTGGTGTCCTGTCTGGTGATTGGTTGTTCTGTGTCGTGTGTGTTCATTGGTTATCCTGGGCGAAATTCTCTGACCCCCAGCAAGGTCGGAGAATCGCCCGGGCCGCCGAAACTCCCGCCCCCGCCATGTCCAGAATTCACCCACCCGCAAAAGGTCGGCGTGCCGCCAATCCCGCCGCCCGCCTCGGAGAATGGCGGGGGCCGGCGGGAGGCTACGGGTTTCTGTGCTGCCGTTATTCTCCGGCCCGGATGGGCCGAAGTCCTGCTGCTGAGAGGCCTCTCCCGCCGCCGTGGTTTGAACCACCTCTGTGCCGGCGGGATTGGCGGCGTGAGCGGGCCCCCGGGGTCCCTGGGGGGGGGGGGGGGGGATCGGACCCTGGAGGGTGCCTTCACGGTGGCCAGGCTCGCGATCAGGGCCCACCGATCGGCAGGCGGGCCAGTGCCATGGGGGCGCTCTTTTACATACACAGAATTTACAGTGCAGAAGGAGGCCATTCAGCCCGTCGAGTCTGCACTGGCTCTTGGAAGAGCACCCTACCCCCTACCCAAGGTCAACACTTCCACCCTATCCCCATAACTCAGTAACCCCACCCAACACTAAGGGCAATTTTGGACACCAAGGGGGAATTTATCATGGCCAATCCACCTAACCCGCACATCTTTGGACTGTGGGAGGATACCGGAGCACCCGGAGGAAACCAACGCAGACACGGGGAGGATGTGCAGACTCCACACAGACAGTGACCCAAGCCGGAATCGAACCTGGGACCCTGGAGCTGTGAAGCGATTGTGCTATCCACAATGCTACCGTGCTGCCCGGTAACTTCCACCGGCCTCCACCATGGCGGAGGTGGAAGAGAATCCCCCAGCGCGCATGCGCCGGTGGTGACGTCAGCGGGTGGTGACGTCAGCGGTAGCTGACGCACCGGCGCATGCGCGAACCGGCGAAGGCCTTTCGGTCAGCCCGGGCGGCGAAGCGTCAGAGACCGTTGTTGCCGGTTTTGGCGCCAGTCGATGTGGTGCAAACCGCTCCGGCACGGGCCTAGCCCCTCAATGTGAGGGTTTGGCCCCTAAAGGTGCGGAGAATTCCGCACCTTTTGGGGAGGCCCGACGCCGGAGTGGTTGGCGCTACGCCGGGACTACCCGCCCCGCCGGGTAGGGGAGAATTTCGCCCCCTGTGTGTCAATCAATGCCTGTCTGCATCTCATGATATACATGAGTGGATATTATGACACCTCCCTCCCTCCCTCCTATTTCCTGGGCCGTTCTGAATTTGGGGAGGCAGGAAAATCAGCTGAAACTCCCACTTCTACTAGTTACCCAGTGCGTCCTCTGGGAAAGTGCTTGTGAATGGGAGCGAACAGGATTAGGGTCATTGGTGATGGTCATTATTGGTTAGTAACTTGTCCAAACTGAATACCTGGGTCCTGGTGCAGAGAACAATTATTTGGGTGTAAGGTAATGGAAGCTGTCTCCGACCTATTGAGAGCCAATACCTGGGGGAGATAAGCAGAACAAACCAGGGGATAAGGTATAAAAGGGTTGTGTGTCTTTTCAGATTGTCCGATATCTCATTGAACATATTTGCTGTCTGCTCAGAGAACGTTGCCACGTTTCCGACTACATCGCTGGCAGGACTGGTTTATCCAGTTTACTCCATCAGTGACCCTGCATAAAAGCAACATTTTGAAGGTGATGCTGAGGTGACAGAGGGGATAGCACACAGGGCTGCTACTCCAGAGGAGTGGTTGACCAGTCTATAGAGGTTGATGGACCTCAGTTAGTGCCCTGTTAGTTTGACATCTCCTCCGATTGGGGCCCCTCAGCAGCTGAGCCTTCACCAGCCGGGCGAGACGGCCTCGAGTGTAGTTTACCTCTGGGGCTGACGTCATCCTCGCGCCAGATTTGAACAATCTTAACAGTTCCTGCTTCCCGTGAGAGGGTGGGCCCCTTGATTTGCCGTTCGCGGTTATTGGCTTGGGCTTACAACTGGCAATTCCTGCCTCTCAAGAAAGTGGCTGCATAGATTCCCCAGTGAACTGGATATCAAGCATCTGACCCTTGACGATCTCGTCATCCCACAATCAACCCATTGCTGATGTGCATCACAATCCAGTAGAGCCATGAAATTGTGGTAATTCTGTCTCTCCCTTAGCGTGAAGAGGGGCTGAATGGATGGAGGGGGAGGACCTGGAGAGAAAGCTTACCTCACAGCAACTGTTGTTTACATCCTAGCCTAAAAGAGAATGTGTGGAAGAGACAGTATGAAGTGAGCTCGAAAGGCTCCTATTATTGATTGGTAACGAAATGGCTGGAAGACGTTTTCAAGGGCTGCGTCGGGCATTGCTGTTTATCCTCCCTTTCTTTCTTCCCTCTTTGTTTCATGCCGTGAGTTGATCTCTCCCCTTTCCGTTAACAGCTTCCACCCTTCCCTTCTCGCCTTTGACCTCTTACCCACATCTATCGCTAATGGCACCCATCCCCCAAGTTCACCAGGGATCCGCTGTCTTACTGTCTGAAAGAGATAAAGACAGTGAAACCCAGGATCCCTTCTTTCCGAAGCTTAAGGAGGGGGGTAAGTTGGCTTCCTCGCGAATACTCGCGTACCAAGGGTGTTGCGCTTGTCTGGGACGCGGGAACCCTTTAGCTCGACTCCTCGTGCTACGGGATAACTACATTAACAAAGATTTTCTTTTTCAAGAAAGCTGTATTACCAATTAGGTTCTTTGGATTTGGATGGGAGAAAAGGGAAAGAGTTCAAGAGGAAATGAATGCAGGAGTAACCAGGAAAGAAAAAAATTATCACACTCCAAAATGCAAACCGATTGGCCAACACTTGTTACATTGCTCGGGCCAGCACAGTGCTGAAGACGGGAAAGGGTTTGTCGCGCAGGCTACTTCAACCCTGACCTGGATCAGGATGATAGCCTTTGACTGGCCATTGACCAGTTGTGTGACTAGGCACAGAAAGATCAAGAATCTAGAACATTCTGTCTTCAAGCTGAGGATGGGAAGGTAAAGGAACTGAAGGAAGACTATTTTGGTCCAGGAGAGAGGATATCTCCATAGCGATGATCAAATACTGGCCTCGTGGTTCTGGCACTGGGTTAGGAAACGCCAACTTGTGATTTGTAGACCAGCAGAGTGAAAGGTTGCGATAGACAGATTCCTGGTCTTTCAGGAAATCCAGGGATTTGGGAAGTGGGCGGCAAGGTGTAGTTGAAGCCCAAGATCAGCCATTACAATGGTGGGAACATACCCTAATGGTCTACTCCTCCTTTTTCTTGTGGCCCAGTTTATTAATGTGCTTTTCAGGGAAGAAATTTAGATATTTAAACTAGTGAAATGTGCGCGCAAGATTGAAACAAGTGCTATTATTGTTGTTGAATGGTGAACGCACAGGATTCAAGAGCCACCAGGTGAAAGGACCATCAGGGTGAATAAAGCTGCCCAGAGATTTGCTTTTTTACATTATGAATAATGGCTGTTGGTTCCTTTAATGGTCAGTGTTTAATACATGGCCCAAGCCACCTTGACCAAGACATTCTTGTGATGCTGGGTCGTGTCTCTAGAGGGAGACTCTGATCTGGGCCAAGATCTTATGATTTGCTTCAATCCCCCTGGGTTAAAGAGAAAACACAAGCCGGCGAAGTCCACAGATAAAGGTGTTCTCGAGTGGAAGTGTACGCCAGCACTCTCTCTGGAGTTGAAAGAAGTGGAATAAATAATGTGCAAAATGTATTCAGGCTTTTTGCCGGGTAAATGTAGCTTTATGTTGCATCAATAGTGAGACTGATGAGTCAGTAAGAGTTAACTCTGAGGCTCAGAGAGAGAGAGGCAACACAAACTACTACATTGATTATGTTTGGAGTAGGCCAGTGTGTTTGTAAAAAGCCCCTCAAATAACTGGGGAATGCTTAACACCAGGAACATGTTTGAAAGGTCACAGCACCACTGACTGGGTTGAATGATGATGTTGAGTGAGTTTTCTTGCCACAGTTGAGTAACTAAAAGGCCAGTGTGGTTTTTACTAACAGGAATTCTTCTGGCCCTTTTTAAAAAGTCCTCTGTGGTTTGCTGTTTTTCAATTAGATCACCCCCGTTGCCTAAGTATCCCTTTATCTTTTGACACCCTTACTGCATCCTCCAATTCAATGCCTGATAAAAGTATTTTGCTGGTCCCAAATGCAGGATCTCATTAACTTTATTTAATTTCTTTCCCCTAATCATTTTCCTCTTGTTGTGAGAATTATGTTTAAAAGTAGGCAAATTTTCCTTGTAATGCAGTGCCTCAAAGCACATGCTGCCGAAACTTAATCGTGTTTCTACCGCCTTTACAAGCAAAGTCACCATGAACCTGACCACTGCCTAAATAGTGGCCGCATCAAACACCATCCTACACCGACCAATCATAGAATCCCTACAGTGCAGAAGGAGGCCTTTCAGCCCATCGAATCTGCACTCGCCCTCTGAAAGAGATCCCCTCCCCATTCCAGTAACCCCACCTAACCTTTTTTTGACACTAAGGGTCAATTTAGCATGTCCAATCCATCTAACCTGCACATCTTTGGACTGTGGGAGGAAACCGGAGCACCCGGAGGAAACCCACGCAGGCACGGGGAGAACAGCAGTGGCCCAAGGCTGGAATCGAACCCGGGTCTCTGGAGCTGTGAGGCAGCAGTGCTAACCACCGTGCCACCATACCGCCCCCCCCCAAATATTTCCAATTAAGGTGCAATTTAACGTGGCCAATCCACCTACCTTGCACATCTTTGGGTTGTGGGGGTGAGACCCACGCAGACACAGGGAGAATGTGCAAATTCCACACAGACATTCCGTGTAAGAATGCCTGTATTGTCAGAGTTGTTTTTGGGGCTATGTGTTATTGTTGGTTAGGTTTTTTTAAAAGCCATTTCAAAGCAAAGAAGAGTTGCAAGGTTGGGGGGAGGGCGGGGGAAACTGCAAACATATTTTTTTAATCTCCTCCTTTCGTGGATGTGGGCATCGCTGGTAAGGCCAGCATTTGTTGCCCATCCCTAATTGCCTTGTTCGGAGTGGCTTGCCATTTCAGAGGGGCATTTAAGAGTTGAGCACTTTGCTGGGGAGCTGGAGTCACATGTAGACCAGACCAGATGATGATGGAGGATTTTCTTCCTGCGAAGGACGTTGGGTGAGCCAGAAGGGCTTTTACGACGATCAACGATAGCTGTCATGGAGTGCGGCACGGTGGCGCAGTGGTTAGCACGACTGCCTCATCACCGAGGACCCAGGCCTGGCCCTGGGTCACTGTCCGTGTTAAGTTTGCACATTCTTCTCGTGTCTGCGAGGGTCTCACATCCACAGTGTGCAGGGTTGGCCACGCTAAATTGCCCCTTAATTAGAAAAAAAAACGAATTGGGTAATCTAAATTTATTTAAAAGAACAATAGTTTCCATGGTCAACATCACTAATTGCAGGTTTATTTAATAAAATTTCATCAGCTGCCGTGGTAGGATTTGAACCCAAATCCTCGGAGCATTAGCCTGGGTTTCTGGATTACCAGTCCAGTGGCGTTACCACTGCACCACCATCTTTCCCCCGTCTACAATTCAGCGAGCTGTATTGGCAGGCACTAGGACCCGGAGGAAGCCCTTGATGCTAACAGTTAGTCTTGCACTGTAACAGTTTCCTGCCAAATGGCATGACTGGGGTTCCAAATGATTGGGTAGGAATCCCAAGGAGAAGGAAAGATAACATTTCCGGGCAGCTCTGAAGCAAAACAAGTTAACAGTGATATTGCTTGCTGTTGATTTTAAGTTTCAAATTGCCATGTGATATAAGAAACAAGGTTTAATAAACTGAGGGGTAAGAGTCCACAATCTAGGAAGTTATGCCGAAGCTGTATAAATCACCAGCTCGGCCCCGGCTAGTGTGCTGTCCGATTCTGGGCACCAGGCTTCAGGAATGGTCACACGACCTTGGCCAGAGGGCAAGAGAGCATTTGTGAGAATAGTACCTGTCATTTTTGAAAAAAGGGGCAGCAGGGTAGCATGGTGGGGGGGCAGCAGGGTAGCATGGTGGTTAGCATAAATGCTTCACAGCTCCAGGGTCCCAGGTTCGATTCCCGGCTGGGTCACTGTCTGTGTGGAGTCTGCACGTCCTCCCCCTGTGTGCGTGGGTTTCCTCCGGGTGCTCCGGTTTCCTCCCACAGTCCAAAGATGTGCGGGTTAGGTGGATTGGCCATGCTAAATTGCCCGTAGTGTCCTAATAAAAGTAAGGTTAAGGGGGGGGGGGGGTTGTTGGGTACGGGTATAGGGTGGATACGTGGGTTTGAGTAGGGTGATCATGGCTCGGTACAACATTGAGGGCCGAAGGGCCTGTTCTGTGCTGTACTGTTCTATGTTCTAGTACCCCGCAGGAATTCAGGGTTTCATTCATGTCGCAGGGATGTGGCTGCTTGCGGGAAGCTGAGAAAAGCAAAGCATAGAAGGTTCGAGAGAGACAGAATAAGGGTTTGATAGAGATAACAAGGAGAAACGTCCCAATGGCAGATTGGCAGTAAGGCGAGGACACAATTTAATGTCATTGGCCAAGGAACCAAGAACTTTTACACAGCGAGCTATTATGATTCGGAATGCACTGCCTGAAATGACAGTGGAAACGGCCTTAATCGTTTTCAAAAGGATATAGGCAAATTGGTGGAATGGGCAGACAGGTGGCAGATGAAGCTCAATGCAGAGAAATATGAAGCGATTCATTTTGGGAGAAAGAACATGGGGAGACGATATAAAATAAAAGGGCACAATTCTAAGGGGATGCGAGAGCAGAGGGACCTAGTTGGATGTGTGCATAAGTCACTGATGGTGGCAAGATAGATTGAGAGAACAGTTAATAAAACTTTTGGTATCCTAAATTTTCATAAGAGTGGCAGTGACTTGGAATACAATAGCAAAGGAGGTTAAGTTGAACTTGTATTAGATGCTCGGCCTGAGTATTGGGTGCTGTTCTGGTCGCCGCACTTCAGGTTGGTCTCGGCCTGAGTATTGGGTGCTGTTCTGGTCGCCGCACTTCAGGTTGGTCTCGGCCTGAGTATTGGGTGCTGTTCTGGTCGCCGCACTTCAGGTTGGTCTCGGCCTGAGTATTGGGTGCTGTTCTGGTCGCCGCACTTCAGGTTGGTCTCGGCCTGCGTATTGGGTGCTGTTCTGGTCACCGCACTTCAGGTTGGTCTCGGCCTGCGTATTGGGTGCTGTTCTGGTCACCGCACTTCAGGTTGGTCTCGGCCTGCGTATTGGGTGCTGTTCTGGTCACCGCACTCAGGTTGGTCTCGGCCTGCGTATTGGGTGCTGTTCTGGTCACCGCACTTCAGGTTGGTCTCGGCCTGCGTATTGGGTGCTGTTCTGGTCACCGCACTTCAGGTTGGTCTTGGCCTGCGTATTGGGTGCTGTTCTGGTCACCGCACTTCAGGTTGGTCTCGGCCTGAGTATTGGGTGCTGTTCTGGTTGCCGCACTTCAGGTTGGTCTCGGCCTGAGTATTGGGTGCTGTTCTGGTCGCCGCACTTCAGGACGGGGGTGAAATCAGAAAATATTCACAAGAATGATTCCTGCGATGAGGAACGTCCGTTATGAAGATAGATTGGAGACTTGGACTGTTTTCCTTGGAGAAGAGAAGGCCAGGAAGAGATTTGATCGAGGTGCTCAGTATCAGGAGGGACCTGGGCAGAGTAGACAGGGAGAAACCATTCCCACGTGAAAGGATAGAGAATGAGAGGGCAAAGATTGAACGTAATTGTTTTTTAAAAGCAAAAGCAACACGAGGGAAAAACCTTTTCACGCATCGAGTGGTCAGGGTCTGGAATGTGCCGCCTCAGGAGTGTGGTGGCGCGAGGTTCAAGGGAAGCTTTCATAAGAGAATTGGACAGTTAGCTAAAATAGAAGAAAATGCAGGGTTGTGGGGAAAAGGCGGGGGAATGGCATGAAGAGAACCGCCCATTCGGCGAGCTGGTGTAGATGCGATGGGCCGAATGGCAGCCTCCCGCACTGCGACACTTCTGTGATAGAAAATTTGATATACATTTGAGAGGGACAGGAAGCAGAGCTATTGGGAAAGAGCAGGGGGGAGTGGGACTAATTGTACTGCTCTTTCAAAGTACCAGTACAGGTCCGATGGGCTGAATGGCCTGCCCCTGCACTGTATCAGCGGATGATCGAATGCAGTGTTACGTCGTCACTGTGCGAGGTCTCCAAATTGCATTTGGTTTCTGATACAGCAAAGTGCCACGTGTCAGTGGAACAGTTTGTGAGCAGGGATGGCTGGTGGGGACAGATTAATCTGGTTATCGTGCCCATTGGGTTAATGCCCGCTCACGCCCATTGCCCATGCCCTTTGAATGGACGGTAGTGACTTGGCAAAGTACTGGAACGTGACTGGCACACCCGCCGGCAAAGATTTTAAGAGCTGCAGGAGGAAATGTGGACCCGGAAAAGACTTTATTTTGGAATAGCTATTGTTTTACATCATTCTTTGTGAATCGGCCTATTCTCTGATTGAGAGATTTGTAAATGTGCACGTTAGCGTCCCTGCTGTAACTCAGGCAGAAACATAAACTGGTTCTGACTCTCGAGGCCATTTTATTCCAGTTTCTTATCTTGACCTTGTTCAAGGTATTTGACATGTATTTACCCATCTAACACACCCAGGCTTGGAATGACAATTACTGCATGCATATAAAGTACGGATAAAGTAAGTGCTGCCGATTCAGAGATCGTCTAGCCTGACCCGACCATCAACTTTAAAACGGCACCCCCTACTGCACAAAAACCAGATTGCCTTTTTCCCCAAAAGAAATCCACGGAACAAACAACATCATGTTAATACTTGCCTGAGCTTCTTAAGCTCCTGATTTCTCCTTTGCAAAGACCTATCCTTGGCTTCCAGTGCCGCAGAGTTGCCCCACTCTCCGTTCCTCTGATGCTCAAATCTTCTAGGATGCTGTTGCCAGCTGTAAAAGGGTTGTCCAATAGGATTTTGACACTTGCCAAAACCGTAGCGATCGGGTCACCATATTCACCTCAAAAGACAAAATATAGACAAAGGAAGGGGCAAATCTTTGTAACAATTTCCCGCGGCTGAACTGGCATTGAGGGGACAAGACAATGGCCATGTCAAAGGATATGGTTTTGGCATATAACCAATTTGGGGTGAAGCATCAATTGGCCGCATATGGCAAGGTATTGGGCAACACTGACCTGTAGCTTCCAATAGTTCATTGCTCTCGGTGCTGGACTCTCATATACCACCTTGTCCAAAGATGGCTGCCTTTATGCAGTCTTGCCTACCCAGTTCTTCATCTTTACTTTCCCTTCCCCCAACGTTCTGTTAAAATTGTTGTGGTCATTATTAGATCCTTACTCCGTCTACACATCTTCCTCCGGCTCTATCTCCTCTTGAGCTCTTTGTTCCTCTGATTCACCCTTTGGCCTTTCACCCCTAACATCACCTTCGACCTGCCGTTCAGTTCACAAAGTCTTCCGAAGTGAAGGCTGGTGCCTGAATCTGACGTGGCGAAGGGAGTTGCCTCTTTGAAGATTCACCAGTGCGTGAAGGGCGATATTATAAAGGGGGGCTGGGGCGGCACGGTGGCACAGTGGGTTAGCCCTGTTGCCTCACTGCACCGAGGTCCCAGGTTCGATCCCGGCTCTGGGTCACTGTCCGTGTGGCGTTTGCACATTCTCCCCGTGCCTGCGTGGGTTTCACCCCCACAACCCAAAGATGTGCAGGGTAGGTGAAACCAATAAGTATCATACACCATCACTTACCCATGATCCTTTTCAGAACAAAAATGTCTGTGGTAAACAGTGAGACTTAAATAATGAAGTTAGTCTGTTCTGATCAGTTAACCTGAAGTGTTCAAATCGAAAGGTGTGACAGGATTCACCTGGTTAAAGTAGATTTAACTTTTACTAATTTCTACAAGTCTCTGGTTTAGCCTTGGCAGGAGTTATTTTTTTAATCAATTTAGATTACCCAATTCTTTTTTTTCCAATTATGGAGCAATTTAGCGTGGCCAATCCACCTACCCTGCACATCTTTGGGTTGTGGGAGCGAAACCCATGCAGACACAGGGAGAATGTGCCAACTCCACACAGACAGTGACCCAGGGCCGGGAATTGAACCTGGGTCCTCGGCGCCGTGAGGCAGCAGAAGTAGAGGTTAAGAGGAAGTTTGTTGGTGTTGTTTCAGAATTGAGAATAGGTCGAGAGAGAAATCATTCTCATTGTCAGGAGGGCCAAGAATACATTGACACCGATTTAAGGTGATTTGCAAAAGGACCAAAAGCAACATTAGAAAAACCCTCCCCGCGCAGCGAGTGGTTAGGATCTGGAATGGACTGCCTGAAGAGTGTGGTGGAGGCAAATTCAATCATGGCTGTCAAAAAACAATTGGATGGGGCAACACGGTGGTGCAGGGGTTAGCACTGCTGCCTCACGGCGCCGAGGTCCCAGGTTCGATCCCAGCCCTGTCCGTGTGGAGTTTGCACATTCTCCCCGTGTCTGCGTGGGTTTCGCCCCCACAACCCAAAGATGTGCAAGGAAGGTGGATTGGCCACGCTAAATTGCCCCTTATTTAGAAAAAATTAATTGGGTACTCTAAATTTAAAAATAAACTTTTTTTTTGTAAAGACAATTGAATGAGCATCTTAAGTTAGATGGGGCTAGAGGGTAAATTCGGAGACCAGCTGAGTTTCTCTTGTGACTAAACGACACAGACCCGACAGGACGAACTGCTTCATTCAATGATTCAATGAAGTGACCCTCGCCCCAAAACCCTAACATGTTTCCTTTTCATTGTGGGGTGGAGGAAGGGGGTGTGGGGAGGCGAGGGTTCTCCTGTTTTTAATTATTTGTGTGACCTTGACTCTCACTAACTGGGCCTGTTTCTTGCAGCTCATTGTGTCCGAGGACTTCAGTCACCTGCCCCCTGAGCAACGTCGAAAGAAGCTGCAGCAGAAAATTGATGATCTGAATAAGGAGCTCCAGAAACAAGTGGACCAGAGGTAATTTGGGTAAATGTTGTATTGGGGCAGTGCGCGGATCAGAGCGTGTTTTATTTGCTCTGTGAACTTCAGGCAACTGCTGTGAGGGGCTGTAACTCTTTTTGCCCAATGGTTGTGATGCTGTGTGATGAGATGGGGTACTGCAGTGTGCTGTGATTCCCAGTCCCACAATAGGGTTGGGTCAATGTTTGATTTACTTTGCTATGTAGTCTGATTAAAAAGGCCGATGGAAAATGCAGAAGCACAGGACAGGTGGGGGCGAAAATTCCATTGGGGGCAGTCAGCCTTTTGCGAATGAGGTGACTGAAAACACAAAGCCCGTCCCACTCAGGGCCTTGCGGATTGAATAACCAGGGGATGGATTCTCTGCCCAGCAACACCGGGAGCATGGATCACGACTGGGCGGAGAATCGAGGGGGGCAGGGCTGACCGTTTTGCTCTGCCCCGCACGCCAGCGGTGAGATGCTAATGGATGCAGATAGATCCTAATGACCAATTTGCATCCACTTAGCGGGCCCGGCACCAGAGTCCCTGGGCCCTCCGGATTCTCCGGGCCGGGAATCAGGTGGACGCTGATCAGGACTGGTATTTACCAGCGTGGCCCTGACGGACCTCGCCATGGGCCAAGGGGATAAGCGCTTACAGGAGTTTCCCCCAATGTCTACACGAGGGCCATCTCATCATCCAATACTTAAAATGGCGGCCCGATGGCGGGATTCCCTCAGGTACCCCTCGTTCATTACCCTCACCGCTGGGAGCGTAAATCCGTTCTAATTCTCCTCCGGCAGGAGAACATAGTCTCCCAAACGGAGAATCCTGACCCAGGTGTTCTATGCTTGTTAATTCGACCTTTTGTCTTGATGGTGACTATGCTGCTGCATTGTATCAGCATCTTATTCCTTGATAAATAGCCCAGGGACACGGGGAACAGTTGGAATTCCCTCTAACTCCTGCCCTTGGCTGAAATCAGCACAGAGAAACAAAAGAAATAGGAGCAATAGGCCATTCGAGCCTGCTCCACCATTAAATATGATTGTGGCTGAATCTCCATCTCAACACATACTCCAGAGCTCTCCCATACCTCTCGGCACCTATTTCCTCCTTAAATATATTCAGTGAGGAAACATTGCCCATGTAGCTGACCTGTCCGACCTTCGAATCCCCTCTGTGTGGTTCGATCCCCTCTCATTCTTTTAAATTCCAGTCAATACAGGCCCAGTCGACCCAAAATCTCCTGGTACGGCAATCCTGCCACTCCAGGAATCTGTCTGGTGGACCTTTGCTGCACTCTTGTATGGAAAGCATATCCTTTCGTAGCTGAGGAGACCAAAACTGCACACACTACACCAGGTGAGGCCACACAAGGCCCTATGTACGGCTTGAACCAGAGGAGGTGACGGCTTGGTGTTAATGTCACTGGACTAATAATCCAGAGGCCCACCATACTGCTCTGGGGGGGGGGGCCTGGGTTCGAACCCCACCGCATTGAATTCAATAAAAAAAAATCTGGAGTGTCGTTAAAAGCCTATCTGGTTCACGGATGTCCTTTCGGGAAAGAAACCTTCCGTCCTTACCTGGTCATGTGACACCAGACCCACAGCAATGTGGGTGATGCTTAAATACCCCTCAAATCAAATAAAACCAAACATGACCAGTCCTGTCCGATAGCGATTCCCTCTGCCCCTTGCACTTCAAGAAAAGCAAGCTGATTCTCTCTCTGCCCAACCTCCAGTAAATAACGTCCATAAAATGGGGTAATAAATGGAGCATTTATTACTGGTCCGTTTATTGTAGTTCCAGCAAGACTTCTTAACTGGCTTATCAGCAGGTTTCATACCCACCCCCACCACCACTTTATTTGTTTTTGCATTAAACTAATTTGCGTTTTATGGTGCGATTGTTCCTGGCCTAACACAGCGCAGGATTGTTGCTATGGTAACAGTATAGGCCAGTGGTGTGTCAAACTGAGAATTCTGGGTCACCGGCCCCAGCAGACGGGCAACAAAACCTGGGCACCTCTGTCCTATTTTTTGCGGATTTGTTGGTTTGCCTCCTTTGCCTTGTCCGGTGTCGCGATTAGTGTTGTTGGATAGTTTCTTGCGCCCTCAGCTGGCGGGTGGGTCAGAATGCTACGATCTGTCAGTGGATTGTGGATAGCGCAATTGCTTCACAGCTCCAGGGTCCCAGGTTCGATTCCCGGCTTGGGTCACTGTCTGTGCGGAGTCTGCACATCCTCCCCGTGTCTGCGTGGGTTTCCTCCGGGTGCTCCGGTTTCCTCCCACAGTCCAAAGATGTGCAGGTTAGGTGGATTGGCCATGATAAATTGCCCTTAGTGTCCAAAATTGCCCTTGGTGTTGGGTGGGGTTACTGGGTTATGGGGATAGGGTGGAGGTGTTGACCTTGGGTAGAGTGCTCTTTCCAAGAGCCGGTGCAGACTCGATGGGCCGAATGGCCTCCTTCTGCACTGTAAATTCTATGATAACAGCTGAATCATTGGGAACCTGGATTTAACCTCGCATTCCGCAGTTGGGACCTGCTTGACCCACAGGGATAAACCGTTTGCTCACCTGTTGCTAAACTATAGATGAGTTCTTGAAGCAAAACTATCAGTCACTTGAGATGTCTTGCCACTAGCACCTAACTCCTTTAATTTTTGTGTTGTGATACCCCAGCTAAATTGGAAATATTGATCTGACTCCTCTCTTTCCACGTCCAGTAAAATTCCAAAGCATCTGACTCCAAACTCTCTCCACAGATGCTAGCAGAGCGGCTGTGTTTCTCCAGCACATTCTGTTTGTATTCCAGTGTAGATCCAGGCTGACGGACCGCCCCTTCCCACCTCCATCACAGAGTTTTGGTTATTCATAAAGGCCATCGGGGCAGCAAGGTGGCACAGTGGTTAGCATTGCTGTACTGCGCTGAGGATCCAGGTTCGAATCCTGGCCCTGGGTCACTGTCTGTGTGGAGTTTGCACGTTCTCCCCGTGTCTGCGTGGGTTTCGCCCCCCACAACCCAAAGATGTGCAGGTTAGGTGGATTGGCCATGCTAAATTGCCCCTTAATTGGAAAAAATAATTGGGCACTCTTTATAAAAATAAAAATAAAATTTTTTTTTTAATTCATGACGGCCCCGCCGTCTCAACCTCGCCCCTCACCTGAGGTGTGATGACCCTCAGGTTAAATCCCCACCAGTCAGCTCTTCCTCACTTCTCCCCCCCACCCCCCACCCAAAGGGGAAAGCAGCCTGTGCTCACCTGGGACGGTGGCGACTTTACCGTTACGGAGTTGAGTGGCCTTGGCTGGAGATCTGTGGGGATTATGAAGGAGGCCCGTGGTTCTCTCCTGGTGGCTTGGCACCTCTGGACAGCTGGCAAGAGCAGGCACTGCCATTGTTGCCTGCAATGTGTAGGGAGAGTGCTCATTGTCCACAGTTAGGACACATATGTGAAGACTGGCATATTGGGTGAGGTGCTGGCACAGGTGGCACTGAACCCAGGTTCAATTCGGCATCGTGAATGGAGAGAATTTGTTTCTATTTTGTATACATATTTTGTGTATATACAAGCTAGGACTGGAAATGAGGGGTTGATGTTCCACCTTGATTTGCTCTGACAGCGAAGCTTTAGATAAAATGAAAGATGTTTATCAACGGAACCCGCAGATGGGCGACCCAAACAGTCTCGAGCCCAGAATAACAGAAACTAACCAGCAAATTGACCGACTACGCCAAGAAGTTCAGAAATATGAGGTAAGATAATGATCCAGTTTACTACTTCGGGGCAGGATTGGCAGGTAGGGGGGGCAGAGGAGAGGGGGTGGCGGGGCGGGGGGGAGAGGAGAGGGGGTGGCAGGGTGGGGGGAGAGGAGAAGGGGTGGGGGGAGAGGAGAAGGGGTGGGGGGAGAGGAGAAGGGGTGGCGGGGTGGGGGGGAGAGGAGAAGGGGTGGGGGGAGAGGAGAAGGGGTGGCGGGGGGGGGGGGAGAGGGAAAGGGGTGGGGGAGAGGAGAAGGGGTGGGGGAGAGGAGAAGGGAGGCGGGGGGGGAGTTGAGAGGAGAGGAGAGGGGGGTTGAGTGGAGGGGAGAGGAGAGGGGGTGGAGGGGGAGAGGAGAGGGGGGGGTGGGGTGGAGGGGAGAGGGGGGGTGGGGTGGAGGGAAGAGAGGGGGGTGGGGTGGAGGGAAGAGGAGGGGGTGGGGTGGAGGGAAGAGGAGGGGGGTGGGGTGGAGGGAAGAGGAGGGGGGTGGGGTGGAGGGAAGAGGAGAGGGGGGTGGGGTGGAGGGAAGGGGAGGGGGGGGTGGGGTGGAGGGAAGAGGAGAGGGGGGTGGGGTGGGGGGGAAAGGGGGGGTGGGGAGAGGAGAGGGGGTGGGGTGGGGGGAGAGTGGGGTGGGGGGGAGGAGAGGAGAGGGGGGTGGGGAGAAGGGGGGGTGGGGGAGAGGGGGGGGGGGGTGGGGGGGAAGAGGAGAGGGGGTGGGGTGGGGGGAAGAAGAGAGTGGGGTGGGGGGGAAGAGGAGAGGGGGGTGGGGGAAGAGGGGAGGGGGTGGGGTGGGGGGAAGAGGGGAGGGGGTGGGTGGGGTGGGGGGAAGGGTGGGGAGGTGGCAGACGGAGTATTTTTAGTCTTGGATCAGCAATGATGAAGCAACATCGACCGGAGTAAGTCATGCTTGGCTGGCGTGTGAGGTTATTAATTGTGAGGTTATGTAGCGTTGAGATTTTGCTGAAGGACACAAAAACGATCCTCAAAGTAGTCCGGAGACTTTGCGCCAGCTTTCTGACCAATCTCCTGGGGTTCCTGCTCGAGGTTACATGGCGACAGTGAGCAACAGCCAGAGCAAGACTGGCATAAACCTGCCTTCCTCAAACCCTGCGCTGGGGAAGCGGGAGAGAGGTCTAACTGCGAAGACTGAGAAAAAATAGATCATACCACTTTGGATGTGAAAAGGGTGCTGTACAAATGAACTTTTGGTTTGTTTCCAAGACCTGGCGGACCGATGCAGAAGCAAAACTGGTTTCACGGAATGACAGCTGTGTGCAGTACATCACCCACAGTAATCGATCACCATCCATGAATAACAATGGTCGCATGATAAGGAAAGGTAAGTGACTGCCTTGGGTAATTCTCCAGATTCTCCCTCAACCTGTACTCCTGAAGGCCGGAGAATGGGAATGACCTCCGCCCAGTGCTGCTACAAAGCACAGTCTGGACAGACACGGACCCTAACCAATCTGCAATGCCATTTCCAATTCTCCGCACTGCCTAGCTGGACTGAATGCGCACACTGCATTTTAATTGATGTTTTTAACTTTTTCACGAATGAAGATGCCGGCGTTGGACTGGGGTGAGCACAGTAAGAAGTCTTGCACCACCGGGTTAAAGTCCAACAAGTTTGTTTCAAATCACTAGCTTTCGGAGCACTGCACCTTCCTCAGGTTGAATCTGATTTTTCCAATTAAGGGGCAATTTGGCGTGGCCGATCCACCTACCCTGCACGTCTTTGGCTTGTGGGGTGTGACCCACGCAGACACGGGGAGAATGTGCAAACTCCACACGGAACAGTGATCCGGGGCCGGAATGGAACCCGGGTCCTCAGCGCCGTGAGGCAGCAGTGCTAATCACTGCGCCGCCGTGCTGCCCCTTGGTGGAGATGACAAAGAGTGGGAGGGGTGAGGGATTTGAAAAGATGGATGAGAATTTTAAAAACAATATCTTGCTTGACCTGGACCCGTTGTAGATCAGCGAGCACAGGGGTGATAGCGGAACAGGACTCGATGCAAGTTAAGACATGGGGAGATAGTTTGGGATGCTCTCAGGTTCATGGAGAGTAGAATATGGGAGACCAACCAGGAGTGGATTGGAACAGGCAGCACGGTGGCGCAATGGTTAGAACTGCTGTCTCTCGGCGCCAAGGTCCCAGGTTCGATCCTGGCTCTGGATCACTGACCGCGTAGAGTTTGCACATTCTCCCCGTGTCTGCGTGGGTTTCGCCCCCACAACCCAAAGATGTGCAGGGTAGGTGGATTGGCCACACTAAATTGCCCCTCAATTGGAAAAACAAATGAATTGGGTACGCTAAATTTTTTTTTTTTAAAGGAGTATTGGAACAGTGAGTCTAGGGATAAGGATGGCAGATGAATCCACAACTGTCTGGCTCAGGGATGAGAGAGAGTTACACTATGAAACATGGCTGAAACTCAAGAATCTAACTCCGAATTGGATTGAAAAGATTGTGATTTTTTTTCCCCCTAAACCAGCCCGGACACGACTTATTCTGATGATAGTGGCCAGGAACCACTGCCACAGCCGCCATCGCTCTCCGAGTTTGATGACTTTGAGGATGATCTTGTCCACCCAATAGGAAGCTCAACTGCTCTGTATCCATTTGACGGTAAGACGGGTAAACTTACTGAAAGAATGAAACAATGTTTAGAATGTGAAGGCGCTTGGAAAACAATCGCTGGGGCCTTGTCTTGTCTGTAAATTATCTGACACTGTGACCAGTTTATTCGCAAAACGTTTCACCCAGATGTCCTTATTTACGAGGTGAGCGAAGAATAGGCACAGGTTCACAAGTCAACCCAAATTTATTTTCAAACACAATTTAGGGGCAGCATGGTGGTTAGCACAATTGCTTCACAGCTCCAGGGTCCCAGGTTCGATTCCCGGCTTGGGTCACTGTCTGTGCGGAGTCTGCACATCCTCCCCGTGTGTGCGTGGGTTTCCTCCGGGTGCTCCGGTTTCCTCCCACAGTCCAAAGATGTGCAGGTTAGGTGGATTGATCATGCTAAAATTGCCCTTAGTGTCCAAAATTGCCCTTAGTGTGGAGTCGGGTTACTGGGTTATGGGGATAGAGCGGAGGTGTGGGATTGGGTAGGGTGCTCTTTCCAAGAGCCGGTGCGGACTCGATGGGCCGAATGGCCTCCTGCACTGTAAATTCTGTGAAAACAGTTGGGCAGCGCAGTGGTTAGCACTGCTGCCTCATGCCGTCACAGGGACGGGTTCAATACAGTCCCGCATCATTGTCCGTGTGGAGTTTGCACATTCTCCCGGTGTCCGCATGCGTCTCACCCCCACAACCCAAAAAGATGCGCACGGTAGGTGGATTGACCACGCTAAATTGACCCTTAATTGGAAAAACAAATTGGGTACTCTAAATTTTAGAAAAAATCCAATAGAACAGTTATTCTCCCAACTATTATATGGCCAAGATCCTAATACTACCTGTGCTGATAAGCTGGATCAAGCTGTGGGTCCAATTTTCTGAGCCTCAGTCATTTCGGGGCCCTCATCTGCAAAGGTGTCTCGCACGCTTCTTCCATCCATTCTCTGCTCCGCCGTCGAGTCTTTTCTGTTGTCGCTGCGTTGAGTCTGGGGGTCTCTGGGTGTCTCCTCCTTATCCCCCTCTTTGTGTCCTTCCAGAGGTTTCTCTGGTCCTCAGCCAATGGGGTCACAGGGCAAGGGTTACAACACCCAATTCTGCAGGACACCAGGATCCCCCCCCCCCCCCCCCCCCCCCCCCCCCAGGGCCTGTGCGTAACCTTATCCCATATAAGGTAACCACGGGAAATCTAGGTGCCAGAAAGTCTGGCTTCACCTGGGCAATCTATAACTGGTCCATTTGAATGGGGCCGATCTAATCTCCTGCTTAGAGGACAGGCCCAGACATGCCCCAGCTGTTCGTCTCTGTCCAATATATTCGAACTTGACTGTTTGAATTCCCATCAGACGTGTCTGTGGTTCTGATTGTGATTTTTAATTTAAAGTTTCCAATTGGATTTGGGGCCTAAGATTCAGGCCGTTGGCCATTTTACCATTTGTACTTGTCCTTGTACAAAATCTGCTTCTGTGAGGTCATAGGTGCATGTAGTCCCTTCCGCTATTTAATGGGAGCTCAATCTTGGTGAGATTTTAAAATGTGACCGTTCCAAAATAGAGGGGGACAAATTTGTGTTTTGCTGAATTGTTGAATAAAAAGAATAATCTATTTGAGATTTTGGCAATAGTTACAGGCAGAGCACTGTTACTCCATTCTCTTCCTCTTCATGCCACACCACAGCATTCCTGTTTTTGTGCTCATTGTCACTCACTGCCTCTCTTGACGTTCCACATATTGGTTAGCATTGCTGCCTCACGGCGCTGAGGCCCCAGGTTCGATCCCGGCTCTGGGTCACTGTCCGTGTGGAGTTTGCACATTCTCCCCGTGTCTGCGTGGGTTTCGCCCCCACAACCCAAAGATGTGCAGGCTCGGCGGATTGGCCACATTAAATAGCCCCTTAATTGGAAAAAATGAATAGGGTACACTAAAATAAAATAAAAAGACTTTCCACATTAGTCACATGCACCCAGTTTCTAATTTGCCAGCACTAAGTTATTTGTTCTTATTGGTTCAGGGTATGTCAGCATCGCTGGTTAGGCCTGCATTTATTGCCCATACCTAATTGCCCTCGAGAAGGTGGTGGTGAGCCGCCTTCTTGAACTGCTGCAATCCGTGTGGCTTAGGTACACCCACAGTGCTGTTAGGGAGGGAGTTCCAGCATTTTGACCCAGTGACAGTGAAGGAACGGCCGATGTATTTCCAAGTCAGGGTGGGGAGTGGCTCGGAGGGGAACCTCCAGGTGGGTGGGGTTCCCATGTGTCTGCTGCCCTTGTCCTTCAGACAAGCCAACTCAGATTTTTTTTAAGAGGCAAAGTAAAAAAAGACTGCATTTATATAGGGCCTTTCACAACCTCCCAAAGCATTTGACAAACACGGTTTATTCTGGAATTCTGGTCGGCTTGTAATGTAGCCAACCTAGGAATCAATAGCAAGGCCTCAAAAATAGCAATGTGGTACTGACCAGGTAACTTTTCATTCGGTGGTGTCAGTTGAGGATGATTATTGGTGAGAATATCCCTGTTCTTCAAAGTAGCTGCACAGGATTTTTAAATTCCAGCTGAATATAGTTTGTCTAATCTAAAGTGTGGCACCTCTGACAGTGCAGTGCTCCCTCAGTACTGACCCTCTGACAGTGCAGCACTCCCTCAGTACTGACCCGCTGACAGTGCAGCACTCCCTCAGTACTGACCCGCTGACAGTGCGGCACTCCCTCAGTACTGACCCTCTGACAGTGCAGCATTCCCTCAGTACTGACCCTCTGACAGTGCGGAGCTCCCTCAGTACTGACCCTCTGACAGTGCAGCGCTCCCTCAGTACTGACCCTCTGACAGTGCAGCACTCCCTCAGTACTGACCCTCTGACAGTGCAGCGCTCCCTCAGTACTGACCCTCTGACAGTGCGGCACTCCCTCAGTACTGACCCTCTGACAGTGCAGCGCTCCCTCAGTACTGACCCTCTGACAGTGCAGCGCTCCCTCAGTACTGACCCTCTGACACTGCAGCACTCCCTCAGTACTGACCCTCTGACAGTGCGGCACTCCCTCAGTACTGACCCTCTGACAGTGCGGCACTCCCTCAGTACTGACTCTCTGACAGTGCAGCACTCCCTCAGTACTGACCCTCTGACAGTGCGGCACTCCCTCAGTACTGACCCTCTGACAGTGAGGCACTCCCTCAGTACTGACCCTCTGACAGTGCAGTGCTCCCTCAGTACTGACCCTCTGACAGTGCAGCACTCCCTCAGTACTGACCCGCTGACAGTGCAGCACTCCCTCAGTACTGACCCGCTGACAGTGCGGCACTCCCTCAGTACTGACCCTCTGACAGTGCAGCATTCCCTCAGTACTGACCCTCTGACAGTGCGGAGCTCCCTCAGTACTGACCCTCTGACAGTGCAGCGCTCCCTCAGTACTGACCCTCTGACAGTGCAGCACTCCCTCAGTACTGACCCTCTGACAGTGCAGCGCTCCCTCAGTACTGACCCTCTGACAGTGCGGCACTCCCTCAGTACTGACCCTCTGACAGTGCAGCGCTCCCTCAGTACTGACCCTCTGACAGTGCAGCGCTCCCTCAGTACTGACCCTCTGACACTGCAGCACTCCCTCAGTACTGACCCTCTGACAGTGCGGCACTCCCTCAGTACTGACCCTCTGACAGTGCGGCACTCCCTCAGTACTGACTCTCTGACAGTGCAGCACTCCCTCAGTACTGACCCTCTGACAGTGCGGCACTCCCTCAGTACTGACCCTCTGACAGTGAGGCACTCCCTCAGTACTGACCCTCTGACAGTGAGGCACTCCCTCAGTACTGACCCTCTGACAGTGCTGCATTCCCTCAGTACTGACCCTCTGACAGTGCAGCACTCCCTCAGTACTGACCCGCCGACAGTGCAGCGCTCCCTCAGTACTGACCCTCTGACAGTGCTGCGCTCCCTCAGTACTGACCCTCTGACAGTGCGGCACTCCCTCAGTACTGACCCTCTGACAGTGCTGCGCTCCCTCAGTACTGACCCTCTGACAGTGCAGCACTCCCTCAGTACTGACCCTCTGACAGTGCGGCACTGCCTCAGTACTGACCCTCTGATAGTGCGGCACTCCCTCAGTACTGACCCTCTGACAGTGCGGCACTCCCTCAGTACTGACCCTCTGACAGTGCGGCACTCCCTCAGTACTGACCCTCTGACTGTGCGGCACTCCCTCAGTACTGACCCTCTGACAGTGCGGCACTCCCTCAGTACTGACCCTCTGACAGTGCGGCACTCCCTCAGTACTGACCCTCTGACAGTGCGGCACTCCCTCAGTACTGACCCTCTGACAGTGCGGCACTCCCTCAGTACTGACCCTCTGACAGTGCGGCATTCCCTCAGTACTGACCCTCTGACAGTGCGGCATTCCCTCAGTACTGACCCTCTGACAGTGCGGCACTCCCTCAGTACTGACCCTCTGACAGTGCGGCACTCCCTCAGTACTGACCCTCTGACAGTGCGGCATTCCCTCAGTACTGACCCTCTGACAGTGCGGCACTCCCTCAGTACTGACCCTCTGACAGTGCGGCACTCCCTCAGTACTGACCCTCTGACAGTGCGGCATTCCCTCAGTACTGACCCTCTGACAGTGCGGCACTCCCTCAGTACTGACCCTCTGATAGTGCGGCACTCCCTCAGTACTGACCCTCTGACAGTGCGGCACTCCCTCAGTACTGACCCTCTGACAGTGCGGCACTCCCTCAGTACTGACCCTCTGACTGTGCGGCACTCCCTCAGTACTGACCCTCTGACAGTGCGGCACTCCCTCAGTACTGACCCTCTGACAGTGCGGCACTCCCTCAGTACTGACCCTCTGACAGTGCGGCACTCCCTCAGTACTGACCCTCTGACAGTGCGGCACTCCCTCAGTACTGACCCTCTGACAGTGCGGCATTCCCTCAGTACTGACCCTCTGACAGTGCGGCATTCCCTCAGTACTGACCCTCTGACAGTGCGGCACTCCCTCAGTACTGACCCTCTGACAGTGCGGCACTCCCTCAGTACTGACCCTCTGACAGTGCGGCATTCCCTCAGTACTGACCCTCTGACAGTGCGGCACTCCCTCAGTACTGACCCTCTGACAGTGCGGCACTCCCTCAGTACTGACCCTCTGACAGTGCGGCACTCCCTCAGTACTGACCCTCTGACATTGTGGCACTCCCTCAGTACTGACCCTCTGACAGTGCGGCACTCCCTCAGTACTGACCCTCTGACAGTGCGGCACTCCCTCAGTACTGACCCTCTGACAGTGCGGCACTCCCTCAGTACTGACCCTCTGACAGTGCGGCACTCCCTCAGTACTGACCCTCTGACAGTGCGGCACTCCCTCAGTACTGACCCTCTGACAGTGCGGCACTCCCTCAGTACTGACCCTCTGACAGTGCGGCATTCCCTCAGTACTGACCCTCTGACAGTGCGGCATTCCCTCAGTACTGACCCTCTGACAGTGCGGCATTCCCTCAGTACTGACCCTCTGACAGTGCGGCACTCTCTCAGTACTGACCCTCTGACAGTGCGGCATTCCCTCAGTACTGACCCTCTGACAGTGCGGCACTCCCTCAGTACTGGCCCTCTGACAGTGCGGCACTCCCTCAGTACTGACCCTCTGACAGTGCGGCACTCCCTCAGTACTGACCCTCTGACATTGTGGCACTCCCTCAGTACTGACCCTCTGACAGTGCGGCACTCCCTCAGTACTGACCCTCTGACAGTGCGGCACTCCCTCAGTACTGACCCTCTGACAGTGCGGCTCTCCCTCAGTACTGACCCTCTGACAGTGCGACACTCCCTCAGTACTGACCCTCTGACAGTGCGACACTCCCTCAGTACTGACCCTCTGACAGTGCGGCACTCCCTCAGTACTGACCCTCTGACAGTGCGGCACTCCCTCAGTACTGACCCTCTGACAGTGCGGCACTCCCTCAGTACTGACCCTCTGACAGTGCGGCACTCCCTCAGTACTGACCCTCTGACAGTGCGGCACTCCCTCAGTACTGACCCTCTGACAGTGCAGCACTCCCTCAGTACTGACCCTCTGACAGTGCAGCACTCCCTCAGTACTCCACTGAAGTTCAGCTTCGATTTCTCTAATCTCTGCATTGCAACTTTGAACCCACACCCTTCTGACTCTGTTGCCCACTGCGTCATGCCTGAGACGCCTAAGGCTGCAGGGTGGCACAGATGTTAGCACTGCTGCCTCACAGCGTCAGGATCCCGGGTTCGATTCCGACCTCGGGAGACTGTCTGTGTGGAGTTTGCGCGTTCTCCCCGTGTCTCCTTGGGTTTCCTCCGGGTGCTCTGGGTTCCTCCCACAGGCCAAAAATGTGCAGGCTAAATGGATTGGCCGTGCTAAATTGCCCTTTAGTGTCTAAAGGTTAGATGTGGTTATGGGGATAGGGTGAGGATTGGGTTTTTCAAATGGTCGGTGCAAACTCGATAGACCGAATGGCCACCTTTTGCACTATAGGGATTCTGTGATTCCTACTTTCACAACCTCCCCACCACCTCATTACGTTTCAATGATAGTTGAACTGAGAGAATCAAAATGAAGGTCATCTCCAGTGGACCGGCCTATTGAAGGATAGTGTGGGCAGTGATTGAGTTAACAGTCTGACAATGATTTTGTTCCTTGCAGGCAATAGTGAAGGCACCATTGCAATGGCGGAGGGGGAGGTGCTGCACCTGATTGAGGACGACAAGGGCGATGGATGGACGCGAGTCAGGCGGAGCGATGGGGAGGAAGGCTACGTACCCACTTCCTATGTGAAGATCAGCCTCAGCAAACAGTGAGCCTGGATCTGCCAGTGGCCACAGGACACTTATCCTCCTGGTTCAGGGCGTCTCGTTTCCTTTCTTTGAATCAGGATGGAGCAGGCAGAGTTTTCTATGGAACGGATGGCTCTGTGGAAAAGTGGGAGTGGGATGAGGGTTAGCCAACCTTCTCTGGTATTCACATTGTGGGGTGGGGGGAGGGGGGGCGGGGGGGAAACCTGAGAGTCACTTAGTTGCATTTATAATATCTTCGACCCATAATTAGGACAGCATCTATGATCTTTCGGTTCACAGTAGGAAGACTCTGTTCCATTGCAGTTCACTCTGGTACAGTAAATACTGCTCTAATGTACATATTTGTGTAGTAATAATTGTATTTAGGGACGAATTCCCAACTTTTAATTGCTGATCACTGATGCCATCTTTTATATAGATATTTTACATAGAATATACATTTATCCACCTTGGTGGAATCATTTTGGGTGAGGAATAGGACAGCATGTGGAACACGTCTTTGCAGTCTGGTTAAACGGAGTTTCTCCATCCGGATGATACTGTTCGCAGGACAAGGAAGCATCTCGTTGTTTTACGTTACCGTCGTGACTTTGTTCAGAGGGTACGAAAGGCCTGCGAGGATTGGACTGCCTTTTTGCCAAAGCGACGGGGCCATCGAGTCAAAGGAAAAGCCAGACTCGCCGCAGAACCGGCTGCAACCCCGCAAAGCGAATGAACCTGGTGAAAGGCGACACTAAGATAATGCTCGTCCAGGAGTGTTTTTTTAAAAAAAGATGTCAGGCGATGGATCCTTAAACTGGTGAGACGCTGGGGCAGAAAAGCTCCCTGCCCAGCTCCGGGACGGTCCTGACAGTGCTGTTTACTGGCCACGTGGGCAGGCGGTTTAGATTGTATGCCTGTTCATGCTTTTATCATAGTGCATTAACTTGAAACAATGCCAAATTTATTGGTGTCTCGAATTCTTAAAATGAAAACGCAACTCTGTTTGGAGCTGAATGTACGACAGGGAAGCTCTTCCAGCGCTGATTCTAATCTGGGGAGCACTGACTCCCAGCAATTGTCAGCTCTTTTATGGTGTCTGATGTACCTGTCCTGATGCAAAAACCGTTATGATGGCTCATTTGTGATTGTATCGTAGACACATAATGCACTTCATATTGCAATAGGACAGTAACATGGCTGTTTCCCCACCTTGTTTTAATCCTGTAATAAAATACTATTCCAATTGAGGACTCCACGTCTGTCACCTCTTGTATCGGCACAATAGTTTGTGTGGAGGGTAGTTGGACATGGTGATCTGCCTCGGGCTGCCCATCGTTTCATCTATCACTTAGACGGGCGCAGAGCAGGAGATTGGAGGGTGAGAGATAAGAGAGAGGCCCAGGAGTTTGTTACTTCTCCAGATTTCCATCTGGAATATGATTAGTAGTAGGGGAGATGAATCATTCACCTGCATTCTTGGTCTTCGCAAGGGGAAAATCAGATGATTGACTTTTAAAAAGTGAGGAGAGGAGGGTGGCCCAGTGGTTAGCATTGTTGCCTACAGGCACCGAACATCTGGGTTCGATCCCGGCCCCAGGTCACTGCCCGTGAGGAGTTTGCACATTCTCCCGTGTCTGCGTGTTCAATGATAGTTGAACTGAGAGAATCAAAATGAGAGAATCACCACAACCCAAAGATGTGCAGTTTAGGTGGATTGGCCACGCCAAATTGCCCCTAAATTGAAAAAAGAATTAGGTACTTAAACTTTTTTTTTAAATAAATAAAAAGCGCAGAGGGCCTCATTAAAAAAATTCCTGGAGGTGTTCATAAAGCAGCGTTGTTTACATTGTTTTCGGTGTAATGAGTGGCCCACAGTTTCATCTGTCAGTTAGTGGATTATTAGTTCCCTGTGTAATCCTCACACACACACACACACACGTGTAACTGTCATTTATAACATGCCTTCTCTCGGGCTTTCCCAGTGGGACGGATTGAATTGTCCTAATCACTCGATACTGAAACTCTTGGAGGTGTTATTTATGAAAACATCTACCGTGGAGCTAAATGGAGAATTGTGGACGAAAGGTCAACAGGGGGCCCCATCTAGTGACCCATCTGGAACATGGGAACAGGAAGAGGCCATTTCGCCCCTCGAACCTGCTTCATGATTTAGTGAGGCCATGGCTGATCTGTCGCATAACTCCCTGTACCTTTGTTTATCAAAATCTCATTTAAAATTGCAAATTAAAGTGAGAAACTAGCCGAGCAGCGACTATTGTTTGTGAAATAATGCTTCAAACCCCTCCAACCCTTTGAGTGTACAAGTATTTCCTAACTTCACTCCCCATGGGCCCAGTCAGGCAATGTTCCCTCAACGATGACTCCCTAACCACAGTGGAAATAGCGTCTCTGTTCGTCCTGCCAGTTCCCCTTATTAAATGTCTCATAGAATCATAGCATTTACAGTGCAGAAGGAGGCCATTCGGCCCACCGAGACTGCACTGGCTCTTGGAAAGAGCACCCTACCCAAGGTAAACACCTCCCTATCCCCATAACCCAGTAACCCCACCCAACACTAAGGGCAATTTTGGACACTAAGGGCAATTTATTCTGGGCCAATCCACCTAACCCGCACATCTTTGGACTGTGGGAGGAAACCGGAGCACCCGGAGGAAACCCATGCACACACGGGGAAAACGTGCAGACTCCGCACAGACAGTGACCCAAGCCGGAATCGAACTTGGGACCCTGGAGCTGTGAAGCAATTGTGCTGACCACCATGCTACCGTGCTGCCCGAAGTGAGTCAGAAGGTGCGTCAGGTGAGGGTGCAGCTGTGATGTCCTCCACCCTGATTGTTTTCTGAGTACTGACTGGGCCCGTGTGTGGACAATCTGAGCTTGGGCAAGGAGGAAAAACCATTCCCTTAGTGTGAGGCTTTTCTGCGATTGATTTTTGTCTGGGACTGAATGAATGACCTATTGGCCGGAAGTCTCTAGGCGTTGGGATTTTCTTTTCCCGTTGTCAACGCACCCCCATCTGAAGGGTCCCGGCAGCGTCAGGTGACTTCAATCGGAAATCCCATTGACAAGCGACTGGAAGAGAGAATCCTCCAGCGAATGGGGTGCCATCGGGAAACACGTGATTGGGAGACGAGGTAATTCCATCCGTTGTTACACATATGCCCTGCACATCAGTTTGTGCCCCTTCTCTACACACCAAAAGAAAACATTAGTAACCTCATGGCTCCTGAACATGTCCATGAACAGGCGGCTTGGCAGCGCAGAGGTTAGCACTGCTGCCTCATGTCGCCGAGGACCCCGGTTCGATCCCGACCCCGGGTCACTGCCCGTGTGGAGTTTGCACGTTCTCCCCGTGTCTGCGTGGGTCTCACCCCCACAACCCAAAGATGTGCAGGGTAGGTGAATTGGTCACGCTAATCTGCCCCTTAATTGGAAAAAAATAATTGGGTGCTCTAAATTCAGTTTTCAAAAAATGGCCACAAATAACTTGCGGTAGGGGCGGCTCAGTCGGTTAGCACTGCTGCCTCACGGCACTGAGGCCCCAGGTTCGAACCCGGCTCTCGGTCACTGTCTGTGTGGAGTTTGCATATTCTCCCCGTGTCTGCCCCCACAACCCAAAATGTGCAGGCGAGGTGGATTGGCCACGCTAAATTGCCCCTTAATTGGAAAAAAGGAATTGGGTACACTAAATTTTTTTTTAAAATAAATAACTTGTGGTTTTGCCCTGCTGCTAGAATACCTCACTTCAGAACACCCAGCAAAGTAAAATACTATTCCACCTTGAAACACCATGTAAAATGGCTAGTAGAGTGTTGACTGCACTAAATATCAGGTGACCATCGTGGGGCAGCACGGTAGCATTGTGGATAGCACAACCGCTTCACAGCTCCAGGGTCCCAGGTTCGATTCCAGCTTGGGTCACTGTCTGTGTGGAGTCTGCACATCCTCCCCGTGTGTGCGTGGGTTTCCTCCGGGTGCTCCGGTTTCCTCCCACAGTCCAAAGATGTGCAGGTTAGGTGGATTGGCCCTGGATAAATTGCCCTTAGTGTCCAAAATTGCCCTTAGTGTTGGGTGGGGTTACTGGGTTATGGGGATAGGACGGCGGTGTTAACCTTGGGTAGGGTGCTCTTTCCAAGAACCGGTGCAGACTCGATGGGCCGAATGGCCTCCTTCTGCACTGTAAATTCTATCTATCTATATATCGATGTGTTGAATCATAGAATGTATTCATTCTTGTTTTAACTGCGAAGGGTGATAAAAGCCTGGAAAAGGTGAACGGATTTTGCTTCATGAAATTTTGGGGCCAATTAATGCAGGGCTTGTGAAATGGTTAAAAGACTTTGTTTGTAGTTCAGTTGCTAACCCCATGTCTCACTAAACAGGTGCGGGGATGAGAGAATGCTATTATCAAAAACCAGTTTGTGTGCAGATGGGCTAATTACCATCCTATTTATATTTAACTTTGGTTTGCAAATTAATTTTTTATATATTTCATTAGCTTCTCAATCGCCTGCTGCTCCTCTTCCATTTGATCTGATGGAGCATTTTTACTTGTGACTAGCCCTTTGCACAGCTCCCCAGTATTCGGTCTTTCTGGGAGCCGAACTACAGGTGATGGAGGATTCAGGTGACCAACGTGGTCCTTCACTTAAAACAATCTTTGATAAGCGCTGGTAAAGGCACATTGATTTTTTTTGTTTCTCCTAAATGTTCTTTCTAGCCTGATTGCTCGCAGCAACACCAAGATAAAGCTTACAATTTTCTCTGGTGATCTGATGTGGGAGCGTCCCTCATGTTTAATGCACCCACCTTTGCTGCTAATTGTTGTTTTAGTCTCTCACAGGACATGGTCTCGCTAACTGAGGACAGCATTTGTTATCCAACCTTTTAAAAAAAATTAATTTAGAGTACCCAATTCAGTTTTTTGCAATTAAGGGGCAATCCACCTAACCTGCACATCTTTGGGTTGTGTGGGGTGAAACCCACGCAGACACGGGGAAAATATTCAAACTCCACACGGACAGTGATCTGGGGCCGGGATCGAACCCGGGTCCTCAGCGCCATAGACAACAGTGTTAACCACTGCATCCTGCCGCTGGATTTGTTATCCATCTTTTTTTTTTTAAATTTAGAGTACCCAATTATTTTTTCCAACTAAGGGGCAATTTAGTGTGGCCAATCCACCTATCCTGCACATCTTTGGGTTGTGGGGGTGAAACCCACGCAGACACGGGGAGAATGTGCAAACTCCTCACGGACAGTGACCCAGGGCCGGGATTCGAACCCGGGTCCTCAGCGCCGTAGGCAGCAATGCTAACCACTGTGCCACCGTGCCGCCCTTGTTATCCATCCTTAATTGTCCCTGAGAAAATGGTGGTGGGCCACCCGCCCTCAAATATAACTGAGTGGCTCACGAGGCCGTTTCAGTGCACAGTTAAGAGTCGACTACAATTCTGTGGGTCTGAAGTCCATGTCGGAGAACAAAGATTGACTGAGCTCAACGTTGGCCTGGAGAGCGGTATTATTGAAGTTTTGAGCCTATTTCATTAGTAACATACAAGTGCCAAAACAATATTTGGCAATGAAGAGGTTTACAGGGTTATTAGTCACACTGTGAATGGAGATTTGCCAATTCCCAGATGCTGCTTCGTAATGGGATTATGACCCCCTGTAAATCAGAAGGATCATTCATTTCACAATTTGAAACCAAGTTGATGCCTACAGTCTGTACTGTGGATGGTGCAATGTGTGTGTGGGGATTAAAGTTCAAAATATTCTCTCTACTCCCCAGGGTGATGGGTTGGATGCTCTTTCAGTCTGATGTTAGTGCTACCTACCTTTTAATATATAACGTTTTTCAACAAAAATAAACTAATACCCGAAACTTCAGGTATTTATGGTGACTACCTCATTTATATGTTGTTTATTTCTTGACTCTTCTATTCTGCTTGTTAACAGGCCATCTCTGGCCAGAAGCCAAGCAAGTAATGTTCCTCTCAAACCAGTTGCTAAAAGGAATGTACAACGTGACTGGGAGAACTCCCATTAAGATGGTGCGGTAGTGATTGGGTCTCACTGTGCAGGAATTCCTAAACTCTCCCTCGTCCCTGTGATTGGTGCACCAGTGTTCATCATTACTGAGTTGCCTCTACGATGTATATCAATCTTAGTAAAGTTTCGGGACTGACTAAAGCACCATTGAACATTTTTCTTTTCTAGTTTTCTTTCTCTCTCTCTCTCTCTCTCTCTCTCTCACACATTCTCTCAACATTATCAACCAGTAATGGACACCCAAGAGGTTTTGATGTTTGAAAGCTAATAGTGAGGGTTTGCCGAGATAATTTATTGCGGTCATCACATTTCAGCTCAGTCTTTCCTGGCACTCGCACGATTTCTGGCAGGAATCAAGAGCATAGACCCTGGATGATCTTCCCAAAGCCGAGGATGATTTTGGCAATCTGGTTTTTTAAATCTGGGCAAAGGCTGGCACAGATCTGGAATCAATCCCAGGGACATTTCAAGTAGTAGGGATCAGCTAGTTTAGTGCCTACACCTGACCCACTGGAGGAATATGAAGACTACTCTTCAATTATTTGAATTGGAGCATTGTCCCTGGGTCCTGAATGGGATTAACAGGTCTTGGACTGAAGTGGGATTGGATTGGATTTGTTTATTGTCACGTGTACCGAGGTACTTTTGTTGAATATGGACCTCGGGTGAGGCCTGCTTGGACTATGCCTGCTGATGTTGTCTCAGCTTCCATGTAGGAAGTCAGGCGCACTAATAAAGGTCAAAGAGTTTTAATGGAGTCAGAAAGAGTCACTGAACGGAAAATCCTGAGCAAACCGCACTAGGTGCTCTGGCGCAGTTTGCATCGCAATTCTACCGCACTGTCATTTGTCTGGAGCTTGGGGCAATTCTCATTGAATCCTCCCACGTTTAAAATTTTCTTTAACGTGGAGACTTAAAGACCCTGGCAAAACCAGCTCCTCCGAGATTGGGGTGCCCTTTGATCTCCAAATAGCTCCACAGCACCCTGCCCCCCCCCCCCCCCCCCCACCCAGCCTCCTAATCTCCGTCAGAGAGCCCAGCTCCTCCACTCACAAGCATCAGGCCCTCTTTTCCCCTCCTCCCATTTGTGGTGTCTGTGTGCACCCTGCCTCCCCCCCCCAAATGACTGACAACCCACTTTGGGATCGCCAAAGACCCCCCCTCCCCCGTTTCATGGCCATGCCCCCATTTGGGCCCTGTCCCTTGGCTGTGCGAGCCAGCCAGGTTGGTGGTGCCAAGGTGCCACTGCCCTACCCTACGCTGTCCCCAACCACCCCCCTACCCGGCACGGTCATCACATCAGTCCCTGTCACAGACACCATTCGTGATTCCTCCTGGCCCCTGTCTCCGTGGCGCTAACTCCCGGGAACCGAGACACTTAAGCTTCAAATGAGCTGAGAACATTTAAATGACTCATTTGAATATGTGAGTGTGGTTCACGCCCAGCGAGGGCATGAACCAGATCACGTCTGGAGCCACGTGCCGGGAACGGCGCCCTCGATTTGGCACCTGCCGCGAACCCAGTTTAGGGCTCTCCCGCTATTCCCTGGGAAAAGCAGGAGGTGCACCAAGTACAATATGGCTCAGTGGTTTGATGTACTCTGGTCGTGACGGTAAGTCAAGCCCCAAAAATCAATTGCCAAATCATGTTTCTGGCTTGAGTATTTTCCTGGCAAATGGGAGCAGGTTGTTTATAAATAACCTTCAGCAAAAAGAAATGGTGGTGATCTTAAATTATCTTAATGCTATTAACAACATATATAGCACAAACATTGACAATTTGGCTCAACTGCCCTCTATTGGAGTTTGGTCCTCTCAAGCCCCTTCATGGACCCATCCCAGCATCTCTCAACCCTCTATCCCTTGGGGACTGGTTGAGTTGTGCTTGCAGAGGGCTAACACGGGCCTGATGGGCTGAATAGCTGCCTCCTGTGCGGTAAACATTCTTTGATTATTTCTTCCTTCCATGTTTGTCAAGCTTCCCGTTGAACGCACCCACTCTGTTCACCTCAAGCTTTCCTTGGGGTTGCAAGTTCCACGTACAAACCACTCTCTGGGTAAAGAGGTTTCTCCTGAATTACTGAATTTTATGATGATTTCTATTTTCAGACTCTTCCTCTCGAGTAGAAATAGTGGCTATCAATAGGGTCTCCAAACGCCCCCCCCCCCCCCTTCCCCCAGTTCCAGAGCCCCAGCCAGTTCAGTTTTTCATGGTGGGTTATAGCCAATCGGTGGCGATTGTTAACCGCACTCAGTAATGGCATTCTTCCATCCGCACAAGGTAATGGACGTGCAGCAGATCAAATCCATTGGGTGTCGAGTAACTCCATCCAGTGCTCGTTTGCTGATAGCTGAAGTGACCAAACGGCGAGATGCAGGACCGACCGCAGGTGCAGCAGGTGAAGGGGTTGCCAGGTGTCACTGAGGCCTTATTGTTTTCCATGTTGGTGCCTGTTACCAAGCCTTTGTAACCACTAATTGTCGTTGTGGTGAACGAGGGTGCACAAGGTGATTTCATTGTCAGCTGTTGACTCCCCCGGGCATGAGAAGCTGTTTCCAGGGCCTCAGCGTCCCATCCTTGGGCATCCTGCTGGTCGTCTGGCTACCTCGCTGCACAGAAAATCCATTGGTATGTGGCTGTCTCCATGTCTGCGAACACGCCTGAGCCTGAGAGCTTGTCTACGCATGATGCGTGAGTGCCAACATATTTGAGGTTAGTAGCGTCGGCAGTGAGTATCTGAACAACACGAACCAGGTACAATTGCCAGCCTCCAGCTGCCAAACACCTAAACTCTGGAATTTTCTTCCTAAACCTTTCCTCCCTTTTATCTCTCTGTCCTTTCTACCAGTCCGAAAACAAGGCTAGCTTCTTTTTTTTAAATAAATTTAGAGTACCCAATTTGTTTTTCCAATTAAGGGGCAATTTAGCGTGGCCAATCCATCTACCCTGCACATCTTTGGGTTGTGGGGGTGAGACCCACGCAGACATGGGGAGAATGTGCAACCTCCACACGGACAGTGACCCAGGACTGGGATTCGAACCCGGGTCCTCAGCTCCGTAGGCAGCAATGCTAACCACTGTGCCACCGTGCTGCCCTTAGGCTAGCTTCTTTAACGGCGCTTTTGAACTGCTGTGGCAAACTTTGCTTGCCAACAATCCTGTGAAATACAAGGTGCTATATGAATGTAGGCTGTTGTTACTGCTGTACACCTAAGTTGAAAGGTGAGCCTGATCTCTTGTTTAAACGTTACAGCCTTCAATGGTTTGTTCCCAGATTATCTTGTTGAGAAAATCAGGATCCAACATAGAGCCTGTTCCTTACGGAGCGCTGGTGTATTCACTGTCTGCCTACTGACATCATTGTGGATTGGTTCCCAGTACAAACGCTCCCTGGTGAGGACGTGTAACTGGGAAGTAGTTGATTCCAACCATCTGCTTGGAAACATGGATCCCACCTGGGGCTATTAACACTGGGAACAATGTGCTTCCTTATCTAACATACTGGATATGCTTTACTCTGAGTAACTCCTCTGAGAAATTTCGAGAATTTCTGTTCCAAAATAAGAACAGAAACCCATTTACAGTTTATCACTCGGTTCCCAGGAATATCTGAACCTAGAAATGTCCTTACAACTTTTGCTCCTCACCATACTTTTTTCTCACGAAGCGATTTATTGATTGTGGGATATAATTCCCTGAGGAGTGATGACGCACCAGTATTGAAGTTCCTGCAGGTATTCCTAATTGCAAATCCAGACGATAGGTTCGATGCCAACCAGCAGTGGGGGAGATGAGATGGTCTGGATGTTGGGGTGTCCTTCCATATTTAAATAACCTTCTGACACTTGCTGTCTAGATTGCCACGTGAAAAAGTTCTACAGTGAGCAGATTGCTTGGCCTGCAGGTTGAACATTTTGCTGATGCCCTGTCATTGTTTCAATCAGGACAATCAACATGCTACTTTCTCTACAACTGCAAAACTGCTTAACTGAAGAGACAAGAGGCTTGCTTAGCTTAACCGCCAGGAAGCCAGCGGTAGGGATAACATAGACTTTAATCAAGGAATCAAGGTAACAAAGTCTGCCCATGGCAGAGCACTATTTACACCACACATTCCCCCCCCCCCCCCCCCCCCCCCGTTGGGGTCCAAAGAAGTCATATTGGACTCAAAACGATAACTCTGTTTCTTGCTCCACGGATACATAGAATATACAGTGCCATTCGGCCCATCGAGTGCACCGACCCACTTAGGCCATCACTTCCACCCTATCCCCGTAACCCAATAACCCCTCCTAACCTTTTTGGTCACTAAGGCCAATCCACCTAACCTGCACGTCTTTGGACTGTGGGAGGAAACCGGAGCACCCGGAGGAAACCCACGCAGACACGGGGAGAACGTGCAGACTCCACACAGTGACCCAGAGGGGGATCGAACCTTGGACCCTGGCGCTGTGAAGTCACAGTGCTATCCACTTGTGCTGCCAGACTGGCTGATTTTTTTCTGTTTCAAACACTTTCTGTTTTTATTTCAGATCTCCGCCATCTGCAGAATTTTACTTTTATTAAAGTGCTTCTGAAGTTTTGTCACTGCTGTAGCTGGGGAAATGCAGCAGCCAGATTTGTTCACCACAAGCTCTCACAAACAGATAATCTTACTTATTTTGTTAAGCGATGTTAGTTGAGGGATGAATATCGATAAGAACATCAGGGAGATCTCCCCTGGTTCCTCTTCAAAATACTGCCGGAGAATCTTTCCATCCACCTGACAGAGCAGCGTGGCTTCAGTCTAACGCCTCAGCCAAAAGAGTAGCACAGTGGTCAGCACTGTTACTTCACAGCGGCAGGGTGCCAGGTTCGATTCCCGGCTCGGGTCATTGTCTATGCAGAGTCTGCGCATGTCTGCGTGGGTTTCCTCCGGGTGCTCCAGTTTCCTTCCACAAGTCCCGAAAGACGCGCTCTTGTGTAGCCGAACAGGTGCCGGAATGTGGCAACTAGGGGCTTTTCACAGTAACTTCATTGCAGTGTTAATGTACGCCTGCTTAATGTAAGCCTACAGAAGATCCCGCTGATGGGAGCTGTTAGAAAATTCCGCCTTGCATCTCCAGATGAGCATCTTGACTATCCCGTTCTGACACCATGACCGTTTCTCCCACATTCGGGATTAGCTATATCAGATTCCCGTGCTGACGTTTAACTGTACTTTCAGAAATACTTCACGGGCGGTGAAGCTTTTTGGGACAATCTGAGATCGTGAAGGCACTTTCTGAATGCAAGTTATTTATTTTCTTAAAGGAAAATTTGAGAGTTAAATGCCGATATCGAAAGAATGTTCAAGTATAGCTTCTTTATTCATGAAGCCCCTTAAATAAAAACTGAAACTTTAACTATTTCCTTATTCTCTTCCCTCGTGGTGCTTACATACTTTCCATCTGGTGCCATATAGACATTAATTCTTTGAGTTTTTTCAATAACGCATGCTTTATTCTTGTCCACATATGTTATAGATTTCCATGTCAATTTAACTGGATTTGAAATTTGGCGTTAATTTAACACACCTGACATTTCCAGAGACTCAAAATATTAGCAATCAACTTATCCCTCAAAGGGCTGTTCCAATATTTGCTCCATCTGCATCTTCCATAGTTGATTGTTCTTTTTTTGTTATTTCCTTGTTGCTTCAGTCCACCCTTCCTATGGGCCTTTTTGCATTTCATTAAACCTCATTTTAATTCTTTAAGACTGAATTCATTTGGAATCATTGGCAAAGAAAATCTTGAGAGTGGGTGAAGAAAAATATATGCAAACGTATGAATTAGGAACAGGATTAGGCCACTTGGTCCCTTAAGCCTTCTCTGCTGGAAGTCCCTGTAATGGGGGAATTTCTGGTGGGAGGGTCTCTATATTAGGGGATCTCTGTTGAGGGACGACAGGTGGGGCAGTCTGTTGGGGGTTGATTGTGGTGGGTAAGATTTGCAATGTGGCGGGGGGGGGGAAAGAGGGGCCTTCCGATGGACTTTGGGGGCAACTTCCTTCAAGAGTTACCCCCTCGACCCACCGCGCAGGGGTCACGCCAAGAAATACATGCACCAATTCTCGCTCACGTGAATCCCGACGCAGAGGACCAAAGAATCACGCAGGCTTGGGAAATCCAGTGTGCAGCCCCTTGATAGGATTCAAATGGGTCCATTTGAACTACTTGCATCCTCCTGCTGGCGCGGGGCGTGAATCTCGATACCACTGTCGTAAGGGGACTGGAGCATGGGAATGGCCAGCGCCAGTCCCGTTTTTTGGACAATGCTGGATTCTCCACCGTATCAGGAATTTTGCTACCGGCGGCAGAGAATTTAGTCCCTTATTTTTAAACAGTGACTCCTTTCGCTCAGTGAATTATGGGGATCTGAAACGCTTGATCTAAAAAGACGGGGAAGCTGATTTCATAAACAATTTTAAAGAGGATTTGGACGCAGGGCAGTACGGTGGCACAGTGGTTAGCATTGCTGCCTACGGCGCTGAGGACCCGGGTTCGAATCCCGGCCCTGGGTCACTGTCTGTGTGGAGTTTGCAAATTCTCCCCGTGTCTGTGTGGGTTTGACACCCACAACCCAAAGATGTGCAGGGTAGGCGGATTGGCCACGCTAAATTGGAAAAAATAATTGGGTATTCTAAATTTTTTTTAAAAGGTGATTGAGGAACTCTCAAGGTTACAGACGAGAAGCAGAGAGGTGGGACTAAACACGGCCGCTGTTTCAAACAGGCAGCACAGGGACAATGGAACAATCACCTTCTATGCTGCAGCTTTCTGTGATTCAGTGAACTCTCCCTGAGTCAGTTCTCACAAGGATGCGCTTCTTTGTATTATAATAATAAGTCTTGGCCTTTTCTTTACACTTTGGCTCCAGCACATTGCTGAACACATGACGTGTCAAACTCAGGCCTTCTGTGTCCATGTGATTCAGGTGGATGTCGGAATTCACGGAATTCACTGTCTGTAGTGTTCCTGGTTGTTGAGCTGTCAGTATACTTCTTTGCAGTAGTCCGTTCTGTTCAGTATGATGGTGGCCCCTCCTTTGTCTGCTGGTTTGATGACGATGTTGCGGTTGGTTTTGAGAGCGTGCATGGCGTTGCGTTGTACTTTGGTGACGTTCGGGGCTGCTTTGTGAATGCGACTGATGAATCTGGCATTGACGCGACTCCTGATGGCTTGAGCATACATGTCGAGTCTCAGGCAGCGGCCTTCCAGAGGGGTTCAATTCGACTCTTTCCTTTTTGTTTGCTGCACCGCAGATCTCGCGGTCTGCTGTTCCGGTTCATTGGTCGTCTCCTTGGGTTCGCTGTCGGCCTCTTGGGGTCTGTGGAAGAATCCCCGGCGCCTCATTCGCCTGATGAATTCCTCTGTGTCTGCCGTGAGACTGATGGGGTCCATTTTGGTGGTGGTGCAGAAATTGAGCCCTCTGCTGAGGACTTCGATTTTATCTGGTTGAAGGGTGTAGTCAGACAAGTTGACAATAGATTTGCCTGTATTGTTTTCTACTGTGGTACCAGGGGGAAGCTTGGTTGCTGCTGGTGGTGATGCCGAGTTTCTCAAGCTTCCTGTTCTTGGTGTGCATAGTATCATTGTCTCATCTGTTTGGCGGTGTTACGGAGCTGGTCTGCTGCGTCCTGAGCGCAAGTTGAGAATATGGCCTCTATCTTGGTTTCCAGGTTGTGTCGACTGCTGTAGAGCTGGTGTACGAGGTGTTTGAGGAGTGTGACAGAGGTGCAGCGGTAGAGTCTTTCAGCGTAGTCTGTGTTGTCGGTTGACTTGCCTTCAAACAACCACGCAACCTCAAACAAACCATTGTTTGCAGCAAATTACCCAGCCTTCAGAACAGCAACCACGACACCACACAACACTGCCAGGGCAATCTCTGCAAGACATGCCAGATCATCGACTTGGTTATCACCATTATACGTGGAAACACCACCCACCAGGTACGCGGCACATACTCTTGCGACTCGACCAATGTAGTCTACCTCATACGCCCCAGGAAAGGATGTCCCGAAGCGTGGTACATTGGCGAGACCATGCAGACACTGCGACAACGAATGAACGGGCATCGTGCGACAATCGCCAGGCAGGAATGTTTCCTTCCAGTCGGGGAACACTTCAGCAGTCAAGGGCATTCAGCCTCTGATCTCCGGGTAAGCATTCTCCAAGGCGGCCTTCAGGACACGCAACAACGCAGAATTGCCGAGCAAAAACACATAGCCAAGTTCCGCACGCATGAGTGCGGCCTCAACCGGGATCTTGGATTCATGTCTCATTACATTCATCCCCCACCATCTGGCCTGGGCTTGCAAAGTCCTACCAACTGTCCTGGCTTGAGACAGTTCACACCTCTTTAACCTGGGGTTACCCCCTATCTCTGGATCTGTAATGATTTGATTACCCGCAAATGCTCGCATTCTAAGCATTGTCTGGCATCTCTGACTTTGTCTATATAAATGTTTCTGGAACATATCTCTCGATTCACTTGAGGAAGGAGCAGTGCTCCGAAAGCTCGTGTTTGAAACAAACCTGTTAGACTTTAACCTGGTATTGCAAGACTTCTTACTGTGCTCACCCCAGTCCAACGTCGGCATCTCCACACTGTGATGATGGCAGCGACATGTACTGAGTGAGGCTAAAACATGCCAAATCTGCGGTGACTCCCATGATTGAACAGCATCAGGGCAGCACGGTGGCCTAGTGGTTAGCACAACCGCCTCACGGCGCTGAGGTCCCAGGTTCGATCCCGGCTCTGGGTCACTGTCCGTGTGGAGTTTGCACATTCTCCCCGTGTCTGCGTGGTCTGCCCCCACAACCCAAAAATGTGCAGAGTAGGTGGATTGGACACACTAAATTGCCCCTTAATTGGAAAAAATAATTGGGTAATTAAATTTTTTTTTTTTTTTTTAAATTTTTAAATAAAAAAATGATTGAACAACATCTCACAATCGGGGGGTGGTGGGGGCTGTTATCAGATTGAGTAATCGTCATCATAAAAAATTATTTCAGAATACATTGTCTGGGTGGCATGGTAGCACAGTGGGTAGCACTGTGACTTCATAGCGCCAGCGTCCAAGGTTCGATCACCCGCTGGGACACTGTGTGAAGTCTGCACGTTCTCCCCGTGTCTGCGTGGGTTTCCTCCGGGCGCTCCGGTTTCCTCCCACAGACCGATGATGTGCAGTTTAGGTGGATTGGCCATGATAAATTGCCCCTTAGTGTCCAAAAGAAAACGTTACGTGGGATTACGGGGATAGGGCTTGGTGGTGTGCTCTTTCGGGGGCTGGTGCAGACTCGATGGGCCGATTGGCCTCCTTCTGTGCTGTAAATTCCATTATTCTCTACACCGTTCAATAGTTAAAATCATAGGACCTTGTGCATTCAGTCTTATATTCTGTCCAGTTGATTCACCCTTTTTCCAAAATAAACCATGCAGAATTCATTGCCCAGACTAACATTATAGGTCGACTTGCTGACAAATCCATATTCCTAGGATCAAGGCTGGGATCCCCTACAAATATTGCCCAGGTAACATTGGTGCAAGATGGGGAGGGTGTTTAGCTATGGTAATCCAACCACCATGAGTGTGATGTTTCGTGATCTATTAAACAGCTCCAGCTGAGGAAAATCAGAAATGGTTTCCAGTGCATCAACTTATTTTGATTTTGTACAGTACGGTGGCGCAGTGGTTAGCACTGCTGCCTTGCGGCATCGAGGTCCCAGGTTCGATCCCGGCTCTGGGTCACCGTCCACGTGGGAGTTTGCACATTCTCCCCGTGTTTGCGTGGGTTTCACCCCCACAACCCAAAGATGTGCAAGGCCAGGTGGATTGGCCACGCTAAATTGCCCCTTAATTGGAAAAAATGAATTGGGTAATGAAATTAACTTAGTTTGATTTTATTGAGAACTTTCACTTCGAGAGTTAAGGCTACAAAAAGGACAATAATACAACACATCCCATCGGAAATTGTGTTATGGGCTCAGGGGAGCGACAAATCCCTGGAGAACTTGTGTGAAAATGGCAGAAACTTGGCTATTTTAATTCCAAAGCTCGTGTCAACCCGATATGGGTACGTTGACAGGGGTACCAGTATTTATTTACAAAAATTAATTTCAGCGAAAACAAGTAAAGCCAGTTTAACACACACTGGATCTGTAAATATATTTAATGATAAGACAGAATCAAACTGTCCCGCTGGTCTGTTGCCCTTCCCAAAGCCCCTGAAATGGACAACCTATCAACATAGTAAATAATATTCTATCAGACTTCCAGCGCATTTAGTAACTGTTGGGTTCTGCAAAGCTTTTTCAATTAATCATTTTTAGAATCTGGAAAGTGTTAAGTGAAGCACACGGCTCAACAAGGTGTTTGGAGTGAAGCATGAGGAACCTGGCTCCATTGTCTTCCGTGTTGTGACCTGATAGATCTGGGGTGCCAACAACTGCATCCACCTAGTGTGTGAAATGTGTGCAGTCACTGGTCGCCGATGTTGTGTTCTGCTTCTTCATGTCGCATAAGCTGCTTCCTTGATGTCTGCTCTGACAAAGGAAGGTTCAGACTTGGAGATAGGTTTAACTAGGTTTAGGTTTATTGAACGGTTAACACTCCTACTTGAGTTCAACTCTCCTGCTAATCTTACTATAGTAACTCAGTCTAACTAACCAGTCTGCTCCAAGCCACGCGGTGGGTGTGATGCTTCCTGATCTGCCCCTGTCCTTCTCTAAGTGTCGCCTGTGGAAAGAGAAAGAGCACGTGTGCCCTGTCTTTTTATATGGATTGTGTAAATGCCCCCTTGTGGTAGTGTCACCTCTGGGTATCTTGACTGCCCATTGGCTGTGTTCTATTCTATGTGTTCATTAGCTGTACGTCCGCGTGTCATGTCTCTGGTGCTCCCTCGAGTGTTTACTTAGTTGTTGTGTATTTACAGTGATGCATATCACCAAAGCCAACAACACATAGCCATTTATTTCAATTTGGTTTCTTCTTCAAAATAGCTGTGATCAGATACCACTGACCACCTCCTCTTCCGAAGGTTCCTGCAGTTCTGTGACATGGTGTTTGGGTCAAATTATCGAGTGGAATTTTTCCCCCCTCGGAGCTGAATGTCATTATGGTGCCAACAATCATACCGCAGGAAGCACTGGACAGGGGAGAGTGACTGAACTTTAAAATGGTCTGGGGAGGGTGTGAGCAGAGCTGGTCAAGCAGGCGTTTGTTGTCCGTCCCTAGTTGTCTGTGAGAGGGTGGCAGTGAACCATGGTGGATTGGCCGTGATAAATTGCCCTCAGTGTCCAAAATTGCCCTTAGTGTTGGGTGGGGTGACTGGGTTATGGGGATAGGGTGGAGGTATTGACCTTGGGTAGGGTGCTCTTTCCAAGAGCCGGTGCAGACTCGATGGGCCGAATGGCCTCCTTCCGCACTGTAAATTCTGTAAATTCTATGAAATATATACACACACAGACACACAAGACGAGTAGGCGCGCGATCTGGAAGGGAGTTTGGACGCGGTTTCATGTGCCCACTGACCTCGTTCTCCTAGGTTATGGAGGCCACAGAGTTAGTAAGTGCAATAAAAGGGGCAAGCTTTCCATAGTCACTAAGTAATATTTTTGCACATTAAAAAGATGAATGCACCGTAAAGTTGAGAACATTTCCTACAAGGCACGAGTGGGGTTGGGCATGCACTTGCTGTGCCTACATTGTGTCATGTCGTGCGATGAAGACTATTGGCAAGTCTTCACTGATAGCCTTGACCCACACCACTTTACAAGGGTCCGCCCGCCTTGCTGAACTAGATTTCCGATGGACCCAGAGGTTCCAGTTTCCGTGACAAGGCAGTCAGGATTTTATCAAATTTCTCGTATCTCTCATTCTGACTGACTTCAGTTGCGTTGGCGCCCCAGAACAATCTTAAAGCAAATTCGGTCTTGAAGGCCTCGAACAATTCATCTTTAGCGTGAAAATCTGGAAAACAAAGATTAACATTAACCCCTTCACACATTTAAATGAAGTGTTATTACGAGCAGGGGAATATGCACACTTAATCCAGTCAGTGGACTAAATCACTTCTCTGTCACCTCCTCCATCCCTACAACTCTCTATAATCTCTGCGCTCGTCCAATTCTGGATGCTCGCCACCATTTTCCTTGCTGTACCATTGACGGGCGTGCTTTCAGTTGTTTGAGCCCTAAGCTCTGGAATTCCGTCCCTAAACCTCGCTGCCTCCCTACCTGCCTCTCCTCCTTTAAGACCCTTTAAGATCCTTTAAGATCCTATGACTTTGACCAAGCGTTTGATCACCTGTCCAATCATCATCTTGTGCAGCTTGACACCAAATCTTGCTTCATTATACTTCAGAGAAGCAACTTGGGATGTTTTGAGAAGTTAAAGACGCTATACAAATACAAGTTGTAGAGAATGTTTATTTAGCACCGTTATGTTGGTGGGGCAGCCCGGTAGCATTGTGGATAGCACAATTGCTTCACAGCTCCAGGGTCCCAGGTTCGATTCCGGCTTGGGTCACTGTCTGTGCGGAGTCTGCACATCCTCCCCGTGTCTGCGTGGGTTTCCTCCGGGTGCTCCGGTTTCCTCCCACAGTCCAAAGATGTGCAGGTTAGGTGGATTGGCCACGATAAATTGCCCTTAGTGTCCAAAATTGCCCTTAGTGTTGGGTGGGGTTACTGGGTTGTGGGGATAGGGTGGAGGTGTTGACCTTGGGTAGGGTGCTCTTTCCGGGAGCCGGTGCAGACTCGATGGGCCGAATGGCCTCCTTCTGCACTGTAAATTCTGTGAAATATACACCCTGCAGAGGAGTCTGCAGACTTGGCAAAAGGTCGCGTCAATGGGGGAGGTGTTGAAGCTGTGGGTTGGGAGCAGGGGAGAGGTGCCGAGGTAGCAGGGTTCAGAATGAATGTCCTAGATCGCGAGAGCTGGTAGGAGGCATGTGAAGGGTCTGCTGCCAATGCAGGGCGAGGAGAGGACGAGGGAGCCGGCATTCCCTGCTCTCGCTCACCTCCCGGTGGCTTCTGCCGGAACTGCATGCCTGTGAAATGATGTGAAGACAAGTTTGTATTTGTTCATGTCAGATTTCAGCATCTGCAGTATTTTGTTTTCATTATAAAGTGTGATGCACGTTATTGTCAAAGAGCCTCATTAATGAGGTCTTGCCTAAATAATGACAGAAGTGATGAAATCATACCTTAGCTATTCGTCAAAGGACAGGTGAGTAAAATAAAAATGTTTTTTCTACAAATGGGGGCAGATTAACTTGGTCGGCACAGAGCTGATCAATGTTGAATTATCTTTCTGTACACACTGGGCCAGAAATGTCTAATTATCAAGTCTGCGTATTTCTGTTACTTCACTTCACACCCAGATAACAGAGCGGGTATCCGTGAACGGAGCGAGTATCCGTGTCTCCCAAAGTGAGGCCCAAAGAATTGGAATGTGGGGCAGCTCCTGTTGCAAAATTCAAACAATTCCCCTCCACCCAGTCTGACAGGAATGCAACCTACTGACCCAATGAGCCACTTCCACTTCCGCTACTGTATCCTCAAGGCTTTGAATGATTATGGGAGATTGGCTTAACAAGAAGACTGAAAGGAGTTGTAGGATATGATGGACAGAGGATACACTGTAATGTGTGGCTGCCAGCAAACAGACCCAACCCTGATTCTAAGGAAGGATGCATCATAGAGGTTAGTGTTACGATGAGGGGCTACTGTCAAACAAGCCTCCCCTTTTACTTGAAGTATTTTCTCACCAATGTGAAATCTATACAACCAAAGAAACTAAACTCTATAACCACCTCCAGCCTTGACTCCTCGTGGATATCTGTGCTCTAATTCTGGCACCCCTGCATTTCCAAGACTTGAAATGAAATGAAAATGGCTTATTGTCACGAGTAGGCTTCAATGAAGTTACTGTGAAAAGCCCCTAGTCGCCACATTCCGGCGCCTGTTCGGGGAGGCTGGTACGGGAATCGAACCGTGCTGCTGGCCTGCTTGGTCTGCTTTAAAAGCCAGCGATTTAGCTCAGTGAGCTAAACCAGCCCCTCTTTAAATCACTTTAAATCGCTCTGGCTATGGAAACTGTGTCTTCAGTGGCCGAGGCTGGAAATCCCTTCCTAAACCTCTCTGCCTGTTCATTAAAATCTACCTGCTTGACCGAGCCCTTGCTCACCTTTTCCACTATTTCCTTGTCAGATTGTGTTTGATAAACCTCCCGTGAAACATCTTGGGATGTCTTACACTATTGGGTGCTGCTTAGATACACACTGATGATGTTGCAAAACAGGTTTCAAATCTGTCCAACCAGAGGGAAACATGACATAATCTTTAACCAACCACCAGACGCCTAACCAGTGGTCAAAGTCCAGCCCAACTGGCAATGGGCCAGGAAAGGTTGCCAGATCTTCGAATAATATTTTGTTTGGAAGGTGGGGAAGTGTTCTCCAAACTTGCCCATTTCCAGGTTGTCCAAAGACAGGTGGCCATTGTGGCAGATCTGCTGTTACCACACTATTGCAGGACTGTATGCAACTAGTTGTCAATGTAGAGGCATCACAGCCTGACCCTGCAACACAAGCACTTACAGTACAGATCACCTCCACTAGGCAGGAACATGAGCTCAGGATGTGGCACCCAATTCCTCCCTAGTCTCCACTACCAAGCTGAGAAAAGGAAATAATTGCATTTATCAGAAAACACTCTTTCATCACCTGAGGTGGAAGCAAAGTGCTTCACACCAATGGAGTACTTTTGAAGTGTTGCAATGCAGGAAGCACAGCAGCCATTTTGTACACAACAAGATCCCACAAACATCAAAGTGATAATTATGAGATCATTTGTTTTAGTCATTTTGGTTAAGGGTTAAATGGCTCTTGTACAAAACCGTGCCATGCAATCTGTTGCAACCTCCTGAGAGGGCAGATGGGACCTCTGTTTAACAGATCATCAAAAGGATGGGGCTTGCAACAGCGCTGCACTCCCTCATTACTTCACTGAGTGTCACTGGACGCTCAGGTCCCTGGAGTGCGGCGTGAACCCACAAACTTCTGACAGGGTGTTCTACCTACTGAGCCATGTGGACAGATAAATTCGCACATACCGGGAAAGAAACACATGACGAACAGGAAACAGTGGAATTCGCTGAATGTTGGGATAAGGCAGTGCAGCAGGAGACGCTTACCTTTCAGTTTAGCCTCAGCATTGGCTCTATATGTTGCGGCATTCAGTGTCACAGAACGAGCCACCTCCAGGGTCTTCAGCAGCATTGTGCAGCTCTGATCCATCTTATCCCAAGCTTCCATGATGTCAGACACTGACTGACGCTCCATTAGTGTGATGATGGGCAGAATGTGTGGAATGGTGATATTTTGCAGAGGAAGCTCAACTGTGTAGGGAAAGAAAGGCATTGAGAAAACAGGCAATAGATCATAGAATTTACAGTGCAGAAGGAGGCCATTCGGCCCATCGAGTCTGCACCGGCTCCTGGAAAGAGCACCCTACCCAAGGTTAACACCTCCACCCTATCCCCATAACCCAGCAACCCCACCCAACACTAAGGGCAATTTTGGACACTAAGGGCAATTTATCATGTCCAATCCACCTAACTTGCGCATCTTTGGACTGTGGGAGGAAACCGGAGCACCCGGAGGAAACCCACGCACACACGGGGAGGATGTGCAGACTCCGCACAGACAGTGACCCAAGCTGGAATCGAACCTGGGACCCTGGAGCTGTGAAGCGATTGTGCTATCCACAATGCTACTGTACTGCCCTTAGGTGGCAACACTGCATCGTAAAGAAAGACCTTACATACATTTGGTGCCTTTCACAACTGGCCAAAGCAGCCAATGATATACTTTTGAATTGTAGTCATTGTTATAATGTAGAAAACACAAAAAAACAATTTATGGGCAGCAAGCTCCCACAACCAATGTGGCCATGATCAGATAATCTGCATTAATGATGTTGGTCAGGAAGCAAATATTGGTCCTTGATGTGGTATAGTATATTGCCAGGGCTCCCTTTGTTAGAGCGGCACTTGGCGCAGTGGTTAGCATTGCTGCCTACGGCGCTGAGGACCTGGGTTCGAATCCTGGCCCTGGGTCACTGCCCCTGAGGTATTTGCAATGTGTCTGTGTGGGTTTCACTCTCACAACCCAAGGATGTGCAGTTAGGTGGATTGGCCACGTTAAATTGCCCCTTAATTGAAAAAAAGATAAAAATGTTTTTAAATGATTCCTTTGTTGTGAGCCTCCAGTTTGAGTTGGAGGGTCAATGAGTTATCTCCACGGTGACAGGAATGAGTCCACCTCACCCTTGGGAAAAGTAGTTCAAGAATTGCATTATTGGGGCAGCACAGTGGCACAGTGGGTTAGCCCTGCAGCCTTGGGGCACCGAGGTCCCAGGTTCGATCCCGACTCTTGGTCACTGTCCATGTGGAGTTTGCACATTCTCCCCGTGTTTGCGTGGGTTTCACCCCCACAACCCAAAGATGTGCAGGGTAGGTGGATTGGCCATGCTAAATTGCCCCTTAATTGGAAAAAATTAATTGAGCACTCTAAATTTATTTTAAATTTTTTTTTTTTTAAAAGAATTGCATTGTTGGAGGTCTGCTTGGAGGTTAGGAAGTCATAGAACATAGAACACAGAACAGTACAGCACAGAACAGGCCCTTCGGCCCTCGATGTTGTGCCGAGCCATGATCACCCTACTCAAACCCACGTATCCACCCGATACCCAACCCCCCCCCCCTACTTTTTAGGACACTACGGGCAATTTAGCATGGTCAATCCACCTAACCCGCACATCTTTGGACTGTGGGAGGAAACCGGAGGAAACCCACGCACACACGGGGAGGACGTGCAGACTCCACACAGACAGTGACCCAGCTGGGAATCGAACCTGGGACCCTGGAGCTGTGAAGCATTTATGCTAACCACCATGCTACCGTGCTGCCCAATGTGGGACATGGATGGAAACCAAACACCAACATTGTCTATTTTAGGCTGGAATCCACTCCCTTGAGTTCAGATTGATCTTTTCCAAATTCAATTCAGAGACAGGAACCTCTACCACCATCGACTATTCCCTGGCTCAATGAAGTCAGGTCCAGCTGTGGTCATATTCTGACTGCTCTATAACCAAAGGGAGAGGTGGACGGAAGTGGCTGGTTTAGCTCACTCGGCTAAATCGCTGGCTTTTCAAGCAGGCCAGCAGCACGGTTCGATTCCCGTACCAGCCTCCCCGGACAGGCGCTGGAATGTGGCGACTAGGGGCTTTTCACAGTAACTTCATTGAAGCCTACTCGTGACAATAAGCGATTTTCATTTTTCATTTCAAGTGAAAACTGCGGGACAAGCTACCAACATCATTAATAATGAACCATCCTTGCAAAGGGACAGGAGCCCAAACTGCTGGAAATGCTCAGCAGGGTCAGGCAGCATCTGCAGGGAAGGAAACAGGGCTAACGTTTTGAGTCAAATCTGTCATTTCTGAAGAATAGTCATATTCGACTTGAAACTCTCTCTGTACAGATGCTGCCAGACCTTCTGTCACTTTGTTTTTATTTCAGACTTCCAGCATCTGCAGTACTTTATTATCCTTTAAAGCCCATCAACCCAACCATTTATAGATCATCAGACCTGCCAGCTGATCTGATCAAAGGGTGTGGTTAGATTAAACACATGATCACGTATACAAACTCATTTCCAAGTACAAAGAGATTCTATGCAAGACAGCAACAAGTATTTAATGAAAATATTTAAATTAACAAGTGATGAGTTTTTGCATGCAGATGGGGGTAATTCACACCAATTATCCCAACTGATATGCTTTAACTGGTTGGGACCTGGTTAACTACTTTCAGCTTTCTAAAGGCAGACCTTTCATCCACAGGAAACTGTATAATTACTGAAGTGCACACATACCAAGGACCTGTGGGACATTTGAAGTTAATTTCAAACATAAACCTTAATCTTGTTAGATCTTTGGGTGGAGTTTGGGTTATGAAGTGCTACAGTATCCCTGCTCCACTAGCCTGGTTAAAGCTCTACATCACCTGAGTGTTTCTCCCCAGACATGGAATACCTGCCTTTTCCCTCATTCAGGGACTTGATGAACGGTTTGAGCTCCTTCTCGAACTTGATGGCGTTGTCCGTGTGATTCCGGCGCAGAGTCCTCCATGTGTGCTCCAAACGCACAATCTGGTGGGGGGAAGGAAAGATGTATCACTGGTGGTAGTTTGCGTGCTGAGCATTGCCCACATGCAATGCGAGCTTAACTGTGCAGAAGATCTCCCCGTGTCTGCGTGGGTCCCACCCCCGAAACCTAAAGACAACGGGCAGTACGCCAACGGGCAGCACGCCAACGGGCAGCACGGTAGCATTGTGGATAGCACAATTGCTTCACAGCTCCAGGGTCCCAGGTTCGATTCGGGCTAGGGTGACTGTCAGTGCGGAGTCTGCACATCCTCCCCATGTCTGCGTGGGTTTCCTCCGGGTGCTCCGGTTTCCTCCCACAGTCCAAAGATGTGCAGGTTAGGTGGATTGGCCATGATAAATTGCCCTTAGTGTCCAAAATTGCCCTTAGTATTGGGCGGGGTTACTGGGTTATGGGGATAGGGTGGAGGTGTTGACCTCGGGTAGGGTGCTCTTTCCAAGAGCCGGTGCAGACTCGATGGGCCGGGTGGCCTCCTTCTGCATTGTAAATTCTATGATGTGCAGGGTGGGTGGGCTGGGCACGCTAAATTGCCCCTTCATTGGAAATGTTAAAAAAAAAATACCATTTTACTGCACCTGATCTCTCACTACACCTGACACTAGAAAACAGTAAAAAGAAACAGCGCAGTAGTTTATTTCCCATGGCCATTGTAGTTGGAGGTAGTGTCACGGAGGGCTGCAAAGAGTAACACCAGCAAATGCTCCAGCCAGGATGAAGGTGATTGGATCACCCTGGAGACTGCTGTCAGAGACGGATTAATTTTGTGTACAAAGCTTTGCATTACCCAACTGTACTCCACTCAGTGCATGGAGCAGGAGAGGTCACTGAGCTCCGTTTACTGTACCACATAGAGATTCTTATTTTCAACTGGCAAATAGACTGGTTGCTCAGAGTCCTGCCGTAAAGGCAACCCTACCTCCCCATTATTGCTCGATGCAATACTGTCAATCGGTGCTGTTTTGTTAGCTTTGGTAAGGCTTTGGTAAGGTTTGTTAGCTTTGGTAAAGCTGGGAAAGTAGGAATGGGACAAGATCACAGCTTCTCCCAGCGGCTTAGGAGTGAATAGGTACACCAGCACTTCCTAAATACTTTCCTCGAGTGACCTCATTTAATGCTCCAGATTTTGCCCGAGCCCAGTGTGAAAATCTGGTGGCGGGGGTGGGTGTGGGGACCTTCATCTGCAGAGCGATGGAGGGAGGGTCTGACCATGACACCTGTCTACCCTGCTAGAGGCGAAGTGCCCAAAATTAAATGTACTCTAGATGTGTCTGACCACGAGGCCAATATATCCTGGTAGAGGGGTGCAGCTGCTTCTGTTGTTTTGGCATCACAGTCTAATATCCGTATTCCATCAACATTTATATGGTCATGGCTAAACCAGGCAGGACCTGCTGAGACGATAGTCCTGATAATGAAAACTATCTAATGAAATGAAAATCGCTTGTTGTCACGAGTAGGCTTCAAATGAAGTTACTGTGAAAAGCCCCTAGTCGCCACATTCCGGCGCCTGTTCGGGGAGGCTGGCACGGGAATTGAACCGTGCTGCTGGCCTGCCTTTTGGTTTGCTTTAAAAGCCAGCGATTTAGCCCTGTGCTAAACCTGCCACAGCATCTGAAGATGTGTTTTGAAAATTTCCAGTCATGGAGCTGTGACTACTGTATTACCTTTGGCAGCTTGATCCATTGTGGGATTCTCCTTGGGAAGAAAGATTGTTGACACACTGTCTTGGAAACGAATGGTCTTTGTAGTTTGTGTGGATGGCTACCTTGTGTTCTGGCGTTGATGGAGGGCACCTGGTACGTGTGTCTCAATTCCCATCATGCCACTCAATATTTTATAAAATGTAGTCAACTGGGCGGGGCCTGAGTTTGAGCGGGGCAGGAATGTGTTTAAACTTCAGGGTTTTAAAAGAAAACACCCATTTTTTCACAATATTTTTGCTGCTAGCAATCATGCGTCCAAGAGCTGCTCATTAGGCCACACCCACCATTCGACAAAAACAAAATGCAAGGATGTAAGAGACCTCACAGATGTCAGAGATCTGTGAGCTCCGCAGTCAAGAGTTTGCAGTCCCAAAATCTCATCTCGAGGCCCCACTTGGAGTCGTAACGCACAGTGTGCAGAAGGGGGGTGGAAAAGGGTGCAGAAGAATAGATACAAAGGCTAAGAAGTTGCGTTTATAATGTACAAAACCCTGGCCAGACCCATCTAGAGTACATTTGATTTTGGATATATTGGCCTCGGACCTTTTTAAAAATTCTTTCATGGCATATGGGCGACGCTGGCTAGGCCAGCATTTATTGCCCACCCTAATTGCCCTTGAGAAGGAGGTGGTAAGCCACCTTCTTGAACCACTGCAGCCCCTATGGTGTAGGTCCACCCACAGCGCTGTTGGGGAGGGAGTGCCAGGATTTTGACCCAGCGACAATGAAGGAACAGGGCTATACTTCCAAGTGAAGATGCTGAATGGCTTGGAAACTTTGAGGATTCAAGATGTAAGTTTCTTTCCTGCAGAATTCCCAGCTCCTGACCTGCTGCTGGATCCAGAGTATTTATATGGTTGACCCAAAGAGAAACTGCTGGAAAATCTCAGCAGGTCTGGCGACATCTGTCGGGAGAGAAAAGAGCTGACGTTTCTCTCTCTACAGATGCTGCCAGACCTGCTGAGGTTTTCCAGCATTTTCTCTTTCGTTTCAGATTCCAGCATCCGCAGTAATTTGCTTTCATTCGGCTGGCCCAGTTCAGTTTTTGGACTGGAGGACCGACTGTGTTGCAGACTTTTTGTTTAATTAAATTTAGAGCACCCAATTCATTTTTTTTCCAGTTAAGGAGCAATTTAGCGTGGCCAATCCGCCTACCCTGCACATCTTTTGGGTTGTGGGGGCAAAACCCACGCAGACACGGGGAGAATGTGCAAACTCCACACGGACAGTGACCCAGAGCCAGGATTGAACCTGGGACCTCAGCGCCGTGAGCCAGCAGTGCTAACCACTATGCCACCGTGCTGCCGACTGGGTTGCAGACTTAAATTTAAAGTGATGAGGGCCATATATACTTGGCTTGTATTTCCTTGGGTATAGACAATTGAGAGTGATTTAAAATGTAAAATTTGTGTATACTGGATAAATATTTGAAAGGGAAAATTTGCAAGGTTTTGGTGAACATGCAGGAGAATGAGATTCTTTAGATAGCTCTTTCAAAGAAACAGCACAGAAGAGGTGGGCCAAATGACCTTTGCATTGCATGGTTCGAGGATTATTAACGTTCAACTCAACTCTATCTCTAGAGAAGGCGTAACAATGATTCACATGTCTGTATGCAGCCTTGGGAAAGCTAAGAAAGAAATAACAAGTAAGAAACAACAGGAGGTGGTAGAGGAGGAAGAGGCAAGATCGAACTAGATTTCCAAATACCTGAGGCAACTCCAAAGCTTTCATGATGGCTGAAAGTCCAAAGAGATCCCCCATGGAATCCTTTAGCTCAACAGCCAGTTGGATAATTTTATGAAGTACTGCAGATCTTTGTCCAACACTTCCTGTGCAGCCCAAGATGTCCACAGCGATGCCCAGGACTATTAAACGATGTCTGAAAAATGGAAAGCAGGAGAGACAGTGAAGAAGTCTTTTGTGGCAAGGTGTGTTCTGACTAAAGACGATGGACCCGAAATGTCAACTCCAGTTTCTCTCTCCACAGGATCTGACTTGTTGAGTATCTCTGCTGTTCTTAAATATGGTCAGTGTTACCCCTCCAGGTGGGTTGGAAGGGAAGACACAGCAGACATGTTGAGCATCAGGCACCTCCATCTAATACTGACATAAATTTAGCTCCATTGTGTTTGTCAATACATCTTACAAGGCAAGAGCTTCATAGGATCTAATTGAGAATCTCCACTGGCCAATGATCACATAATCTATTGTACATTTATCAGAATTATTATTTGTGTATTTATTTTTAACTTTGCCGCCTTTTTGTGTCTTATTTCGTCCCTTGATTCTCAACCTTATTGACTAAACGTTTGGTCACCTGTCCTAACATCTCACGTGAATTGGTGTCAAATTCTGTTTGATTACGTTCCCATGAAGCACTTACTGTGTTTCTGGTCTGGTGAAATCACCCACCTGACGACATCATCCACCTGCACTGCCGCATTTTGGCAATATTATTCATTTACTATTGCTGTTGACGGCAGTTCTGATGACACCAGTTGCGTCTTTCTTTTTCTGCACTTCTCCAAACCAACAAAAATAAATGAAATTCTCAAAGCATCAGAGTGGGGAGGGTGTTCTAATTGGATCACTGACTCAGATGTTTTAATGTCTCGAAAAAGATGCTGAAAAGGAAAATGGCCCGTTTGTTGTTGCTGTGTTTTACCTGACCAGGAGGTCCCTTCTCAGCTGGTGCCCGTGGGGTAATGTGATCAGAACCAGCCCCGAGCTCACACCCATCATCTTCTTCTGCTCCAAAGACACGCTGGTGATCCGCGCAACCTACAAGACCAAAGCACATTGTTTGTTTCCTTAGAAAGTAAAATAGTCTCCTCCTCCTGATCACTTGGGTCCATTCTATCTGTAATAGGGTCTTCTGAGTCTAGTGACATTTGCCTCTCCTGTTAGTGAATTTACAAGGAGATGCTGCATTAATATTAAGGTGTATCATCCTGTGATGCAGACCTTTCTTGGTGTCCGTAACCCCCACCCCGCACTACAGATTCGGAAGCAGTTATATCAACCCCATGGGAGCCTTGTTCCTGTAATCAAATGAATTATTATTAATGAACCAATACACAGAATTCAGAGTTAACTGCACAGAAACAAGTCATTCCACCCAGCCGGATGCCAGTGTCTATAGTATACTTCACACAAGCCTCCTCACATCCTTCTACAACCCCTATCAGCATGACCTATTTTTCCATTCTCACTCATGCGCTTATCCATTTTCTCCCTCAATATATCCATACTATCTGCCTCAACTTGTGTTAGTATTATGATTATTAATTTATGATTCCTAGTTTTTGTCACCCCCAACAAGTGGAGACCTCTTCTCTGCTTGTAGTGTATTGATATTTCATCATTTCAAAGACCTCTATTTGGTCGCCCCCTTCAACCTTGTCATTTCCAGAGAAAGTGCAATACTAATTCAACCTCTTACTTAAACAATTGACCCAAAGGTGCAGTGTGTCTGAGGGTTTTTAATGGGTCACTGTCTTGAATGAGTTTGTAATTGCTAATTACCTGACAGTCCACTTTCAGAATGTGCTGTGCTGTAGTCTTTGGATCATTGTCAGCAAATATTTCTTTGAGTCGTTTCAGCACAGAGGGGTCGAGGGGTTTATTGTCAGCAGGAAGTAAGATGGAAGAAAAAGAGTCGAGTTTAAACGAGCTTGTGGTCTCCAAATGGGGCCGTACGAACGTCCAGTGTTCATCATCATCATCACCCTCTTCACGGTGGGTCTTCATGGAAGCTGAATATACGTCTAAATCTAGAAGAGCGAAGTCTGTATCCGTCCTCCGGGTTCGGCTCTTCATTCGTTCCGTGGCTCGTAACCTCTCCACGTGAGTCTTGGCCAATGTCGGCATCTGACCAGCCTGAGGAATGTGTGGCACTAGCTCGCAGTAGACACTGCCGTCCAAGTTTGGATCCAGTGGAGTGTCTAACATCATGGCAGATGGAATTCTGAGTGGTTTCGGGGGCGCCTTGCAGTGCAACTGTCCATCGGAGCCTCTCAACACCATGCCCGACTGAGAGCTAAAGCGTTTTGGGAACGCTTTGGGATTGATTAGCGGGTCACTTCCCGTTCTATACATTAGTGATGAGGGACGAATTGAATTTTGGCATCCATTTGCTTGCATAACGTTCTTGGGTCCTGCTGCAGAGAAACGAAATCGTACGGTTAACACAATAGCTATTTGATGGCCATCTCATAATTGTTCCTTCCTTGCTCCCCCTGTTTGTGTATTCCACTGTTACAGATTGACAAATACCGTGAGCTGGATTCTCCGTTTCAGGGACTATGTCCCCATGCCGTCGTGAAAACTGTGGCCTTTCACACCAGAAAAACTGGCATCAAAAGGCCACATATTCACAGCCTGCAGGGGGCTAGCAGATCATGAAGCTGGAAGGTCCAGCTGCAGATACGGGCTCCCGCACTTCCGGGTCAGAGGCTGCGCATGCGCACGGCGGCAGCATCCAGCGGCCACGCTGTGCTCCTTGGCGGGCTCAGATTGTGGAGCTGGATCCCGTAAATAGTGCCACCGATCGGCCGCTCGCCCGACCCGTACGCCCCCGACCCAGACCGCCCGCTAGAAAATAGCCCGGTTCCATATGAGGCCCCCCCCCCCCCCCCCCCCCCCCACTCCGATCGGCCTGCCCCTGACCATGGCGGCCGCGGACTGAGTCCGCAGCTGCCTCGCGAGTTTCTCGAACGACTGGGACCATATTGGATCCACGACGTCGGGACTTCGGCCGGTTGGGTCGGAGAATAGTGGGGTGGGCCTCTGGCAATGGCCGCAGCTGGGGGATTACGCGGCGTGGCTTACTTCCCGGGCATGCTGCTTTTCGGGGGCCGGAGAATCGAGGAACCGCCACCGGTCCCGATTCCATGCTTGGAAATGGATTCTCTGCCCTGGCACCGGATGGGATTTCGGCGTCGAGGTGCGGTGAATCCAGCCCAGTTCTCTTATGCTGCTGGAAGCTGGTCATCAGGAGATATACCCGGGTACCATGGATCCAACTTAGCTCATTAATTCCACAATTCCTCACAGCAGTGTGAGCGACATCAGCAACTAAGATGCAAACCCCAATTCGGACGCAGCCACAACCTTTACTTTCTGCTATTTTTCCTTTCAATACCCTGATTGAGAAAGCAGGTTGCAGGGTTACCATAGAGCGATACAGCCAAGAGGAGACCATTCAGCCCATCTAACCTGCACTTTGAAGGAGATATCCAATTTGACAATCGTCCACTGCTCTTCCCTGTAACCCTGCAATACATTTCAGGTTTTTATTCAATTCCCTGTGAAAGTTATTATTGAATCAGCATGCGCCATTATTTCAGGCAGCGTGTTTTAAATTCCAACTCGCTGTGAAAAAGGTTTCCTCGTGTTGCTTGGCTCTTTTTGCCAGTCCGCTTAAATCTGCATCCACTGGCTACTGACCCTTGTGCCAATAGAAACCATTTCTCCTTTATTCTATCAAAGCCATTTATAATTTTGAATTCCTCCATCAAGTCTCCTCTTGTCTGGGAGGAGGCTCTCTATAATCATAGGATCATAACATTTACAGTGCAGAAGGGGGCCATTAGGCCCATCGAGTCTGCACCGGCTCTTTGAAAGAGCACCCACCCTATCCCCATAACTCAGTAACCCCACATAACCTTTCTCGACACGAATTTAGCAATTTAGCACGGCCAATCCACCTAACCTGCACATCTTTGGACTGTAGGAGGAAACAGGAGCACCCGGAGGAAACCCACGCACACACGGGGAGAACGTGCAGCTCACTGGGCTAAACGCTGGCTTTTAAAGCAGACCAAGGCAGGCCAGCAGCACGGTTCGATTCCCGTACCAACCTCCCCGAACAGGCGCCGGAATGTGGCGACTGGGGCTTTTCACAGTAACTTCATTGAAGCCTACTCGTGACAATAAGCGATTTTAATTTCCATTTCATTTCATTGTGCTACCATGCTGCCATAATAAGCACTCAGTGAGGAAGGTAAGTTTTATTTTCTCCCCTTGATCCCATGGCATCTGCTCACGGTATCCACTACTTCAAAAAGCATTGGTTCTTATTGGCCAGAAGGTTTTGGGTAGGACCCCCATTTGGCATTTTCACACCAGGTTAGCCGACAGTCCAGTGCAGTACAGAGGAAGTGCTGCTTACAAAAGGTGCCACCCCTTTTGGGATGTTAAGCAGACATCATCATATAATTTACAGTGCAGAAGGAGGCCATTCGGCCCATCGAGTCTGCACTGGCTCTTGGAAAGAGCACCGTACCCAAGGTCAACATCTCCACGCTATCCCCGGCACTTGGAAAGAGCACCGTACCCAAGGTCAACTCCACCCTATCCCCATAACCCAGTAACCCCACCCAACACTAAGGGGCAATTTTGGACACTAAGGGAAATTTATCATGGCCAATCCACCTAACCTGCACATCTCTGGACTGTGGGAGGAAACCGGAGCACCCGGAGGAAACCCATGCACACAGGGGGAGGATGTGCAGACTCCGCACAGACAGTGACCCAAGCCGGAATCGAACCTGGGACTCTGGAGCTGTGAAGCAATTATGCTATCCACAATGCTACCGTGCTGCCTTCATCCTATAGGTTGTTCAGGTGAAAGTTATAAATCATAATGGGATGATAGGAGGCAGGATTTTCTACCTCCCGCGGTGTATTTTCTGACGGAAGAGACCGTGCCCGCCATTGGCCGGCGACGGGATCTTCTGGGGAATTGCTATCGGCGGAATGGAAGATCCCACCGCCAGGAAGAACCGGAAAATTTCAACCATCAGATTGGGGATTTGGAGTGGATGAAATCAAAATGGCCCAAAGATGTCCCCTCTTCTCAATTTATCTCACGTATCCTGTGATGAACAAAGGAAACAGGAGGAAGATATTCAGTCCCTTGAGCCTATTTCATCACTCAATTAGCTCATGGTTGATCTCTGTACTCACTCCCAACTCTTGGTTCAGTCACGTTTGATACCCTTGCCTAATAAAAACATACCTGTGTCAGTTCTGAAAGTTTCAACCCACATTGGCCTAAACAGCTTTCGGGGGAGCATTTGAAACCTTTGAAATTCAGGAACATTTGGTTCCGAGAGCTGGGTTGCGGTCAATGAGGCAATGACTATTTGAGTTTTTAACCTTAAGAGTTAAACTGGTGGAATCCCCGGTGAGGTAAGGAAAATTCAGTCGTTGTGCAAGAGTTCAGATCTTAAATGGCCTCACCTCCAGAAAGGTAGCTGTCTGACTGGGCGGACTGTAATGGCTTTCTGTCATTCCCATAGTCCAGAATATTCGGGTGACTGCCACTTTTGTCCTTAGTCCTGCGATAAAGCAAACATCAGTAAACGCAGCAATGGCTTTGTTAGTTGATCTTTGAGCCACTCCGCCTGCCACATTTATATGTGCTCGTTTCATTTTACAGATAATAGTGTTAGTCAGTCCACCTGGTAGAATGCTAAATGCTATTGTAAATTAAATAATGGCTTGCTGTTATAAAGAGGCTTTTATGGCCTCAGCATGTCCCAAAGTGCTTTACAGTCACTTTTTATGATGTATAGTCACTGTTGTAATGTAGAAAACACTAATTGTATAAGAGCTTTCAGTAAGTCATTTACTTCTTCATTCCAGACAATTCCTGCAGTGAAACTGTTGGGAATCTCACAGATCAACACCCAAATAGGCCATAATCTGGAGTCATGGGTACGCCAGACTGGGTAAAGGGGGCAGATTTCCTCTCCTAAAAAGGATATCAGTGAACCAAATGGGGTCAGTAGCCTGGGAGTCAGATTGCCGGCTGACCTGCGCTTTTCCTAATTCAGGAACGCTAAGGGTTGCCCCACCCAACTTCCTCTCTCTGATGGGATCAGTAAAAACACCAAGAACAACAAGGACCTTTGATATAGTAAAACATCCAAGGTGTTTCACAGCAGTGTTATCAAAAAGAATTGACTCTGAGGCACATAAGGACATATTTGGACAGGTAATCGAAAGCTTGATGAAAGGGACCGGACTTAAGGAGCATCGGAAAGAAAGGTAGTGAGGAAGAAAGGGAGTGAATTCCAGAGTTCAGGGCCCAGTGGCTAAAGACAGACATGGTGGTAAAGACCTTGGGCATTACCTGTTCTGGGGACATGGGTTCAAATCCCACCACAGTAGGTGGTGGAATTTTAATTCAATGAATAAGATCTGGAATATAACGTCTCAGTAATGGTGACCATGCCACTATCATCAATTGTTGTAAAAACCCATCTGGTTCACTAATGTCCTTTCAGGAAGGAAATCTGCCGCCCTTACCTGGTCTGGCCGACACGTGACTCTTCCCTCTGAAATGGGGGCTGGTTTAGCTCACCAGGCTAAATCGCTGGCTTTTAAAGCAGACCAAGCAGGCCAGCAGCACGGTTCGATTCCCGTACCAGCCTCCCCGGACAGGCGCCGGAATGTGGCGACTAGGGGCTTTTCACAGTAACTTCATTGAAGCCTACTCGTGACAATAAGCGATTTTCATTTTCATTTCATGAATGGTGATGTGCGAGAGACAGAATTGAAGAAGTGCAGAGATTGCAGACATTGCAGAGGACTGGATGAAAAGGGCCATATAAAAATTCAAAAAGGAATAAAATGATAAAAAGCATAGCCGGAGTGGGAGCCAGTGTAGATCAGGAGTGATACAAGAAGAGAACCTGATGCACATTATAGTCCAGGCAGGAGAGCTTTGGATGAGCTGAGGTATGCAGCTTTGCAGATGGAAGGCGGGGGGGGGAAAGAATTGGAATATTCAAGTCTGAACATAACAAAGGCAAAGATCAGGAATTGCATCTGTAACCTTCTTGTCTGCATGGCTTCTAAGCCTGGCACAAGGCCATAATAGAACTAACAACACAAACTTAGTAGGACAATAATGAATTACCTTAAAAGATTGCCGTCTGCTGCAAGCTGGTCTAAAGACACTCCTTCGGACAGATTTAAGCTGAATCTTTTATTCTGATCAGGGTTTCTGGCTGTCAGTTGTTTATTATGTAGTCTTTGACCAGATGTTCCTCGATATTTTTCTTCAATACATCTCAAGGGGACCGTCCGGTTTATTGGATGAAAGATTATTGCTCCACTGTCCTCTGAAATTGGCTTGCGGTTTCCGACATAGAACCGCACCAATGCTGGGAGGTTATCAAAGCTCTCCTGCTCAAATTGGAAGAGCACGCGGGTGTAGGACTCCTTACGTCGCAGGACCACACGGATGATCTTGAAATGGAGAGGTTCATGCTTCCAGGTGCAGCTCAGCACATAGTCTCCAGGACTAGAGCGAGATTCTCGAATGAGGAAGTCTCCATCTCTCTCTATTAGTGCCTCTGCTGCCTAAATTAGTAAAAGGAGAGAATCAGTGTCCATCTTCTACTTGGCAGCTATTGCTAAATAATTTCTGGTCTTTTTGGACATTCGTTATCTTTTGAGTTACCAGGTTTTGGCAGGGGATTGGAGCACTTTCCCATTTCAAGCACGTATTAACAACTTCAAGTGGTCCCAGGTCGGTCCTATGAACAGACTAGATACATTGAGACCGTCTGGAGAGATTGACTCCTTGAAGCACGCCTGAGGAGTATTACCAGCATAACAAGATGTGAAAGATGTGGTATTGGGTCATAATCAACCCTCAGACCAGAGTACAGAATGTTCCCTGACTACAAACCCCAAAGCGTCATTCTCAGGTGGGCCATCGATGTCAACCCCACCATCAGAAGCCCATCAGTTACAAGGTTCCATCTGTAACTCCCTTCCAAAACATTGCTTTTCTATCTCCCTCCTGTGTTTAAAGGTTTTCTACATCCCTTTTCTATGCCTTAAATCTCTTTCCACTAAATGTTCCTCCTTCGGCGTAATGTTCCACCATGGCTCCAAAGCATTCTCCTGTATCAGGAACGCTGTGCAAGTTGTAGATTCAGTAGATTGAGGTCCACAACACAAGACTGCCCATGATGCATCCAGCAAATGGATATTCCCTGAAAGAACCGCCCGCAGGTAAGTCAATGTTGGAAGTGGAAGGTGTGGTAAGGTGCTACAGTGATTAACACTGCTGCCTCACGGCGCCAAGGATCCGGGTTCGATCCTGGCCCTGGGTCACTGTCCGTTTGGCATTTGCACATTCTCCCTGTGTCTGCGTGGGTCTCACCCTCACAATCCAAAGATGTGCAGGTTAGGTGGATTGACCATAGAACATAGAACAGTACAGCACAGAACAGGCCCTTCGGCCCTCGATGTTGTGCTGAGCAATGATCACCCTACTCAAACCCACGTATCCACCCTATACCCGTAACCCAACAACCCCCCCCACCTTACTTTTAAGGACACTACGGGCAATTTAGCATGGCCAATCCACCTAACCCGCACATCTTTGGACTGTGGGAGGAAACCGGAGCACCCGGGGGAAACCCACGCACACACGGGGAGGACGTGCAGACTCCGCACAGACAGTGACCCAGCCGGGAACTGAACCTGGGACCCTGGAGCTGTGAAGCATTTATGCTAACCACCATGCTGCCCATATGTAATTGATATGCTAATTGCCTCTTAATTTTAAAAAAAGTATAAATGTTGGAAGTGGAAATGTCATTCAAGGAGTAAGGAGTCCATCTTTGGGTTTGAGGATGAAGCAGTTGAAATAGCGGCTCTACAACTATCTCATACTGTACCCAAGATGGGAGGATCTAGAACAAATTAGCAAAGTGAAAAAATTAACCCTCCTCCTTCAAAGATACTTTCCTTTAAATAATACCAGACAAATTAGGTTTGCTAGTGAATTCTGCTTTAACCTCACAGTTAACAGATATACAATGAAATATCCAGAGATGTCCAACCTGCCGTGGAATAGGACCATGAAACCAGGCGTGGCTGCAAAGATCGTCACTGCTCAGTTTTAATTCCTCCTCCAGCTCCTTCGTCAATGGATCTTTTCCAGAGGTCATTATGAGTTGATCAGTAACTAATTGAAAAAGAACAGATTAATGATGTTAGTGTCAAGTACTGCGAACAACTGCCCAGACCAGACTGTCCAGTATCACTTAGCTGCTTTGTGCTGGCAGTCTCTCAAGTTTGAGAGTTCAAATCCCTCTCCAGACACTTTTAAAAAATAAGTTTAGAGTACGCAATTATTTTTTTCCACTTAAGGTACAACTTAGTGTGGTCAATCCACCTAGCCTGCACATCTTTGGATTGTGGGCGTGAGCCCAACGCAGACACGGGAGAATGTGCAAACTCCACACAGACAGTGACCCAGGGCCGGGATTGAACCCGGGTCCTCGGCGTTGAGGCAGCAGCGCTAACCACTGTGCCACCGTGCCGCCCCATCTCTCCAGAGACTTGAGCACAAAATCTAGGTTGACAAGCCCAGTGCAGAACGGAGGGAGTGCTGCACAGCTCAAAGTGCCATCATGCAGATGAGATGTTAAGCTGCGGAAGACCACCCTCTCGGTGAGAAGCAAACAAAAACAGATATTACTGGACAGTCTCAGCAGGTCTGACAGCATCTGTGGAGAGGGAAGGGAGCGAACGTTTCGAGTCTGGAAGACTCTTTGTCAAATCCTTGACACTGTTTGAAAAAGAGCAGCTTGCTCACCTCTGCATCCTGGCAGTATTTGTCCCTCAAACAATATCACTCAGTATCTCACCCGCCTATTATCTCTTGGCTGTTTGTAGAACCTTGCTGCGCCCAAATTGTCTGTCATGTTTTCAACTTTGAACTTGATTAACTACAATACATGGCACTTTGAGACATCCCTAGGTTATGAAAGGTCAGGTCCCATAATTTCTCATATTTATTCTACATTATCCCTGAAAACAATTATAGGGACCCTTGATATTCAAAACCTATACAACAGACTCCAATAAAATACATTATGTTCCAAAAGTGTAATGAGGAATCGCTGATTCCCTGAAAAATGTACCCCCCCCCCCACCCCCCTCCCTAGACAACTGGGCAGCCTCCTTAACATCAGCTAGTAACCAGAGGATTTAAAGTCCTTATATTCATGTCTACTACTTTGTTAACATTACTGAAAACATTGTCCTGGAATGGAACAGATAAAAATATTGTTGCCCAACACAATTCTAGTACAAACAGAACATTCAACAGTGGGTCTGTTTATTCAGTATTTGTTTTAATCACCTGACTTGGTCGTGACTTAGTCGTTTTCTGAATTAAGTTCGGCCTCTCACATTGTCCTATCAGCACCTCCCCTCCCCACCTTGATTCTGATCAGTGCGGTTTACAGTGATGACACTGGGAATATATTGCATCATTGCCCTCCGTGGTAATTTGTAGATATCCCTTCCTGTGCCTGTTCTTTTAAAAAAATTTTTTAGAGTACCCAATTATCATTTTGTTCAATTAAGGGACAATTTAGCGTGGCCAATCCATCTAACCTGCACATCTTTGGGCTGTGGGGGTGAAACCCACGCAGACATGGGGAGAATGTGCAAACTCCACACGGAGAGTGACCCAGAGCCGGGATTGTAACCCTGGTCCTCAACACCACAGTCCCAGTGCTAACCACTGCACCACATGCCGCCCCCCCCCCCCCCCCCCCGTGCCTGTTCTTAGACTGCATCGTCTAACAGCCCAAAAATGACAATGTATGAAATGAAAATCGCTTATTGTCACGAGTAGGCTTCAATGAAGTTACTGTGAAAAGCCCCTAGTCGCCACATTCCGGCGCCTGTTCGGGGAGGCTGGTACGGGAACTGAACCGTGCTGCTGGCCTGCTTGGTAAGCCAGCTATTTAGCCCAGTGTGCTAACCCAGCCCCAATGATGGGGTGTGAATAAACAAGTGGCCTGCAATAACTCATTCATCAGAAATTATAAAACATTCACAGATCCAAGCTCAACTGACTGCAGTAAAGGAAGCAACAGTGTTCAAAAGTTAATCCACCTTCCCGCATAATCTTAAAGGAAAATAAATGGCATTTTCCACGTGTCTGTACAAGGGCCTGAACACGCTATTGCTGGTTTGTACAGGTTTGACACATCTCACTGTAACAGAATAAAACCTCACAGTATCTTCACCAACTGCATTCCACACATTTTTCCTCATTAAGGTCTTAGTTTAAAAGCTCCCTCTTGCACGAAGTGCTGCTGGCTGCCTTGGTCTGCTTAGTGCTGTTCAATGTTATAGCCTACCTTTTCAGCTCATTGCTCTTCTTCCGATCTGTTAATCGCGAGATACAACCGGATTTGGTTTGGTTCACTGTTGCAAAGAACACCTTCAAAGCCTGTGGAGCTGCACCTATAGATGAAACTATCAGCTCGAAAGGTATGAGGGGTCTGCATGGTACTGGGAGGTCGGGTCCTGCAGAGGGAGGGGGCACCACCACAATAAGAGAGCAATTCACCATTCACTCTCTGACACCACTGCGTACCAAACAAAGCAAGATAAAAATTGCTTCTGTTGAGTGGGTTGTGTTTGTGGGAGGATTGGCAGAACACCCCTTCAGAATATGGAATATCCCAGTGCAGCACTCCACCCTTTATTACAACTTGACAGCAAACCTGTGAAATATTATTGCTTATCACTCAGGCCTGAAAACTGGTGTGATTATGGGAACTGTGCCCCCCCCCCCCCCCCTCCCCCCTCCTCTCTTGCAGCTGTGGGCTGTAGGGTTGCCAGCTCTCCAGAAATGGCCTGGGGGTCCTCCGGGGAACATGATGCCATTCTCAAGGGCACAAGCAGCACCCAGTGAGAAAGCAAAATCGCGGGCATTAAAAATAATTGTGTGCACGCCTCGTTTTCTTTGAACACTTTCCTTGTAAAAAGAATGGAGAATATATAAAATAAACTGGCTATTTGAGCAGGCACGGTGGGGACGTGCTATGATAATGCCTCCAGGAATCCAGCCAACCCCAGTTGGCAACCCTAGTTGGAAGATGGTGGAGGCCAATGTTAGAGATTTTTTTTTTTACCCACAAGTTCCTTACCCCTACTGCTGCCATTTAGTTCAAAGCAGCTCACCTCTCCAGAACTTTACAGTTGATTTCAGCCATGTTGTGTAAAAGTTTATCCATTTATGTGCCGTTTGTTACAGACGTTCGATGGTAATAAGATTAAAGCAAGGGTGGTGTAGGAATTCATTGATCTGCCTTCTGAAAAAAAGAGGTGGGTCTGGATTGGAGACGCCTGCATTACAACAGGCTCGATTGCCTTCACGTGGTTGCATCCAATCCTCTTGAAAATCCTTCTTTCAAGGCATTGTTTCATTGCAATAATTGTTTATCCTTCATTCTTGGTATTAGGGCATCACAGGCAAGATTGATACTTATTGTCCATCCCTAATTGTCCTCAAGAAGGTGATGGTGGGGCAGCACGGTGGCCTAGTGGTTAGCACAACCGCCTCACGGCGCTGAGGTCCCAGGTTGGATCCCGGCTCTGGGTCACTGTCCGTGTGGAGTTTGCACATTCTCCCCGTGTCTGCGTGGGTTTCGCCCCCACAACACAAAAAACGTGCAAGCTAGGTGGATTGGCCACGCTAAATTGCCCCTTAATTGGAAAAATGATTGGGTACACTAAATTTTTTTTTTTAAAAAGAAAGTGATGGTGCAGCCACCTTTTGTAAGATACTACTGAATGGCTCGTCTGGTCACAACATAAGGCAACTAAGAGTCAACCATTTGCTGTGGGATTGAAGTCACTTATAGATCCAGAGAGAGCAAGGACAGCAGATTTCCTTCCTTAAATGACATAGGTTGATGGAGTGATTGGCACCCCATCCACAAACATTCACTCCCTCCACCAACAGCGCACGGTGGCAACAGTGTGTACCATCTACAAGATGCACTGCAGTAACTCAAAAGATTCCTGAGGCAGCACCTTCCAAACCCATGGCCGCTACTATCTAGGAGGACAAGGGCAGCAGATGCCTGGGAACACCATCGCCTGGAAGTTCCCCTCTGAAACATGCGTCATCCTGACTTGGAAATATAATAAAATCCTGGAACTCCCTCCCTGAAAGCACTGTGGGTGTACCTACACCACGTGGACTGTGGCGGCTCAAGAAGGCTGTTCACCACCACTTTTTAAAAGTGAATCAATTGCACGGCTTGTAAGCACCCGTACAACAGGTGCAGTGCAAACAATTTGTTTTTTTGTAGTCGTGTGGATGCTCACCACCTCCTTCTCAAGGGGCAATTAGGGATGGGCAATAAATCTGGCCTAGTTAGCGATGCCCGCATCACGTAAATGAATAAAAGTAAACTATTAGGATTTTTATGCCAATCTTACACATTTAGAATGTCACTAATGTCATTTATCAAATATCCAAAATGCCATGGTGGGACTGGAAGTTGCATTATTTGGATTATTAGCCGCTGCGTTGTCGTATTCCATGCAGTTAACCAAAATTAGCTGGTTTTCTTGCCAATATAACTTGGAAATATAAAAATCCCAACCTTTGTTGTCCGGTTGGCAACGCAGATATCTGTTTTTGATGGTTGGAATAGCTGCCAGCAGGTCCACTAGTTCCACTCCCTGATGCACTGAACTGGCAGTGTGACTACTCAATAAAACAGAGATACGTTATTATCACATTGAAAAGATAGTCAGAAAATACATTCCCATATTCCCAAACAGCATCTGACAGGAAAACAAGCAGCAGAAGTCAGGACCAGGGAGTTGGTTGGGTGCTGGGCTACTCAAAACAAATTATGTTCTAGGAGCAAGCTTTTGATGTCCTTTGCGGCTGAGGGCAGCGCGGTGGCGCAGCGGTTAGCACGAGGACCCGGGTTCGATCTCGGCCCCGGGTTACTGTCCGGGTGGAGTTTGCACATTCTGCCCGTGTCTGCGTGGGTCTCTTCCCCACAACCCAAAGATGTGCAGGCAGGTGGATTGGCCACGCTACATTGCCCCTTAATTTGTTAAAAAAAAAAGAATTGAAGGGCGGCGTGTGGCGCAGTGGTTAGCACTGGGACTGCGGCGTTGAGGACCCGGGTTCAAATCCCGGCCCTGGCTCACAGTCCGTGTGGAGTTTGCACATTCTCCCCGTGTCTGCGTGGGTTTCACCCCCACAACCCAAAGATGTGCAGGATAGGTGGATTGGCCACGCTAAATTGCTCCTTAACTGAAAAAAATAATTTAAAAAAAAAAGAATTGGGCACTTTAAATTTTAAAAATAAATAAATAACCACAGTCCTTTACGCCACTGTGGACTGTGTCATTCAGGACTGTGTCATGCAGAGGCAAGGGAAGAATGTGATGATTCCATGACAAATGAGTGGGTCCACCCTTCCCTAACAGCTCTGGAAATGCATCAGGATATGACAGAGTATGTTGGCTAACAATGTTGATGCATTTGATAATGATTTACTGTGCCTCACCTTTCAACACTCCCCTCATATTAACATCCAGCAGATGTCTCATGGCGGTGGCAGCCATTACTGATGGCAGCTTAGGCGGAGAATTGTGTAGTTTAGATGAGAGCAGGAAAATTAATTCTTTAACTGACAAGGGAACTCAAGCCTGGTTTACATAAGATCTCCTCTCAATCTAACCTTTTGAACCCTGCTAACATTCTGGTGAATGCATTCTTTCCAAGGCCAATATATCCCTTCTAAGGTGTGGTCCCGAGAACTGTACATAGTTACCCCAGATGTGATATAATCAAGGCTTTATGTAGCTGGAGGAAAACCTCATCCCTTTTATATCCTGGTCCTGTAAAGTTAAAGTTTAATTTTAACAATTTGTGCACATGATTGTGGAACCATTAAGATTGTGAATGACTCAGACTGCTTATGGAAGTGACTGATACCATTAAAGCTGAGAAGGTAACTACTGAATGGCTACAGGGCATACTGAAGTGGGAGGGCAAACAGATGGATATCATAAAAGCAAATTACTGCGGATGCTGGAATCTGAAACGAAAGGGACAATGCTGGAAAATCTCAGCAAGTCTGGCAGCATCTGTAGGGAGAGAAAAGAGCTAACGTTTCGAGTCCGATGACTCTTTGTCAAAGCTAAGGACGTACTGGCACTGGAGGGTGTGCAGAGGAGATTCACTAGGTTAATCCCAGAGCTGAAGGGGTTGGATTATGAGGAGAGGTTGAGTAGACTGGGACTGTACTCGTTGGAATTTAAAAGGATGAGGGGGGATCTTATAGAAACATTAAAAATTATGAAGGGAATAGATAGGATAGATGCGGGCAGGTTGTTTCCACTGGCGGGTGAAAGCAGAACTAGGGGACATAGCCTCAAAATAAGGGGAAGTAGATTTAGGACTGAGTTTAGGAGGAACTTCTTCACCCAAAGGGTTGTGAATCTATCGAATTCCTTGCCCAGTGAAGCAGTTGAGGCTCCTTCATTACATGTTTTTAAGGTAAAGATAGATAGTGTTTTGAAGAATAAAGGGATTAAGGGTTATGGTGTTCGGGCCGGAAAGTGGAGCTGAGTCCACAAAAGATCAGCCATGATCACATTGAATGGCGGAGCAGGCTCGAGGGGCCAGATGGCCTACTCCTGCTCCTAGTTCTTATGTTCTAACAGACAGAGAGAGTGGGAAATATTTATACTGTGGAGTGAGAATGAAAGATGAGTCATAGCCACAGAAGCCCAGGGAAAAGGGGTGCTAATGGCCACAGATACCAAGGGGAAAGAGTGCTAATGGCAGTTCCCAGAGAGGACAAAAGATGTGAAAGGTCAAACTGCAGAGAAACTAACATCAGAGGATGAACTGTAGGTGTGGGGGGAGGGGAAGGGGGAAGCAAAGAGGAGAAAGGTGAAGGAAAGGTACAGGAAATAAAGAAATGGTAAAGGTCAGTTAAAATGAAATGAAAACAAATGGGTCGAATGGGGCTGATCATCTGAAGTTGTTGAATTCGATGTTCAGGCCGGAAGGCTGTATGCCTAACCGGAAGATGAGATGTTGTTCCTCCAGTTTGCGTTGCGCTTCACTGGAACATTGCAGCAGGCCAAGAACAGACATGTGGGCATGGGAGCAGGGTCTTTTGTTAAAATGGCAAGCAACGGGAAGGTCAGGGTCCTGAATGCGCACAGACCGAAGATGCTCAGCAAAGCGAGCACCCAGTCTGCGTTTGGTCTCTCCGATATAGAGACCACATTGGGAGCAGCGAATGCAGTAGACCAGATTGAAAGAGGTGCAAGTGAAACGCTGCTTAATGAGTGTTTTGGGCCTGGGATGTTAAGCTCGGAAGAAGTAAAGGGGCAGGTGTTACACCTTCTGCGATTGCCTGGGAAGGTGCCATGGGTGATGGGAGAGGTACTGGGTATGGTGGAGGAGTGGACTAGATTGTCTCGGAGGGAGCGGTCTCTGCAGAATGCTGACGAGGGAGTGAAGGGAAGATGTGTTTGGTGGTGGCATCCCGCTGGAGTTGGCGAAAATGGCGGAGGATTATGCTTTGCATACGGAGGCTGGTGGGATGAAATGTGAGAACGAGGGGGACTCTATCCTTGTTCTGGGAGGGAGTGGAGGGGGCGAGGGTAGTGGCGCGGGAGATGGACCGCACGCTGTTGTGGGCCCTGTCCACAACTGTAGGTGTGAAATCATGGTCGAGGAAGAAGGAACACATTTTCGAAGCGCCATTTTGGAAAGTGGCATCGTCGGAACAAATGCGACGGAGGCGAAGGAGTTGAGAGATTGGGATGGAGTTCTTACAGGGTGTAGGGTGTGAAGAGCTGTAGTCCAGATAGCTGTGGGAGTCAGTGGGCTTGTAGTGGATATTAGTGGATAGTCTATTGCCGGAAATGGAGACAGAAAGACCAAGGAAAGGAAGGGAAGTGTCTGAGATTGTCCAGGTGAAAGTGATGGAGGGGTGGAAACTGGAAGCGAAGTTGATGAATCTTTCCAGGTCCAGGCGAGAGCATGACGCGGCACCAAAATAGTCATCAATGTATCGGTAAAGGAGTTGTGGCAGGGGGCCCGGATAGGCCTGGAACAAGGAATGTTCCACATACCCCATAAAAAGGCAAGCGTAGCTAGGACCCATGTGGGTACCTATTGCTACACCTTTGATTTGGAGAATGTGAGATGAGTTAAAGGAGAAGTTGTTGAGAGATAGAACGAGTTCAGCCAGGCGGAGGAGAGTGTTGGTGGATGGGAATTGTCTGGGTCTCTTTTTGAGAAAGAAGCGAAGGGCTCTCAGACCATCCTGGTGTGGGATGGAGGTGTAGAGGGATTGCACATCCATGGTGAATAGAATGCGGTTCGGGCCCACGAACTGGAAGCTGTCAATATGACGCAGAGCATCAGAGGAATCCCGGATGTAGGTGAGGAGGGAATGGACCAGAGGAGAGAGGATGGAGTCAAGATAAGAGGAAATAGGTTCGGTGGGGCAGGAGCATGCTGACACAATGGGCCTGCCGGGACAGTCCTTTTTGTAGATTTTGGGAAGTAGGTAAAAGCGGGCTGTCCGGGGTTGGGGGATGGGCCGTCCGGGGATGGGGGACTATGAGGTTGGAAGCTGTAGGGGGATGGCATCCGGAGGAAATGAGGTCCAACGTGTTGGAGATAATGGTTTGATGTTCAGTGGTCTGGTCATGGTCCAGGGGGAGGTAAGAGGAAGTATCGGAGAGTTAGCACTCAGCCTGTGCGAGGTAGAGGTCAGTGTGCCAGACGACAACAGCACCCCCTTTGTCGGCAGGTTTGATGACAAAGTCGGGTTTAGACCTGACAGAGTGAAGAGCAGAAAGTTCAGAAGGAGAGAGGTTGGAATGGGTGAGGGGGACAAAAAAATTAAGACGGCCAATGTCCCGTCGACAGTTCTCAATGAAAAGATCAAGGGCAGGTAATTGTCCCGGCAGGGGGGCCCACTTGGAGGCAGAATGTTGGAGGCACATGAAAGGATCAGTGGAACAGGGGGAGGATTCTTGCCCAAAGAAGTGGGCACGGAGACAAAGGCGACGAAAGAAGAGTTCAACATCATGTCGAGCCCGGAATTCATTGAAGTGGGGACATAAGGGTACAAAGCTGAGTCCTTTGCTGAGAGCAGCACGCTCAGCCTCAGAGAGGGGGAAGGTCAGAGGATATGGTGAACACGCGGCAAGGGCTGGGATTGGGAAAAATGGGGTATGAAGGATTGGGACTGGTGGAGGGTCTGGGATGGGCTGTGGTGTTGATGAGTTGTTGAAGCTTGCGTTCCTTACCACCTGTAAGAAACAGGAAAAGATTCCTGTTAAGACGTCGAATGATGCGAAGGATGAAATGAAACTGGGGACAGGGACAGCTTTGAGAGAGAGTAAGACGGTGCTGTTGGAAAGAGATGTCAAGTGTCTTCATGTGGCGCCGCATGGCACTGAGTGTGGCTTTCAGGATGCAGCGAGAGCAGCGGTTGGAAGAATGTTGTATATCCTGGAGGTACCTGTAATCCTGGAGGTTACATGCAGGGTGGAATTTAAGTTGAAATCCCTGTGGAGTAAGTCGGAGACGAAGACAGTCACTGAGGAAGGAAATATGGCTGTGGAAGCCAGTCTTGGTAAATACCTTGTCCAACACGAAGAGGGAAATGGAAAGCAGTGAAGTAGGATAGTGAGGGAGGGACTTACGGAAATCCCGTCGGAGAGAAGAGCAGTACTTCTTCAGGGTACGCATTGTTACCAATGACATGGGCAGAAAAAACAGTGAGGTCTGGCAAGCAAAATTGAGGGGAAAGTATATTAAAAGAACAGCACCCAGAAGGTAGTAATCTCTGGATTACTCCCGGTGCCACGTGCTGGTGAGTATAGAAATAGGAGGTGACTCCAGATGACTGTGTGGCTGGAGAGATGGTGCAGGAGGGAGGGCTTTCGACTTCTGGGACATTGGGATCATTTTCGGGGACAGTGGGACCTGTACAAGGCAGACGGTTTGCACCTGAATGAAAATGGGACCAGCGTCCTTGCAGGAGGGTTTGCTAGTACTGTTGGAAAGGATTTAAACTAGCTTGGCAGGGGTTTGGCATCCTGAGAGAACGTTCAGCAGGGATAGATGCACAGATAAAATTAGAAGAGACATCAAGTGAATCAGGAAGGCATAGAATTTCTCGACCACTTAAGTCACAAGAGTTGAGGGTGTAAATTACATGGGGGTTATGATGTTATTGCTGTCACTGAGACACGGTTGAGAGAGGGGCAGGATTGGCAGCTCAATATTCCAGGATATAGGCTGCAGAATTCTCCATTGCTCTCTAGGCCCCCTAACAGTCTGAGAGAAATAGGAGAGCAGGTAAGTGGGCAAATTTCAGAGACGTGCAAAAATAGTTGGGTAGTGATAGTGGGGGATTTCAATGTCCCCAAAATTTACTGGGGTAGTCATCGTGTAAAAGGTTTAGCGGGAGCAGAATTCTTCAAATGCATCTAGGAAAGCCTTTTAAACCAGTACTTAGAGAGTCCTACAAGAGAGGGCGCAATACTGGACTTAATTTTAGGTTACAAAGCCGTGCAAGCGGTTGAAGTATCAGTGGGGGAGCATTTATGCAGACAGCGATCATAACTCTGTTAGATTCAAGATTATTATGGAAAAGGAAAAGGATGGGTCTGAAATCAAAGTTCTAAACTGGGGGAAGGCTGATTTCAATCAGATCAGATGCGATTTGGCTAGAGTGGAGTGGGAGAACACGATGGTTTGTTATTTTTCCCTATCCTTTTTTTGTTTTTGTTGATAATGGAAGGAAAGGCAAGCACACACATCCCAACTAGTTGGGAGTGTGGGAAGGTCCGCACCAAGTCTCTGTAGAGTGTGCCAGGGTACCCCACCCACCATCCTTCCCCATAGTGATTGCAACACTATTGCTCATCATAATACCTGAGCAATGATATTTTGGCTTTGGCAGCACAACCGTTACAACCAGAATAATAATGTTCTGAAAAATCACTGTACAATTTTACAGGGCTTCTACTTTACAGAAAATCCCCTCGGACAAAAAAAGAACTTGGCAAATAAAACTTTACTTTGGAAAATTCATAGGACATAGTAAAGCACTTCTAGCATTTACTGACTATGTTTTTTTAGAAGTCTCCAGTTACACAGATGAGTGTTTGCAAGGCACCTTTCCCACTTTGGGAGTCAAGCCACGTGTCATTTGTATTTTGTTTCATGCAGGTGTAGCAATTTTGATAAGATTGCATCTTGCTATAGTAAATATATATTTATTGCGGTAATGATAGTCTGGCGATGGAAACAGTTACCTTGGTATCCAGAAACAAAACCGAGTTAATTTGGAACAGCAATTTGGTGGCAACGTGTTAATACATTGCCCCACATACCATTCATAGTTGACTCAGAACAATTTTGCAAAAACAACCAACTAATCAAAGCTGAGCTATCGGCAAGTCTAAACGAGGCAAGAATGAGCTTGCCTAGGTTAAAAGACACCTGGCCTTAGTTAAGGGGCTTTGATTGTAGCTGGCAGAGTCTTATGGACATATTCTGGACTTAGGACTGATTAGGCACCGTTTACTGTTTCAATTGTTCACCGGTTACTGAGGGAAAGGTACCAGCATGGATTGTGGAAAGCTATGTGAACGGAATTGGGAGCCACAAGCCAGTAATGACTGTGAGTACAAAATAAGGAAAACACAGTAAATGTTATCCAAGGTATTTATTCACCCTGAAGCGTTGCATTATCCGAGGGGTAGAGAATCACAGGATAGGAGACGACATGATTTGATTGTTTCGGTTGGCATAGCAACAAGCACATTACCCCAATTATCTTTGATTTTCTTTTTTGCAATGTTTAAAAGCCCATATGTAAGGAAGGAATATGTAAATGTAAAGCCTTTCAAATCTTGTTGCTCCATTAGATGGTTGCAGGAAATAAAAGACAGCTTAAAACTATAAGATATAAACAGGAAATTGCCAGGTTCAACCCTTGAGTTGATTTAAGCTAGAGCAGCAGTAGGGGGCGTTACAATTGGTCGCAGCACTTCCTGAGTTGAAGAATGGAAACCATGTCAATTCCCCTGGTGTCGGATCTAAGTTACAAAGCATTACAAAGTATTTACAGCACAAAAATATGCCATTTAGCCAGGAGAGCCATGTTGTTATTTATGTTCCTCCTTCCATCCCTCTTTGCATCTTATGCACATCAATGTATCATTCTATTCTGGGACGGCATGGTGGCGCAGTGGTTAGCACTGCTGCCTATCGGCAGCATGGTGGCGAAGTGGTTAGCACTGCTGCCTCACGGCGCCGAGAACCCAGGTTCGGTCCTGGCCCCAGCACTGTCCAGGTGGAGTTTGCACATTCTCCCCGTGTGTGTGACTCTCACCCCTACAACCCAAAGATGTGCAGGGTAGGTGGATTGATCACGCTAAATTCCCCCTTAATTGAAAAAAAAGAATTGGGTACTTTTAATTTATTTTAAAAAGACATTCTTTTATTCCTTTCCTCCTCTTGTTTATCAAGCTTTCCCTTCAGTACATCTATACTATTCACCTCAACCACTCCATGTGGTAGTGAGTTCCATATTGTCCCCCCTTTATGGGGGAAGAAGTTTCTCTTGAATTCACCGTTGGGATTTTAGTAATTATCTTATACTTCTGGCCCCTAGCTCTGGTCTCATCTTCTCGCTAGTTGAAACATTTCAACATCTACCTTATAGAAGTTGTCATAACCTGCATCTGCACGGGGTGGGGACAATTGTATTCCCCGTGTCCTTTGTGGAATGCGAGCTTCCCAGCTAAGGGGGTGGGGGAAGCTTAATTGTCATTGTATATAATGTCGGCCAGTTCGGGCCCAGCCATCTCAGAACTGGGTGAGCACCACGCGGAACAGTGGACCTTAAGCCTTGTAAATAAACCGTTGTTTCTTTTGTTCAACTCGGTGTGGACTCCCCGTGACTACTTAAAACTGGCGACAAGGATGGGATTCTGCATGTGCGAACGGCCCTAATACCACCCGGCGTCCAACGGGTTAGTTGAGCAGGACACACCGACATTCAAACGGGGGCTCCGGAAACAGGCTGCAGTTCCATGGATAAGTAGCTGGCTCGGTTCTCCTTCACTTATCGGAACATGCCGCCTGCAGTGACTTGAGTAGCCCCGGCCGAGACGCTCATGGGCCGACGACTCCATACCCGCCTTAGCTTGCTGTTCCCCGATATCGGGGCGAAGGTCCAGGAACTACCGGGATGCTGCCCTGTTCGGCATCGACCGCCCCTGTACTTCGCTCCAGCGGATGTTGTGTTTGTCCACAATATCGCAGTCAGCGCTCCCTGGCTCTTGGAGGCTGTTTTCCAGCAGACTGGGCCGGTCCCCAACCAGGTTCAGGTCGGCAGCCTGCTGCTAAAGCTATCCCTGGATCACCTTTGTTCCTGGAGACCCACTCCTCCATCAGGTTCCTGATGTGTGCCCTGTTCCGGATTGTCCGGTCCTGCTTTTGGACGAGCCCACTGACACCCCGTCGAAGTCTTGATGTGGACACAGGGCTGTCGCCTCTTCGGATTCTGAAATGGAAACGCAGCCTTCTAGGGCCTTTAATGTGGACTCTGCCATGCAGTTACCTCCTGCCAATCTCCTGCCACAGTGTTCCTGTAGGAAACGGCATTGCCTGGCGCGAAACGCGCCGTCGGATCCAGGGCCTAGTGTATGATGTTCCGCCTGACCCGAATAGGGTCCGTCTTCTTCTTCCGCTTCTCCTACTCCTCGTTCGCCCTGTCCACAGCTCTCGGAGGGTCCTGTGGACTTGGGGAAGGGGTGGGGGAGGGGTTGGTGTCATAACCTGTATCCGCACGGGACTCATGGGGTGGGGACGATGTGTTCCCTGTGTCCATGTCCTTTGCGGAATATGAGCTTCCCCACTAAGAGGGCAATGGAAGCTTAATTGCCATTGCATATAATGTCGGCCAGTTCGGGACCGGCTGTCTCAGAGCTGGTTGGGCAACACTGGGAGCAGTGTAGAACCATACAGTCTCTACAGAGGAGAATGAGACCATTCAGCCCATCGAGTCAGCACCGATCCTCTGAAAGACCACCCTATCCCGGCCCATTCCTCTGCCCTATCCCCGCAACCTCACCTAACCTGTGCACCAAGGGGCAACTTTAGCATGGCCAATTCACCTAACCTGCACATCTTTGGACTGTGGGAGCAAACCGGAGTACCCGGAGGAAACCCACGCAGAAACGGGGAGAAGGTGCAAACTCCAGACAGACAGTGACCAGGGGTGAGGATTGCACCCAGTTCTCGGTGCCATGAGGCAGCAGTGCTAACCACTGCGCCACCGTGCTGCCCCTCCTCGTGTCTTCTTAAAAGAAGTCTTTCATAATTAAAAAAAAATTTAGAGTACCTAATTATTTTTATTTTCCAATTACCCCTTAATTTAGCGTGGCCAATCCACCTAACCTGCACATGTTTGGGTTGTGGGGGCAAAACCCACACAGACACGGGGAGAACATGCAAACTCCACGCAGACAGTGACCCAAGGCCAGGATTCGAACCCAGGTCCTCAGCGCCGTAGGCAGCAATGCTAACCACTGTGCCACCATGCTGCCTTGTCTTTTATAATTTTAAATATGTGTTATCGCGAACCCTGTGTTCTTCTCTTTTCTAGAGACAATAACCCCAGCTGTTCAATCTTTCCTGATAGATATAACCTTTCAGTTCTGGTATTATTCTAAAATAGGGTAACTGTCTGTCCCGATGTCCAGATCCAGTCCCCGGATAAGGTAGTGTGTCCCAGGTGAAGCAGTCCATGAAAGAGTTTCTAGTTCACGAAACCCATCCCCAAATGCTCAGAGTTTTAATATCTCGTGTTGAAACATACCTTATGCATGTGTAAGATACAGATAAAGGTCTCTGCTAAATGACTGAATAATAGGAAATGTCTACTTGGAGAGAAATACCCAGCGCATTGCAACAATGGGCACGATCTAATGGCTGCATTATCGACGTGTCCGGTAAATCTTGCGACAGGCCTCTTGTGAGATTTACCCAGCTCGCTATGCCTCGGATGATTTAATGGGAACTTGCGGAACGTCATAATCTGAATCCCGCCCACAATGGGCAGGACCCAAATCTGCATTCAAGTGTGCAGTAAGGCACACGTGAATATGCACTAGACAGAGTTACACCCAAGGCACAAGATCTATCCCCCATGCCTGGGAGCCCCTGAGCGAGTGGTGGTTAGCACTGATCCCCACAAATGTGGACTCAGCACACTGGCAATTTGGGGATGGGATCTCCCAGGTGATTGAGGGTCCCTGGGTGAGCGGGATCTGGGCATGGTGGTACCCTGGAACCCTATTCCACTTGAGCACCACGGTAGTGCCACCTGAGTGCCAATCTGGCACTGCCAGCCTGTCAGAGTGGCTGGTGATTGGGCCCAGTGATGCCCAGCCCTTGTGAGATGGGGTGCAGGGGGTCACAATGAACCCCTTATAGGTGAGTTGTGAGAGGGTCTGGAGGCCGTGGTGGGGGGTCTCAAGATCGGAGTGCCATTTTCTCTTCCCCTGCCCTGGCGAGCAGAGCTTGTTCATGCAGAAAATAGTACTGAGTCGGGCCTTGGCAGGGCATTCCTTGCCGAGGCCCTGAAATGAGGTAGAGTCCCGTTCGATAGCGGGATCGCTCTTGCCGTTGTGGCACTGGGAAATTCCTGGCTAAACATGCACAACATGGGACTTCTGTTCATTTCTGTTAAATCGTGCCCAATATCCTTATTACCATTAACTATAACACAAATGACAGAGCAGTATTGCAGTTGCCATAGCTACTGCATTGGCTGGAAACAGTACCAGTATTTTTTTTAATGAATTAAGAGTACCCAATTTTTTTTTTCCAATTAAGTGGCAATTTAGTGTGGCCAATCCACCTACCCTGCATATCTTTGGGTTGTGGGGGTGAGACCCATGCAGACACGGGAAGAACGTGCAAATTCCACATGGATAGTAACTCGGGGCCGGGATAGAACCCGGATCTTCAGCAATGTGAGGCAGCAGTGCTAACCACTGCGCTACCATGCCACCCCTGGAAGCAGTACATGTATGACCTAGATTCGAGGTTTGGTGTAAAGTGATTTTACATTGTCAAAAACTGGTAAATACTACTTTAACAGCCAACCATCAAAGAGCATGAAGGTACTCCTAAACATAGAACTATTCTGATAACGTATACTGGTTCAAATTCTGTTATTTGTTTTTGGAAAAATTGAGGAAATGCAGACGGGGCTATACTGAGTGGGTACTCAATAACCAAACTGAGAAACTGAATTCCTGAATAATGTTATTGTATTATTTATAAATGGATTCTATAAATGGTTCAGTAGTGTAATATCACATCTGTGGTAATTATGTGCACGTCTGTTTTGCATTTGTACTTTTATATGTGCAACTGTTGAAATATATATAGGATGTTAAAAAGATATGCCTCGCTACGCAACATGACTTATTCTTGGCTACTTCACTGTGCATTCCCGGATTCCATTTTGAAAATACGGTTATCCTACTACAGTAAATCAATGCTGCACCTCTTCCAGTGCCTCTCTATCATTTTGGTCGATTTTCCAAGCACCCATTCTGGTCATGAGGTTGACAAGAAATTGCGTGGGCCAGAGGCTGCCCGTCAGGTTGCAGGGCCGTTGTGTCGTGTGATGGCTGTGATGGGGGCAAGGTCATTGGATGGGGCATTTCGAACAGGATCGGGAAGGTGGGGATGAGTCCGCAACAGGGGGAGCCCTAAACCTCGGTTGTGGGGCCTGAAAGAGCATTTCTGCATTATCTTTCGGAGTCCCTGGAGTGGAGCTTGAACCACAACCTCCTGAATCAGAAGTTAAACTGAGCCCCTGTATCTATCTGGTATCTCCTGTTGGAATGAGGTGTCTGTAGATGAGGGAAGGGAGCGATGAGTAATAAAATGCCTTCAATTAAATTAGTTCTGCAAGGCTGATTCGCATTCAAGTATTGTAATTAGCTTAATTTGCCAAGAATGAAACACAAATCCATTGTTTACTGATGCAAAGTAAACGACAATTCCCCGTGTACTTATTATAGAACCAACAACAGGATCATCAGTGGAAAGGTTAATATTAATGTGACACATGCCTTCCATTCTAATAAATCACTTGGGCTCAGTAAGCGGCACTATAGTCTGAAAGTTGAAGGTTCAAAGTGCAAAGTGGAATCTGAGTGGACAATCTAGGGAACTGGATTAATCTGACTTTATGTCCTATTACTTCAAAATATTTAACCTCGCACCCTAAAGCCTTAAAATAACTGTTGGTGATGCTTGAGAATGTTTGACATTCCCGTGTCAGCTATTTGAACTCCATTGGGAGTGGTACACACTCACTAACTGTTTTGATTGTAGTTCTTGCTTTTTCTCTTCCCATTAAATATATGTTAGATTTTACTTGCCGTCGCTCTTCACAAACAAATAATTTGCCTCCTCATCCTGTCTGGGGGAATCTTCGTCGATCTGTCTCCTGAAGCCAAACGCAGGAAATGATGTTCAGTACTGTTCTTCTGTGTTACTCTCCTTACTGTACGAACCCCTTGTAGAAGTATCACCCATTGGATAGACCAAACATTTGTGGTTTTTCAAGCAATTTAAACAACCAGCGTTTCTGCTCGGAACAGGCAGGGGCCTCATTAAAACCAAAATAAGGGTCAGATGATGCAGTTATGTCCCCAACGTGATTGTCACGTCAATAAGCTACTTCCTCAACTTGCTGACATAAAATGGGTGGTGCAGGTCATTTCCAGCGCTACTTAAAGGGACTCTCACTTCATCTCATTTAAAATGCTGCAATCATTTGGGAGACATTTTGCTGGTAGTTTGTTTGAGCAAATTAATTGATTCCAAAATGTTTGCAGTGCATCAGAGAATGATATAACTTAGAAGAAGTCCAAAGATGTGCAGGTTAGGTGGACTGGCCATGCTAAATTTCCCATTAGTGTCTAAGGATGTGTAGGTGAGGTGGGGTTACAGGGATAGGGTGGGGGAGTGGGCCTAGGTAGGGTGCTCCTTCAGAGGGTTGATGCAGACTCAATGGGCCAAATGGCCTCCTTCTGCCCTTTTTGGATTCTATGAAGGAGAATGTTGGGCCCATTGTGCCAGTTCTGCTTCTTTGAAAAGTATTGAATTAGTACCATTCTACTACCCTTTCTCGTAACCCCACAATTTGTTCTCCTTCAAGTAGTCAGTAGGCCTAATTGAACTTTTTTGCCTCTGTAAAATTCCAGGCTGCAAAGTACAGGGAATCATCAGTCAGGCTACAGTTCAGGACCGTGTTAACCAGATGCCGTGTTTTCATCATGTTGTCCATAGGTCTATCAAAGAGCCGGCACAGAAGCAATAAGCCAAATGGCCTTCTTCTGTGTTGTATCATTCTGTGATTCATGAATCCCAAGGGTTTTAAGTGCACGACTGGTGCTTGGTCACAAGTAATATATCACAGAGATCTGCACCCGCTTTCCAGGTAGAATAAATAAGATAACACGATTGTTGCTATGCCAACTGAAACGTTCAAATGCATTTGCTTCCTCCCCGGGGGTCCTCTGCTCTCATGCAGAAGGGGCAGGGCACTGAGCAACTGCGGAGCTACAGCTTTGGGAAGGTTCTTTTGGTCATTTGCACCCTCTGCTGGAAGGATCTGTCTCCATACTCAGAACAAAGCTTTTTGAGCATGAAACAAGGGTCTTTTTTTCCCTGTGCTGTGGGAATATAAAAACTCGGGATAGACATGGGATTGACACCCTCAGGCAATATGGCACGAGGCTGCAATTTTGTCTGATGCTACCGATGAGTTCAGGAGAGTTCACAGACCGAGTACTTTTTATAATTCTTTCATGAGATGTGGAGGTCGCTGGCTGGGCCAGCATTTATTGTCCATCCCTAATTTCTTTTGAGGGGGGGATTTAAGAGTCAACCACAGTGCTGTGGGTCTGGAGTCACATGTAGGCCAGACCAGGTAAGGCCGGCAGTTTTCCTTCCCTAAAGGGCGTTAGTGAACCAAATGTGTTTTTACGACAATTGACAACGGCCTCATGGTCATCATTACACTTTTAATGCCAGAATTTTATTCAATTCAAATTTCACCATCTGCCTCAGTGGGATTCGAACCCAGGTCCCCTTGGCATTACTCCGGGTCTCTGGATTACTAGTTCAGTGACAATACCATGTATGACTCCTCTTCCCCAACATCTTATGTTTCTTTTTTTGTTTTATTCCCCTATTGTCTCCATTCTTACCTTTTGTTCTTTATGTTTGAAGGAAATTTGCCATGTTCCAGATGTTAGACCATTTTTATGTGATTTCTGCTATGGTGTTGTCAGAACGTAGACAGTTTTTCAAAATATTGCTAAAGAATAGTAACCTAATACTGCAAGATACCGTGAGAATCTTTCCTCTCCCTGAAAATTTTTCTGAGCTCTACCACTTAACGACATGTGACAGTGCTAAAAATATCAAGTACTTACACTGACAGTTTTAGTTTAAAAATTTTGGGTAATGTGAGGATTTAGGTTAGCACTGTTGCTTCACAGCGCCAGGGTGCCAGGTCACTGTCTGTGCGGAGTCTGCACATTCTCCCCATGTCTGCGTGGGTTTCCTCCAGGTGCTCCAGTTTCCTCTCAAAAGTCCCGAAAGACGTGCCTGTTAGGCGAATTGGACATTCTGAATTCTCCCTCAGTGAACCCGAACAGGCGCTGGAGTGTGGCGACTGGGGCTATTCACAGTAACTTCATTGCAATGTTTTTTTTTAACAAACAATTTTATTGAGGTATTTTTTGGCATTGTAAACAGTTACAGATTACAGAAATATGCAAACATCAACGGAAAACCAGCACTTCAACCAAACCATAATGCACATACCCACTCCTCTCCCATAGACACTACCCGCCTATTTATCCCTCCTACTCTACTTTGATCTCTCCCCCCCCCCCACCCCTGCTGACATTCACTCTCCCGTGAAGAAGTCGATGAATGGTTGCCACCTTCGGGCAAACCCCAATACAGATCCCCTCAAGGCGAACTTGATTTTTTTCATACCCAGAAAACTTGACATGTCCGAAAGCCATAGTTCGGTCTTCGGGGGTTTTGAGTCCCTCCATGCCAGCAGTATTCGTCGGCGGGCTATCAGGGAAGCAAAGGCCAGGACATCGGCCTCTTTCTCCTCCTGTACTCCCAGGTCTTCCGAAACCCCGAAAATTGCCACCTCTGGACTCATCACCACCCTCGTTTTCAGCACCCGGGACATGACCCCTGCAAATACCTCCCAGTACCCCCTAAGTTTAGGGCATGCCCAAAACATGTGAACGTGGTTCGCTGGTCCTCCCGCGCATCTAACGCACTTCTCCTCTATCCCAAAGAATTTGCTCATCCGAGCCACCGTCATGTGGGCCCGGTGAACGACCTGAAACTGAATCAGGCCGAGCCTGGCACATGTTGAGGTTGAGTTTACCCTACTCAGCGCTTTTGCCCACACACCGTCCTCCATCTCCCCATCGAGTTCCTCCTCCCATTTGAGTTTCAGCTCCTCCGTCTGAGACTCTTCCCCCTTCATGATCCGATCATGATTGTAAATATCCGAGACTCTACCCTCTCCTCTAGAAACTATTCTGTCCTGAATCCCTATTGGCGGGAGGTGTGGGAAGGATGGGACCTGTCTGCGTACAAAGTCTCGCACCTGTAAGTACCTAAAGTCATTTCCTCTTTCCAGCCCAGCTTTCTCCTCCAACTCCCTCAAACTCGCGAAGTTCCCCTCCAGGAACATATCACCCACCCTCCTCACCTCCGCCCGCCGCCATGTTCGAAACCCTCCATCCATGTTCCCGGGGGCAAATCGATGTTTATCACAAATTGGAGCCCAGACAGACGCACCCACCTCCCCTACATGCCTCCTCCACTGGCCCCATATCCGCAGGGCCGCCCCCACTACCGGGCTGGTGGGTGGAGTACCTGACCAGGGCTGCCAAACTGGTGCCCCTGCATGAAGCCGCCTCTACCCGCTCCCAGATAGGCCCCGTACCCACCATCCATTTCCTTATCATGGTTATGTTAGCCGCCCAGTAGTAGTTGATCAGATTCGGCAATGCCAGTCCCCCCTCGCTGCAGCTCCTTTCAAGCATCGGCCTCCTCACCCGCGGGGATTTTCCCGCCCAGACAAAGCTCATGATGATTTTGCCGGTCCTTTTGAAAAAGGACTGTGGGATAAAGATCGGGAGGCACTGAAAAATGACCTTTACCGTCTGCACCCTCCCCGCCAGTGATAGCGGGAGTCCATCCCATCTACGAAACTCCCTCTTCATTTGTTCCACCACTCTAGTCAAATTTAACTTATGTAACTTGCCCAGTCTCATGCCACCTGTATCCCCTAGTACCGGAAACTTTCCCCAACCAGCCTAAATGGCAGCTCCTTCAGTCTATTCTCCTGGCCCCTTGCCTGCACTACAAACATCTCACTCTTGGCCATATTTAGTTTGTACCCTGAGAACCGGCCAAACTTCCTCAATGTTTCCAGTATATTTTCCATCCCGGCCAGTGCATCCGACACGGACAGGAGCAGGTCATCCGCATAGAGAGAGACCCTGTGCTCTACCACCGCCCCCCCCCCCCCCACGCCTCGTCATTCCCTTCCACCCCATTGCAGCTCTCAGCACAATCGCCAACGGTTCTATGGCCAGCGTGAACAGCAACGGGGAGTGGGCATACCTTTCTCGTCCAGCGATGTAGTCTGACATTATCCTGTTCATCCTTACGCTAGCTTTTAGGCCCTGTACAATAGTCTGACCCAGTTAACCAGTCCCTCCCCAAACCCAAACCATCCGAAAACCTCCCACAGATAGTCCCACTCCACCCGGTCGAAGGCCTTCTCAGCGTCCATCGCAACCACTACCTCCACCTCCTTGCCCGTCAGGGGCATCATGATCACATTAAGCAATCTTCTCACATTGGCTGTCAGCTGCCTGCCTTTAACAAACCCTGTTTGGTCATCCCCATCACCTCCAGTACGCAGCCCTCAATTCTGATCGCCAGGACCTTGGCGTCCACATTAATCAGGGAGATTGGCCTGTATGACCCGCAAGCTTCCGGATCCTTATCCTGCTTTAATATCAGCGAGATGGTGGCTTGCGACATTGTCGGAGGCAGGGTCCCTCTGTCCCTCGCCTCATTAAAAACCCTAGTCAGGACCCGTCCCACTATCTCCGAGAACTTTTTGTAAAACTCTACTGGGTATCCATCCGGTCCCGGGGCTTTCCCCGACTGCATGGCCTTTAGGCCCTCCAGTACCTCCACCGCTTTAATCGGGGCCCCCAGCCCCCCGCCTACTTTTGGGAAGGTTAGTCCGTCCAGGAACTGTTTCATCCCCTCCGGCTCCTCCGGGGGTTCTGAAGTGTAAAGCTGACTATAAAAGTCCCGAAATACCTTATTCAGTCCTGGCAGGTCCTCCACTCTGCTCCCCTTCCCATCCACCACTCTACTTATTTCCCTGGCCGCCTCCCTCTTCCTGAGTTGCTGCGCTAGCAGTCTGCTGGCCTTCTCCCCATGCTCATACACCACTCCCCTCGCCTTCCTAAGTTGTTCCACGGCCCTACTCGTGGATAGCGCCCCCAGTTCCGCCTGCAGTCTCTGTCTTGCCCTGAGTAGGTCCTCCCCCGGAGACCCCGCATGCTCCTCGTCTATCCGGTGGATCTCCTTAACCAATCTGTCCATTTCTGCTCTGTCCGCCCTATCCTTGTGAGCCCGAATTGAGATCAGCTCCCCCCTCACTGCTGCCTTCAGCGCCTCCCACAGGGTCGCTGCTGAAACCTCCCCCGTATCGTTCACCTGCAAGTAATTTTGCATACACTTCCACAGTCTCTCACATATCCCCTCCTCCGACAACAATCCTACGTCTAACCTCCATTGCGGACGTTGGTAATTCGCCCCCCCGCCCGACCTGCAGGTCCACCCAGTGCGGGGCATGGTCCGAGATAGTGATTGCCGAGTATTCTGTATTCTTTAGCTCCCCTACACAGTCCCTGCTCAAGATAAAGAAATTAATTCTAGAATATACTTTATGAACATGCGAGTAGAACGAATAGCCCCTTCCCGTCGGCTGTCTGGCTCTCCATGGGTCCACTGCCCCCATTTGCTCCATGAACCCTTTCAGCTCCCTAGCCATTGCTGGGAGCCTACCCATTCTGGGACATGACCGGCCCAACCCCGGGTCGAGGACCATATTAAAGTCTCCCCCCCCCCCAACAACCTGCGTGAGTCTAGGTCTGGGATTTTCCCCAGCACTCTTTTAATAAAATCAGCGTCATCCCAATTCGGAGCATATATGTTCACCAGCACCACTCTCCTCCCCTCCAGTTTGCCCCTTACCATCAGGAATCTGCCCCCGCCGTCAGCGATTACGCCCTCCGCCTCAAATTAAACCCGCTTATTGATCATAATTGCTACCCCCCGGACTTAGAGTCCAAGCCCGAGTGGAAGACCTGGCTAATCCAGCCCTTCCTTAGCCTAGTCTGGTCAGACACTTTCAAATGTGTCTCCTGCAACATAATCACATCCGCCTTTAGAGCCAGTAAGTGCGCGAACACACATGCCCTTTTGACTGGCCCATTTAGTCCTCTGACATTCCAGGTTGGTTGGTTGATCAGCCTGGTTGGGGGGCACACCCCCCCCCCCCCACCCCACCCCACCCCCCACACTGGTCAGCCATAACCTTTCTTGGGACCATCCCCAGCCCATGCGCCGCACCGCTCTTGGCCGCCTCCACCCCCGACCTCCTCTCCATAATCTACTTCAGATCCCAGAATAATTTTTCCCCCCCTCCCTTCTCCCCCTAGCAACATCTCCTGATAACCCCACCCCTGCCATCTACTGGCTGTATTCACACCCGCCACCTGACCCCCTTGACTAGCCAGTCTGCTAGCCCGGTGACTCTTCCCTCTGGCGCCCACTTGTCTCACTCCCATTGTTTCCCCGACCTCATCTCCCCACTCATCAACACCCCATCCCCAATCCGACCCACTGGAGCAGTCTCACTAAAATGGGAAAGATCAAACGAAATGGAGACATCAAACAGCACCGTGAGGCTGCTCCAGGTACAATACATTTCCAGCTGTGTACACAGATAAGTGTTAACCCACGTCCCTTTCTGAGCATTAATAAAATAGCAGCACAGTAACACAGTACCTGTATATCACCCACCCGAAACAAACATAAAAACCATGGATATAAAAACCCCCAACCAACATCTTTAATCCCAATTGCTTACCGGCCACCTTTATGTTACAATGACGGCTCCAACACACCCAAAGAACACGACGAAAGGTACCGTTTTCCGGTGCGGCGCAGGATTCTCCGCCCGGCATCAGGCCAATGGGGTTTCCCATTGTGGGCACCCCCATGCCGTCGGGAAATCCGCAGCGTGGGAGAGCTGCCGACGAAACGGCGGATCCCGACCAAACGGAGTATCCCGCTGACGGAGAATCCAGCCCATCATTTTTCAATCCTTGCTAGATACAGGTGAGGTACCAGAGCATTGGAGGTCTGGGAATATTGTGCCACTATTTAGAAAGTGTCCGAAAGATGGACCAAATAATTATCAGCCAGTCAGCCTGAATTTGGTGGTGGGCAAATTATTCAAATGAATGGATTAATAAGTGATAGCCAGCATGGTTTTGTTCTGGTCGCGTGTTACTAATTTAATGAATTTTTTTAAGGAAACAACTAGGAGGATTGATGAAGGCAGTGCATGAGATATTGAGAACTTTGAGGGGTAATTGGTTAAGGATTTTAGTAAGGCAATTAACAAGGTCCCACATGGCACATTGGTCAGAAAATAAAGGCCCATATTATACAGGGGAATGTGGCGAGTTGGATCCAAAATTGGCTCAGTGACAGGAATAAATGATGGACGTTTCACGAATGGAAAGCAGTTTCCAACGGTGTTCTACAAGGCTCAGTCCTTTGCTGTTTGCTGTATATATATTCATGATTTGGACTTAAATGTGGATGGCATGATTGGGAAATTTACAGATGACACACAAATTAGCCATGTAGCTGATTGTGAAAATTAGAACAGTGGTTTGATTGAGTGGGCAGAAAAGTGGCAGGTGGAATTCAATCAAGAGTAATGTGAATTAATGCATTTGGGGAGGGCAAACAAAGCTATGGAATACACAATAAATGGGAGGATATTGGGAGAGGTAGAGGAAGTGAGGGACCTTGGAGTGCTTATCCGCAGGTGGCATAAGGTGTGTGATGAATGCAGGATTTTAGATTATAAACATTTGGCAATTTAAGGGTTAAAAGCCTGGGTTAGATTGTGTTTGACTGCAGTAGTCATGTTTTTAAAAATATGCAAGAACTGAAAGCTTTTAGGAGCCAGAGGTGAAATTGCCCATCATAAAAGCCTGGGCTAATGCACTGCTGTCTGACTAGGGGCAATCCCTGGGGAGTTAATTTGTTTTCAGCTCGGGGAGATAATACCATTGCTGATGGAGCTAAGGCATTCATACATTTGAGTTGAGTTCTGATCTGGCTAACACTGAGTCCACAAGTAAGGTAGGATAGTTCAAAAGAGATTAATAGTGTTTGACCAGTGCAGTCTTCTCAGAGGACAAGGGGGGAGCTGAAACAAATCAGTTGAAACAGATTTTTTAAGACATCCAGCCTGAGTCTGCAGGGGTTCTAACAGGAGCCAAATCTGTTCTGGAAAGGAAGTATTACTCTGCCATTGGGATGTAGGATGGATTGAGAGTTATATGTTTTTTTTTCTTCCTTGTCTTTAATGGGAATTGAGTAGTATTGTTTAAGGGGTAATTGTAAGCTATTTTGGTGCATGAGGTTTAAGATTTAATACTGTGTTAATAATAAAGTTTTGTTTTACAATACCAAATCCCTATTTCTTTATGCAATCACTCCCGGAGTGAAGTATTCTTTCCGCACAGTCTTAAAAAATAAAATAAAATATTGGGGTTTCTGGTCCAGTATCCAAGCCACTGTTGGGGCCTGGCCTGGGATAGTAATAGGTGTGAAATAAAGCATATAGAATGCTTTTGTTTATTGGGTGCCGTATAGAGTACAAAGGCAGAGTTGTAACAATGGAACAGTGTTAAAACGTTGGTTACGCCACAGCTGGAATGTTTCATACAGTTCTGGTCGCCACATTACAGGAAGGACATAATTTCTCTAGAGAGAGTAGAGAGGAAATTTACAGGAGTGTTGCCAGGGCTTGAGAATTGCATTCAAGAGGAAAGATTGGATAGGTTAGTGCAGCTTGCCTTGGAACACAGAAGGCTGAGAGGTAAACTGATTGATGGCGTACAAAATAGCGAGGAGTCTAGATAAGAGTATGATGTGGAGATGCCGGCGTTGGTTGGGGTGAACACAGTAAGAAGTCTTACAACACCAGGTTAAAGTCCAACAGGTTTGTTTCAAACACGAGCTTTCGGAGCACCGCTCCTTCCTCCATACCCCTCCATTCACCTAAGAAGCGGTGCTCTGAAAGCTCGTGTTTGAAACAAACCTGTTGGACTTTAACCTGGTGTTGTAAGACTTCTTACTAGATAAGAGTAGACAGGAAAGACCTGTTTCCCCTGGTGGAGAGGCCAAGTAGCAGGGGGCACAGAATTAAGGTGAAAGTTTAGAGGGGACATGAAGAGAAGCCTCTTCACCCAGATGGTGTTTGGGATTCACTGCCTGGTTTCGTGGTGGGGACAAAAGCCCTCAACTCATTTAAAAGGTATCCGGATCTGCACCGAAGTGCTGCAATCTGCAGGGCTACATTCTGGGTGCTGGAGGTTGGTTTTAGAATGGGCAGCTGCTTCAGGTTTTGGCCAGCAGGGACGCGGTAGGCTAAATGGCCTCTTTCTGTACTCTACTTCCCTGGCTCTACACACAAAGGGTGTTGGAGATTTGGAATCGGCTGTACACCCGAAGAGAAAAGATTCAGAGGGCTAGTGGGAAAGGGCGGGGGGGAGTGAGACTACATGGCAAAGAGCTGGCACAGATAAGACGGGTTGAATGGCCTCCCGTGCTGTCACCATCACATGATTTAAATCCGAGGTAGGTAGGTCATAGATAGGGATATGAAAAATGAAATGAAAATGAAAATCGCTTATTGTCACGAGTAGGCTTCAATGACGTTACTGTGAAAAGCCCCTAGTCGCCACATTCCGGCGCCTGTTCGGGGAGGCTGGTACGGGAATCGAACTGTGCTGCTGGCCTGCTTTCAAAGCCAGCAATTTAGCCCAGTGTGCTAAACCAGCCCCAGTATATTTGGTTAAGTATATGTAGTTAGGTCACAGATCACCGTTATCCACTCAAGTGACGGAACAACCTGAAAGGGGCCGAATGGCCGCCAATGGCGCCCACGTCTCTGCAGAAGCCAACAAGCGGCACATTCCAGGCGATTCTGTAATCCCGGGAAGACAGCATGGGCGAAATTCTCCCAAAACGGGAGAAATCGTCAAACTGCCGTAAAACCCGGGCGGGTTTTACGGCATCGCGCCCCTTCCCGACGGGGGACCGATTCTGGTCCCCCGTCGGGGCTAGCAGCCCGACGTCGGAGGCCCCGACAAGTCGGGCTTAACGAAAATCGTTAAGCCCGCTTGTCGGACTTAGCGCCGGCTGACGCGTCATATGACGTCAGCCGCGCATGCGCAGGTGGGAAGACTCCACCCGCGCATGCGCGGGTGACGTCATCGCGTTTTTGCGCGAAACCCGCGCATGCGCGGTCCGGGTTGCCCCTCAGCCGCCCCGCGTATTGATACTGCGGGGCGGCGGAAGGACAAATAGTGCGCGGGCATCGGGCCCGCTGCCCGCGATCGGTGGGCACCGATCGCGGGCCCATGGCACCCTTGGCACGGCCGTGGTACTGCCGTGCCAATCGGTGCCATGGTTATTTTTTTCCAGGTGGTCACGACGTTTTTACGAACGGCAGGACCAGGTGTGTTTGCCGTTCGTAAAAAGGTCGTAAAGGGCTGGGACTTCGGCCCTTCTAACAGCTGTGAATCGCTGCCGGCCGTAAAAAAACGGCGGCAGCGATTCGTGTCGGGATTTCGGGGGGGCGGGGGGGGGGGGGGGGGAGAATAGCGGGAGGGCGTCAAAAAAGTCGGGAAGGCCCTCCCGCTATTCTCCCACCCGTCGTGGGGGGGGGGGAGAATTTCGCCCCATATTCCTGGAGGCCAAATCCTGCCATAGGAGCGGGGATAAGGGGGGGGGGGGGGGGGGAGAGAAGTGTTGAAGCCCAGCCACGGCACCGGAACAGCAGCGCTGGGGAGGGCCGAACGGTCTCCCGTTCGAGTGGGCCTGGAACAGAGAGACGATGGGCCGAACGGCCTAAATCCTGCGCCTCCCCCAATCTGGATACCCCGATCTTCTCACCGTCCGGAGCAAGAAAAGGAGAACGAGTTTTACCCCTCCCGGGCGATCCTGCAGGGGGGGTTGGCAACCGCTGGGAGCCGGCCGCCATTTTGAAACGCCAACGGCCGCGGCGCGCGGGGGGGGGGGGGGGGGGTGGGGGCGATTTGAACCGGGGTCGGTGCCCTGGGGGGGGATGGGCGGCGCCCGTTGCCCGGGGTAACGGCTCGCGACCCCCCCCGCCCCTCCCTTTCCCCACACACAGCTGCCGCTCCTAGCGGCGGGGACGGGGGAATACGGCGGAGCTGTCATCTCTCCCCTCACACACACACACACACACAATCAACATTTGCAAAGACGGTGACCCCAAAAAAACGACAATAGCGGAGGCCTGCGAGGCGGTGCACCTTGAAAGGCGAAACGAAAATCCCCAGGTAGGGCGAAAGCGCAAAGCAAATTGAAGCGGCGACGGCCGTTGGGTTGACTATGAGTAGGCTGTTTCCAGCCTAGCTCCAACAGGTGGCTCCGTGGCGCAATGGATAGCGCATTGGACTTCTAGCGGCTTGAAGGCATTCAAAGGTTCCGGGTTCGAGTCCCGGCGGAGTCGGTTCTTTTTTGCTGCCGCCTCAGTTACCCTTGATCCGTTAAATTTAAAACAACTGCACCAGGGTTTAAAAATAATAAAATTACGGATTTCCCACTCATTCTGCAATTTATATTGATCCTTGCTTCAATCAGATTTTTGCAGCAAAATTGAAATTTTTTACCTTCCCCAACGTGGAAGAGAAATAATTTGCCAATCAGCTTCATGGGAATCAGTTAATCAGCAAATGTTGTTTCCATCAATATTTTTTGAGGCCAAAGTCATTGTCAATTGGCACCCCGTTATTTTGAGAAATAAAGTTGCAAATATTGTCATAATTAGTTGATAATAATAATTACTATTTGTTCAAAATAAGATGCCTCACAACACCATGTGGGAGTCCCAACAGGTTTGTTTCAAACACTAGCTTTCGGAGCACTGCTCCTTCCTGGCGTTGTGAGACTTCTTACTGCGCTCACCCCAGTCCAACGCCGGCATCTCCACAGCATACTTCTTCAAAGGGTTAGGTGGATTGGCCATGCTAAATTGCCCGTAGTGTAAGGTTGATGGGGGGATTGTTGGGTTACGGGTATAGGGTGGATACGTGGGTTGAGTAGGGTGATCATTGCTCGGCACAACATTGAGGGCCGAAGGGCCTGTTCTGTGCTGTACTGTTCTATGTTCTAAAGCAATTGCTCTCCTGCCATTTACCCATTGGAAATAGTGGGTAATTGATCTCGTCCAGCTTCAGCGGTCGTCAGACGGCGGCGGTCACAAGCATTAGCATCTGAGAATTGCTCCTGCTGATGATGATGCCCCCCCCCCCCCCCAACCTATTTTTAGAGGGCAGTTAAACGTGTGCAAAAAATGCTGGCCTTTGCCAGCTGCGCCCTACCTGGCCAAGCCTCGTAAGGGAGGAGATGGAGGGTGTCTGTCCACACAAAAGATGGCTGATCATAATTTCAAGGCCTGCCATTGTTGACTTGGGTTGGAAATGGGTTGGGAAGATGGTCAGAACGACAGGAACAGGAGTGAATCACTGAGCCCCTCTCGGTCGCTCAGTACGATCATTGATCGATATTCCGACTCAGAAACTCGCTAAGCCTCCTTTGACTCCATCTTCCAAACTCGTGAGCTCTAGGGGAAGAGGACAAGGGCAGCAGAAGGAAGGGGCTGGGATTCTCTGACCCTGCGGCAGGTCGGAGAATCGCCGGCGGGCCGTGCGAATCACGCCACGCCACCTCGACGTGTAAGGGTCGGGTGGTGGCCTTTTGGGGGGGGAGGGGGGTCCGACCCTGGGGGGCCCTCCGATGTGGCCTGGCCCGTGATCGGGGCCCACCGATTGGCGGGCCGGCCTCTGTGGCTGGGGGCCTCCTTTCCTACGCGCCGGCCTCTGTAGTCCAGCGCCAGGTTGCGTCGGGGCCGGTGTGTTGAAGGAGGCAACTGCGCATGTGCGCGTTGGCGCCGGTGCCACTGTGCATGTCCTCGCTGGCGCACCTGCGGCGCACAGTTCACGCTGGGATCGGCAGCTGGAGCGGCGTGAACCGCTCCAGCACTGTGCTGGCCCCCTGGAGGGGCCAGAATTAGTCGTGGGAGCGGTCCGTTCACGCCGTCGTAAAACGCGACGGAGTTTACGATGGCGTGGACACTCTGCCGCGATATTGGAGAATCCCGCCCAGGGAACGCCGCTACCTGCAAGTTCCTCACTAACCAGACTTGGAAATAAGCTGCCGTTTCTTTCTTGTCGCTGGGCCAAAATCCTGGAACTCCTTTCCAAGCTGCACCGTGGTTGTGCCTCCGCCAAATAGGCTGAAGCAGCTCACCATTAGATTTTTGAGAGCAATTTAAGATGTGCAATAAACGCTGACCTTGCCAGAGACGCTCTCATCTCATGAATGAATTAAACAAAGATGTGTCTTCTCTTGCTGCCCTGACCCTTGATTACCTCAGTATCCAAAAACCTGTCGATCTCGAACTTGACTACACTCAATTATAGAATTTACAGTGTAGAAAGAGGCCATTTGGCCCACTGAGTCTGCACCGGCCCTTGGAAAGAGCACCCTACCTAAGTCCCCGTAACCCAGTAACCCCACCTTTGGGATTGAGAATGTTAAAGGTTCACAGCCCTGTTTTAGCAAAGAAATTTCACCTCATCTGAGCTCTAAGTGGCCGACCCCTTATTCTGAGACTCAAACTTCCATGTTCCAGATTCTGAAGCCAAGGGTAACATCCTTCAGCATCTACCCTGTTAAGCCTCTTAAGGTTGGAGGCAGTGAGTTGGGCTAGTTGGTACATATGCAGATTGGCAGGATGTTTCCCAAAGATCTGTTTTAGGTCCTCAACTTTTCATAATTATCAAAGATCTCTGACAAAGGGATAGAGAGTCGAATGTGCAAGTTTGCAGATGATGCTAAATTGGGAGAAATGGTAAGTGATCTGGAAGGTCGGGGCGGCACGGTGGCACAGCAGTTAGCGCCAAGGACCCACGTTTGATCCCAGAGGGTCACTCTGTGTGGAGTTTGTACATTCCCCCCCTGTCTTCGTGGGTCTCATCCGCACAACCCAAATAGTGCAGGGTAGGTGGATTGACCACACTAAATTGCCCCTTAACTGAAAAACAAATCATTGGATATTCTAAAATTTATATTTTAAGAAAAAGTGATCAGGAAGGGAACAGGTAGTTGCAAAGGGCCATCATAGATTAACTGAGTGGGAACAAGAATAGCAAGTGAGGACTGATATAGGCAAGTGTGAGCTGACCCAGTTTCAACCCAAGAAAGATAAATCAGAATAAATCTAAATGATGAGAAACAAGGAACTGTGGAAGAGCAACAAGAATGGGGAGTCTTAAGTTCGCAAACCATTTATAGCTGGTGAACAGGTACAAGAAAGTACAAGAATCAAAAAGACTAATGGCATGTTGGCTTTTATATGAAGGAAGCTGGAATACACGTATTTATGCTTCATTTGTATAGAGCTTTGGTCGGATCCCATCTGGAGAGCTTCATTCAGTTGTGGGTGTATCATTTCAGGATTGATGATTGGCCTTGGAGAGAATGCATTGCAAATACACCAAAATATTTAAAGGTTTAGTTTGGAGGAACAGGTTGCACAAACCTCTTCTGAGTATTGAAGATTGCGATGTGATCTGATCAAGGTGTCTCCGGTGCTTACAAAATTTGACAGGGGACACACTCTGAAGCTATTTCCTCTGGTGGGTAAATGAAAAACACACATAACCTTAAAATTCGAGCTAGGCTATTGAGGACAGAAATCAGGAGGTACTTCTTCACACAAAGCAGAAATCTAAGATTCTCTCCTCCAAAGTCCTGTGAGTGCTGCATCAGCTGGAGCATTCAAGGTTCCAATTGATAGTGTTGCTCGTTGTGTTCTCTCTTTAATTGGCTCTGTTTATGGCGGTTAATGTGGTTGCCTTCCTTAATTCTAATTACGTTTGCTCAAGAGTCGCCAGGTATCTTTCGATACCGCCACAAGGTTCAAAACCGAATACTAATCCAAGACTCGATACACCAGTTAGTAAGTTCGAAATCAATGCTCATTTATTTACACACACAGTCAAATATACCCATGCACAAAACTCTACCAACTGAACTATCACTACTACTACAGCCAATACTTTGCTTCGGGCGCCCACTCAGTCAGAGGAACAATGGCTGTTGTCCGATTCTGAGGCTGCTGGGGTTGAGCTGGTACAGAATAGTAGCTCAGAGCGTCTGTCTCGTAGCGTGCGTTGACTTTGGACTTGCTTGTTCTGGTGCAGCTGCTAGGCAGGTCTCTCTTTGCTGAGAGCCAAGGTCAAGAGAGCGATTCTCTCTTGGGGGATCCTTCTTATACCCAAAAGGGGCTTCGCGCGCTTTTGGGTGGGCCTTGAACTTGGTCCCAATTAATTGGGCCATTTCTTGATCGTTCCTATCAATTTCCTCCAATAAAGGGGTGGCTGCCCTGATTGCTGGGTGTATCCTAGGTGGCCGTTGGCCTGCTTTGATCTAGTCTCCTCTGGAGCCGGGGTTTCTGCCTTAGTATCGTTTACTTAAATGTTACCCCTTTGTCCCCGGAGATGGCTCATTAGTATGGTAATGGCTTTGCAGTATCGGTCTTGTCTGGGAGCTACAGCTCCAATCAACAGACAAACCTTGCACCTGCTTGCTTTCTCAGTATTGTCCATTTTCCTTGCATTCTTTGCAAAGTGTCCATTTTGTAATCGGGACTTGGCCATCCTAGATGGCTACAATAGGTAAGAGTTTCAAGAGCAGGTCTTGTGGCGCATTGGTAGTGTCCCTATCTCTGAACCAGAAGCTCTGGGTTCAAGTCCTGTTTCATGACTTTAAAAAAAATAAATTACTTTAGTGTGCCGAATTATTTTTTTCCAATTAAGGGCAATTTAGCCAATCCACCTGAGCTGCACATCTTTGGGTTGTGGGGGTGAAACCCACACAGACATGGGGAGAATGTGCAAACTCCACACGGACAGTGACCCGCGGCCGGGGTGGAACCCGGGTCCTCAGTGCCATGAGGCAGCAGAGCTGCCCATATATATAATCCCAATCAACTAGCTCCATACCAGCATCTTCCTCTGGTGAAGTTTCTATATAAACTCACAGGTCCTCGTAACTGAGTTAGGACAAGGCTACTTCTGGATTAAAGGCTGTCAAGAGTTGCAAAACAGAGAGAATTAGAAAGCAACTGAATCACTAGGATGTCCTCAACGTGCAGCAGAGTATCACTTATGAGTTAGATAATTGGCTCGTTCATCAGCATACACTTATTGCTAAGCCAACGACATCTGCGCCTGCACAGCCACATTCTTTTTATAAAAATGATTTTTCAATTAAGGGGCAATTTAGCGTGGCCAATCCACCTACCCTGCACATCTTTGGGCTGTGGGGGTGAAACCCACGCAGACATGGGGAGAATGTGCAAACTCCACACGGACAGTGACCAGAATGGAACCCAGGTCCTCATGCTGTGAGGCAGCAGAGCTAACCACTGCAGCACCGTGCCGCCCTTCAGCCATATTCATGGGATGGATGACAGCTGTGTGCAGAGAATTGGTCCCTGGGTCCCCAACCTCCTGGACAGTCATACCTCAGTTACAAGGACCACCTACCCGCAAGTGAGATATGAAGGTGCCGGATATTAACACTGACAGCTGAGTTGCCGATGGCCATGACTGTTTGAAAGGGCATTGGGAAAGACATGCCGAGCTAACCGAGCAGAGGGCCCAGAAAAAACACAGGCAAGCGAATCATGCTCCTTCTCCACTGTCTTCCTCTGCAGCAAATGTGGCAGAGGTGCCATGCCAAAGTGGGGCAGAGCCCCAGCAAGCAATGCTTAACACAGAGTTGACCAACACGGGGCAACAACCATCATATGAGACAGACGGCTGCCGTAGATTGGCTGTGCCTATCGCCTTCAGGCAAGCTCATTAGTTATCATTCATAGCCAACTAAGCAATGAGTAGAAATAGGAATTGTGTCCATTGACATATCTATCTTCAGCTTTATATTGAAGAGTGATTTGATTCGGATTTAACAGGACTATTTGAATATCAGCAGGCCTTCCTAACATGAAGTACCGAATCACGACAACTATTTGCTTCTGTGAATGGAATGGAGTTGCTTTACTGCCAATGGTCATTTCTACCTGGTGAGGCATTGTAGTTCGTCGCTCGTTCTTTTCTTCTTTCATGGGATGTGGGCGTCACTGGTTGCCCATCCTTAATTGCCCCGGAATTGAGTGGCTTATTAGGTCATTTTAGTTGAGAGTCAACTACATTTGCTGTAGATCTGGAGCCACATGTGAACCAGATGGATTTTTGTTTTAATGGTAATCAATGGTAGTTTCCAGACCCGGTTTCAAATTCCAGACTTATTCATTGAATTTAAATTCCACCAGCTAATGTGGATGGGGTTTGAATCTGTGTTCGCACAGCATTAGCCTCGGGATTACTAATAGCGTAGTGACATTACCCCAGCACCACAATCTCCCCCTATTAGACGAGTAGCTTCCAAATCACATTTTTAAGCAACAAAAGAATAAGAAAACTATGCACACATGTGTATTTAATTAGTCACTGTGTATATATTATACAACAAAATAATATTGAATGACTGATTACTTTTCATTTAAATTAAGAACAATACATATTGAAAAATGGTCCAATTTTCAAATGACCTGCAAATTGGGCAGAACTTTTTCGGGATGTTCAGGGAACCCTAGTTGAAAAACACTTACATAGTTAATGTGTGCGCGCCTGTGCTAAAGGATAAATGATTGTGCTAACTATTTTATCTTGTCTTCCTTCCTACTCCTTTCAGCTTTGCTGTTACTTTGCGTAATAGGCTTGAGATATCTGTTACTGGCAAGGAATAAAGTGAGCGTTTGTTCCTGATCGTCAAACTTTGGTTGGTTTTTGGTCTATGTGTTCCCACCCAGGCCACGAGGGGGAGCCCAATCCCTGTCTCAGGGAATGGCAGTTGTTCACTCTATTTTCCGACTGGCCTCAACAACAACAACTTATACTTGTATGGTATCTTTAACGGAATAAAACTTTCCAAGTCTACTGCTCCATCGTCTTATGGCAGGAGTCTTGACCACTCTTATGCAATTCAACGAGTGTCAGTTGATTATGGCCTGCACTGATTAAATAAGACCAGAAGACCACAAGGCATAGGAGCAGAATTAGGCCATTCGGCCCATTGAGTCTGCTCCGCCATTCAATCATGCCTGATATGTTTCTCATCCCCATTCTCCTTCCTTCTCCCCATAACCCCTGAAAACCTTATTAATCAAGAAACCTATCCATCTCTGTCATAAAAACACTCGGCGATTTGGCCTCCTCAGCCTTCTGCAGCAAAGAGTTCCACAGATTCACCACCCTCTGGCTGAAGAAATTCCTCCTCATCTCAGTCTGAGGCTTTACCCTCGGGTTCTAGTATTTCCTACCAGTCGAAACACCCTCTCCATGTCCACTCTTTCTAGGCATCTCAGTATCCTGTAAGTTTGAATGAGATCCCCCCTCATCCTTCTAAACTACAACAGAGCTAGAGTCCTCAACCGCTCCACATATGACAAACTCTTCATTCCAGGATCATTCTTGTGAACCCTTTGATTTTCAAATTCTCCATACAACTGAACCCTCTCTCTCTCTCTGTTCCTCCCCCCACCCCCTCCCTCAATTTAGTTTAAAGCCCGACCTACAGCCCTGGTTATGTGCATCGTCAGGTCTCTGGTCCCAGCATGATTCAGATGAAGACTGTCGCACCGGAACGGGTCCCCTCTTCCCCAGTACTGGTGCCAATGTCCCATGAATTCAAACCCATTTCTCCCACACCGGTGCTTGAGCCACGCAGTTACCTCCTTAATCTTATTGACCCTGTGCCAATTAGCTCGTGGCTCAGGTGGTAATCCAGAGATTACCACCTTTTGGTTCTGCTTTTTAATTTAGCTCCTAGCTGTTCATACTCCCTTAGCAGATCCTTGTTCTACCTATGTTGTTGGTGCCTACGTTGACCATGACAACTGGATCTATACCTTCCCATTGCAAGTTCCTCTGCAACGCAGATGAAATACCCCGAACCCAAGCACTAGGTAGGCAACACAACCTTTGGGATTCTCGATCCTGGTCACAGAGAACAGTGTTAGTACCCCTAACTATACTACACTGCCCTTCAGAATGACACTAGTTAGATGTACTTCTGGAGGTTATACCACATGAAGGCCTGGCTTCAGGCCCTTCTTCCCACCTTCAACATTTTTTACAACAAACACATTTGTCTCCCTGCTGCTCCTTGCAGTAATGAGTTTATTCTTTTTAATTTCTGGTGACTCCTGGGCTATTCTGGAGGGTTGGTGACCCAAGTGGAACTCACTGCGCTGAACTGGAGAGAGAATTGGCACAGGCTGACAGCTGTCTGGGAAACATAAGGAGCCAATTTCAAAATCAATTTCTTTAAACATTCCCCCCTCCCCGTTCTAAATTTTTGTTCTCCATACTCCCCACTCTCTGCGGAAGACACCGTTTGCTGGTGGCTTCAGTGGGAGGGCAGAGCCTTCTGCTGTCTCCCTTCATTGACAATTCTCCATGGGTGAACCTATTGTCAGTTCAGTTATCAACCATGTGGGGAAGGAAAAGCATTGAGATGATGTTCAGTCTTATCGACACCAACAACCAACTACCAGTAGGGGTCAGTGTAATGATCAGCACCACAACTTTGGCTGATCTCCGCCGCCTGGCACACCGTATCATAGAATCATCGGGAGGCCACAGCACAGGTTACGCAGCTCCTTGTGTCCATGCTGGCTCACTGCAAGAGCAATTCACCTAATGCCACTCCTTCGCCTTTTCCCCATTGCCCTTGCCCTTCAATTTGTTTCCCTTCAGATAAGTATCCAATTTCGGATCCTCGCTGAGAATTGTAGTGTCCATGCCACCCACTGCCTTACATACCTCAGCTCATTCAACACAGCAGTCAGTCCTTGGACCAACTTGGGTGGCATGGCTGCACAGTGGTTAGCACTGCTGCCTCATGGCGCCAAAGACCTGGGTTCGATTCCAGCCCCGGGTCACTGTCCGTGTGGAGTTTGCACATTCTCCTTGTGTCTGCTTTCTTTTATAGTTTATCTATTCACTGCAGTTACCAACAGAACCATAACCTGAGCTGTGGACATAATTTCTCTACACAGTGTACAAAACTAAAGGTTTTGTTCAGTTGGAGTTGTCTTCATTCTCTAACGCAACACCTCACTATTGAATTTTAATCTCTGTATGCTTCAATGAGTAAATGCCAATCAGGAAAATCCCAGATTTAATGCAGTCCATGCTGGGTTACTGACAGGGATACAGCCTTGACCCAGAGAGGAAATTTTAGTCCGTGGCTCCTGACCCTGATCTCTCTGTTATGGCCCTCTCTGGAACATGCACAATTTGAGATGTTGGCTGAGAACAAGGTCATTTGTGGCATCTCATACTATTGAGAAGCTCACATTGTCCAACGTTGCACAGCACGTCAGCAAGAGTAACTTACAAGAGGGAAGAAATTCTATGTGGTGCTCCTGTCCTCCTGCCAAACCTTTTGGCACAAGATCAGTAGAAATCTCAGAGAACAGCATAAATGCTGTTATTAGCCATTTACCTAGAATCTTTCTGATCTCTTGCTTGAGTCCCACCTTCCAAAACATTCGCAGGTGCATCCGTGTGTGCGTTTAGCAAGTTACCCAGTGAGCGAATGGTGTTTCATGAAAGCTAGTGGGAAAGCTGTTTATGGGCTCCCATACTGGGACCAATGTGGTGCCTGATCAGTTCAATGCTTTAGGCACCAGGATCCTGTCCTGTTGGGCTCATGGGCCGAGACCTACTTTGCATTTAATGTGCTCGCCACAGAAAAATGTGGCTGAGTAGTGCCCAGGGAACTAGGAGTCTGCAAATCAGGGCCTATTCATAAACAAGGCCTTTCTCTCCATAATGTGAATATGTCTGAGAACTTCACCAGTTGTGTACACATTGCGAGCAAGTGCTGGGAAGGAATATTGCGGGGACTGCAGATAATCCTGAGGCTGGATTTTCCGAACCCCACCGCTGGGGTGGAGAATCCAGTTCCACACATGGAATTAGGACCGGCACTGGTTCCTCGATTCTCTGTCCACCGAAGAGCCACGTACTCGGGCAGTATGCCGTGCCGCGTATTCCCCACCTGCAGCCATTGCCAGAGGCCCGCTCCGCCCCTGACAGGCTGAATTCCCGATGGAGTGGACCACTCATGGTCCTGCCATTCGGGATTCTTGTGTGGCGGCTGCAGACTCAGTCCGCGGTCACCATGGTCAGGCCGATCGAGGTCGGGGGGGGGGGGGGGGGGGGGGGGGCAGTCCTCATACGGGACTGGGGTATTTTTGAGCGGGTGGTCCAGGTCGGGTGAGCGGTCGATGCGGGACACTATTTCTGCGCTCCACTCCGCGGTCTGAGTCCGCCATGCGCAACCTCTGACCCGGAAGTGCGGGTGGCCGTATCTGCAGCTGGAGTTGGGAGTTTCCCGGCGGCTCCCTGCTAGCCCCCTGCAGGGCTGTGAACATGTGGCCTTTTGACGCCAGTTTTTCTGGCGTAAAAGGCCACAGTTTTCACGATGGCGTGGGGACATAGTTCCTGAAACGGAGAATCCAGCCTCTGATTTTTTCACTCAGGCCACTCAGATTAACTGCAACGGGAATGTTGGGCCTGAAAAAGATCCCGCCTAGTGAGGGTGAGATCCAGATCGCGACGTCTCACGGGATCTCGTTGGAACTCGCAAGGCATCCCGACCATCACAAATCTCACGCAAGCAAGAGATCAGAAAGATTCTGGATAAATGGCTAATAACAGCATTTATGCTGTTCTCTGAGATTTCTGCTGATCTTGTGCCAAAGGTTATGGCAGGATGTCAGGAGCACCACATAGAATTTCTTCCCTCTTGCTGACGTGCTGTGCAATGTTGGACAATGTTAGATAATGCGGATGCTGGAAGTCTGAAATAAAAACAGAAAATGTTGGAAAAACTTAGCTGGTCTGGCAGTATATGTGGAGAGTGCCACGCCGAGGCACAAATCAGTCCCGTTTGACAGCAGGCTTGTTCTCGACTCTGCGGGTGCTGGGAAACACCCCATTAAATGCGCCTAAAACGTGACTCCTTTTTTTTCCCCGAAGGGAGACTAGTGGAAGTGATCATCTTTACCACATTTGTGTTATATGTGCCTCTGTGATTTCCTCAAAAGATTCAGAGTTGCCAAGCATGATCAATTCTTCACACTCCATACTGACCCCCCCCCCCCCCCCCCCCCCCCCCCCCCCCCAACGTCCCCGATGAACACATAGGCGCACTAATGTCATCCCACATTGTGGTGTTATCTGTAACTGTGATAAGTTTAACTGGGCTATGACTTCCTGGCTTGGGTCTTTTCACTTTCTTGAACATTTGCCACTTTTCAGTCCTTCTGCACATTTTCCGTGTCTACACATTCTTGTGGCTATACTATCTCCTCCCCGGCCGCCTCAGCCTTCTACAATAATGATAATATTTTGTCATAAGTCGGCTAACATTAACACTGCAATGAAGTTACTGTGAAGAGCCCCTAGTCGCCACACTCCGGTGCCTGTACACAGGTGGGTACACAGAGGGAGAATTCAGAATTTCCAAATTACCTAACAGCACGTCTTTCGGGACTTGTAGGAGGAAACCGGAGCACCCGGAGGAAACCCACGCTGACACAGGGAGAACGTGCAGACTCCGCACAGACAGTGACCCAAGCCGGGAATTAAACCTGGGACCCTGGAACTGTGAAGCAACAGTGCTAACCACTGTGCTACCGTGCCGCCCTCTGATACTTATCTACTTCAACCCAATCAACTTTTAAATTATTTTTATAATTAAGTTTGACCCTGGGGCTATTAATAGGAGATTGAAATCATCTAAATGAAACAATTATCTCACCTCGTTGTGCGTGCATATGAACCTAGAAACTGTGCCAAAGGTAAAATCCAACAGGGATGAAGGTTGCGAATTCCATGTTTCAAAATTTCACCAGATAGGTATTTTTGAACCAGATAAAAGTGTGCTCTTATTGTATTGGTAGCTCAGAGTGTAAATGCAGTTTGACATTGAAAGATACAGACCAGGATGGTCCTATGTTCCATCACCAACCAGTCTATGCTGTTGCCTGATTTTAGCCAAGGTGGCGATGGATCAGACAGATTCCCCGTATTTATGGTGCTGGATTCTCCGGCCTGCCGCGCCACATTTCTGCTGGTCAATGGGGTTTCTCATTGTGGGGCAGCCGCACGCCATCAGGAAACCCCCAGCGCTGGCAAAACGGAGAATCACGCCAGCAGAGAATCCTGCCCATGTTTGTTATCCAGTGGCTCCTGCTGGAGAGTCGAATTGATGGTACATCAATTCATAGGGGGCATTTTGATCTTGTGCATAATATGAGATGATAATGATGATAAACACCATGATGTTTTATATCTGTGGGAGCATAAGAACAGGAGGAAGCCATTTAGCGCATGGACCTGTTCCACCATTCAATAAGATCATGGCTGAGCTGTAACCTAACAGTTTAAAAAAAATAATTTTTTAGAGTACCCAATTTGTTTCTTCCAATTATGGGGCAATTTAGTGTGGCCAATTCACCTACTGCTGCACATCTTTTTGGGTTGTTGGGGTGAGACCCGTACCGACACGGGGAGAATATACAAACTTCACACAGACAGTGACCCGGGTCCAGGATCAATCCCAGTGTGGTATTATCATAACTATCAGCATTACAAGGGTTAATGTAGTACCATGAATAGCCACTGGAGGGAGCTGCAGATACTACTGTATGAAGCAGCAATGCTCGACCTTAGGGAGGAGTGTCTGCAGGAAACAGCTCGTGAAGGTCATAGGAGAAGTTAGTGTGAGAAGGTTATATTATAGTTTATACCAGCCGTGAGATTAGCAGTAGATGAGTGTAGTTAGATGTTATTGATCAATTTTGTATTCTAATAAGGACTCAGTGTCAAAACCCAGTTTAGTAGTGTAAATAAAATCATAGCTTTGTTTAAGTGAAAGCTATACTGTAGTCTTCGTGGAACACTACACCTACCATCCTAAATAAGCTGTGAGGCAGCAGTGCTACCCACTGTGCCACCCGCCCCAAGTAACCTAACAGTTGATTAATGCCAACTGCTGTTTGAGGACAAGAGTTCCAAACTCCTACCACCCTTTGTGTGTAGAAGTGTTTTCCAATTTCGCTCCTGAAAGGTTTGGCTCCAATACCTCCAAGACTCCCCAACCAGCTGAAATAGTTTCTTTCTATTTACAATGTCTGTTTTCCTTGATATCTTCAGAACACCCTTTAACCTTCTAAATTCCAGAGAATACAACCTACGTTTTTGTAATCTCATCTTGTAATTTAACTATTGGAGTCCAGGAATCATTCTGGCAAATCTGCATTGCCCTCCTTCCAAGACTAACATATGCTTCCAAAAATCGGGAGCGATGGAACACGGGCTAGCCAGCTTGCTCGTAAATGGCGAGTCAGAATAGGCCTGGGTCAGGGCAGCACGGTGACGCAGTGGTTAGCACTGCTGCCTCACGGCACCGAGGTCGCAGGTTCGATCCCGGCTCTGGGTCACTGTCCGTGTGGAGTTTGAACATTCTCCCCGTGTCTGCGTGGGTCTCGCCCCCACAATCCAAAAATGTGCAGGGTAGGTGGATTGGCCACGCTAAATTGCCCCTTAATTGGAAAAATGAATTGGGTACTCTAAATTTATTAAAAAATAGGCCTGGGTCAAGCTGTGATTCTATTCACAGTTGAATTCTCAAGCTCGCACCTGAAGAATGATCCATGCCATAAGGTGGTAAAGACCATAGAACATTCCCCAGCAAGAACCAGTCCCTTTAGGAGAGGAGGAAGAAAACATTTTAAAGATAAGTCTTAAAACATAGCTTCGAACTCACAAACAGCATTGTTAGTAAAATTGTGGCAACTGTTACATTGCATTGCCTGAACTTGTTCAACAGAGTTTATTTGGGAGAAACTTAGTGATGCACCTTCTCATGGAGCCTAGCTAGAGTGCAGTATGGTTGGAGAATGAGATATTTCAAGGATATATGCCACCTACATTCTGAAGAAGAGCCATATTTGATTCAAACATTGTTATTACCCCCATGAGACCCATGGGGACATCCCAATCAATCTCCCCATGGGGCAGTGGAATACAAGCTCCCCCGAGATAAATGCCATCCCAAGAGGGAGCCGGCATCTCAGATGGTTCCGGCTGTGACTTGGACTGTTGCTGTGAGTAGGAAATAAACAACTTTTGACTTGCCTTTTCGGGTTTCGTCATTGACGACAATAACATTAACTCCTGTTTCTCTCTCCACAGATGCTATCTGACCAGCTGAGTATTTCCTGTATTTTGTGTTTTCATGCCACCCACCCACACTCCTATGTTCTGAGCAGCCTCGTTCAAAGTTACTATGTGGTTAAAAAGTCTGTGCCTGTATTGACCAGCTTGCAACCTAAGTGTTGAAGATTGCAGAAAATGAATTTTCATTATCTTTTTATCTTTCTAGATGATACAAAGCTCTAGTATTGAACATCCATAGCAAGATCAAGTTTTTTTTATATGCAGAACACATTGGTGGCAAAATGCATTGCCCTGGGGGCACTAAATTAGAGTAATCAGAATGAACAGGGAATTTACTATTGGCAGGGTTTGAGGGGGAGGTGGGGAACCAGTGGAGAGACGATGAAGTGGATTGACACTGTCAGTAATGTAATATGGACAGTCTGGTGGCATATTGTGAGACAATTGATGCAGTGTGCTCCTCCAGCACCTCTGGCAAATACTTTCAGACTGGCTTCTGGAAACAGCTCCGTTTATTATCTTAATAAGGTTTGTGTGACAGTGCTCGACCACAGTGACCTGGTTCCCATCCAAGACAGCCATGCTTCTCTGTGAAACAGCACAATTTCTGCCAGTGCAGGCGATGCTTTTAGAGTGCTCTGCCGCCGTCAGATTCCTGCGTTTCCCTATTTTTTCTCATTGTCTGGGACAGAATGAAGACAGCGCTCAAACCCCCCTAAAAAAAACAACAGCACAGCCTGAGCTGTCAAAACCAATCACCTTTATGAAGACCATTTGACTGTTTGTCAGACCACATTAAGATGGGTCACTGCCCATTGGTTCCCAACCCCGAATATATACTCATTTCAATTTGACATCGCATCGCTAAGTAACGTGGCCCTGACAAGATTGCAAATAAGTAACAGAAATTGGTATGAATCTGATAAATTCCATTCTGCCAGAAGGGGCTTTCTATTCCTAACCGTGTTGCAAACAATTTAGAATGTGAGTTCATCGGGTTATTTATCCTGAGACCTAAATGCCAATTACAGCAACACAAAGCACTAGTTTTAGAATAGAAACTTGTTTAAAAGAAAAGCATTTACCAGAAGGCATTCCATTTACAATGAATTCCTGTTAGCAGGCAGTGAAATTTCCCAACAAAAGATTCTTCAATATTGGTATTTCTCATTTCCACCACTAATACAATCCGTGGTTCTGAAAACAGACTTTACAGGGAACGTTCTGCAGTAAACCTTACAGAATAAGTGTTTATTAAATGACCATTACACACTCAATGTGTGTATAATTTGCATGACAAAATTCTGGGGGAATAAATTTGAATGTAGAGAGGGGAAATTAAATGCTAACAGTCATTGACTTCTTCTTAATTCTGGAGCTAATGATACTGAGGCAGTTTTGCATCTGTGTCAACTCATTGGATCATCGATTCAAAATTATATTGCTGTGAAAATTATGACAAATGCAGGGAGTAGGCGTATATCAGACCCCTTGTGGCTCCTTCCCAAACCTGTGAAAAGTAGGACTCAAAAGGAGACATTTGTGAGGGCGCGATGTTTTGAGGCCTCTGTATTGGATTACCAACTCTGGGTGCCAACTCCGACAACTGTACATCTTAAGTTATTGCAGTATCTGGATGTCATCACCTATCACTTACATCTCTGAGGCCTTGTGCCAATCTAAGGTGAAGGTGGTTGTTATATTGTTGCATAATTCGTAAAGAACTGGGAACTAAATGTTTTGTGGATATACATCCCACGGTGCCACAGGGTTGCTGCACTGCAGTCATGCCGAGTTGGAATGTGTAATAAACCCCACGGGGATTCCTATGGGACTGGTGGAATATGAGTTTCTCCGCGAGAGGGAGGAGCCCCGCCCAGCTGGGGCTCATAATCATCTACTATAAAGGCCGGCCTGGAAAGGGACCTGCATGTTGGTTGTCCCAATGGGAGGTATATTGTGTGTGCATTTACTGCCTTAGGGCAGATTCTTATCACCATGAATAAATCAGCATTCACCATATTGTTCGGTTTCCTGGGTCTTTATAGAATGTATCAGTCTATCAGTATCATCTGCATGAAGAGCTGAAAGAAATACATTCGATAGAGCTCCAGTAATTTGAGTCTAAAGTGTAATTATTTCTAAATTATGGGAACTAGGAGTGGGATTCTCCAACCCCCCACCGGGTCGGAGAATCGCTGGGAGGCAGCTGTGAATCCCGCCCCCGCTGGCCGCCAAATTCCCCGGCGCCAGGGTTTTGGCGGGGGCAGGAATCGCGCCGGTCGGGGGACGTTGGCAGCGCCCCCCCCCCCCCCCCCCCGGCGAGTGGCCACCTGTTTACGGCCGGTCCCGCCGGTGTAAATTACAACAGGTAATTACCGGCGGGACATGGCTTTGCGGGCAGCCGCGGCGGGCACGGGGGGATCTGGCGCGGGAGGTGACCCCACGGTGGCGTGCGGGCCGGTGCCGTGAGGGCACTCTATTCCTCCGCGTTGCCCACTGTAACAGTCCGCGATGGCCACGCGGAGATGAACCCCCTGCGCATGCGCTGGGATGACGCCAGCACACACTGGTGCTCCCGCACATACGCCAACTCGCGCCGGCCAGCTGAGGCCCTTTGGCACCTGTTGGCGTGGTGCCAAGCGGCGCGGCGGAAACCACTCTGGCGCCGGCCTAGCCCCTGAAGGTGCAAACCACTCCTTCGTGCCAAAGTTGCCCGACCCGCCGGTTCGCGGAGAATCCCGCCCCAGAAGATTCTGGGTTTATATCACAGTGGTTAGCACTGTTGCTTCACAGCGTCAGGGTTCCAGGTTCGATCCTCGGCTTGGGTCACTGTTTGTGCGGAGTTTGCACGTTCTCCCTGTGTCTGCGTGGGTTTCCTCCGGGTGCTCCGGTTTCCTCCCACAAGTCCCGAAAGACGTGCTTGTTAGGTGAATTGGACATTCTGATTTCTCCTTCGGTATATCCGAACAAGGGTTTTTCACAGTAACTTCATTGCAGTGTTAATGTAAACCTACTTGTGACAATAAAGATTATTAATATTATTATGACAATTTCAGGTAGCTCGGAGGCAGTGGCTCTTATTAAAATATGATTTTATTTATTTTGTGCAAGAAGTTTCTCACAGGGCATTGTTCAAATAGAGAAGCAAACTAAAGGGGCAATTGTAAAGGTACCAGAGGGTAAATAATGTTGGATTTTACAGAGCACAATGAGGTCCAGGATGAAAACTGGAAATACTAGAAGTATTCAGCCTGCGGGATAGAAATTTATCTGCAACTTGAAGGAGAGAATATGAACACAAATGTGCATGCGTGTTTAGAATGTCCCTGCATTACAACTCCTGTTTGCAACATTGTCACCTTTACCACACTTACCTAACTTTTTGCAGATGCCCAAATTAAATATCTGGAAGTGACTCACTATATGTGGTGTTCGGATGCTTGAGGTGTGAACTGAGTGACTGCCAGACAGGTATGTGGGCCACATGGCACGCACATCATTGATGGTTAGTATTGACACAGGGAGAATAAGGATCTCTTTCGATAAGGGCTTCACAGGGAAGGAGAGAAAACAGAGGGGGAATCCTTTTGGGACAACCTGCCTTGTGTGACCTTTTCCTGTGCGACCTGCACTGACAAGGAAGGTCCCAGGTAAATTGTTAGTTTGGGCTGAGTTAGCAGCCAGGGCAGCACTTTGTGGCAGAAAGGGATAAGAAGGGTTACAGTTAAATTCAGAATGCTTGGGACCCTGGAGAGACATCAACTTGGATCCTGATGTCTATCCGGGGGACCTTGTTGGGAACTGTAGATGTCTTAATATCAGTTGAGAGGAGGAAAAATATTCAGACTTGAAAGAGAATGTAGCAGATATTTCAGCAAAATGGGACAAAATTTGGTGATTGTACGTGATGGAGAAAGAGATGAAATACAGGGCAACAGGGACAAAGTTAATTCATTTGTGCTGGTTTTGTTTGCTTCTGATATGCAAGAACTCAGGAGCTTTCCAAGTTTGCTGCTGGAAACTTTTTGACAGGATTTTAGCAGATGTTGGAGTTGTTCCAGACCTGGAAGTGATGCTGCATCTCCACCAGTGTAACTACAGCCCATTGTTTCTTACAGAACTGTCAGCACTAACTCAAACATCACTTCGGACGACCTCTGCTGCAAAGGTCAAAGAGTGCACTTCTCCAGTCCAATCAGGCTGCCACTCTCAGCTCATTGAGTGTCAACAGAGTCATCAGGAGTCACTGGTATTTTTAATCCTGGTAAAAGCCACTGAAGTGAGCAGCTGTTCTGTCCTGATAAGAGGTTCATATTGCAACCTGGCAGGGACTCTATGATACTTGCATTTTAGAAATGAATAGTTTCCAAAATGCCATCCAAATTCCGATAGATAGTACAGATATGACAAATGTGCAATACAGTCAGAACCTGGTTGCAGATGTTATTTATGGAAGCACTCCATTAGATTCAAATGTATTGAAATGAGACTCAATGAATATTATTTAATGAGGACTGTCTGATAAACAGGACATCCCAATGAAGAGGCTTTGGCCAGAGGTACAGAATTACTTGCTGCAAGTTTGTTGGATCTTTATGTTGTGACGTATTGGGCTGGATTTCCCATTGAAGCCATGCCACGCCACCGGGAAACGTGTGGGCGGGGGTGCACTGCTGGCAGGAACAGAGAATCCAACGGACGGAAAATTCCGGCCATTGTGACACAGCAGCACCGATCATTAAAACGGGATAAAGGAAGTACCTTCGGGGCTGGACAATACAGTCCATTGGAACTGGATATCGAGTAGAGCCACATGCAGGCCTGAACCCCAGCAATCCAGTCCCCAAAACTTAAACGACCCCAATCCATTTGTATTTGTTTGTGTGTCTTTATGGACCTAGCAATTTGGAAACGGCTTTTGCAGCACTTATTGCCTGACGTGTGGGGAAATAAATGCTTCATTGGAAAACCAAGAAATGTTGAGACAGTTATTTTTGTGAAAGGGTGAAAACAGATACTAAATGGGTGCTGTATTAATAAGACTAATGCTAATGTTTGAAAGTCTAGGTTTAGAATGCAATTTTGGTCCTAAAGGCTGATGACCATAATGTGAACTTGCCTTAATATCACCAGCATTGTGAAATGGACACGCACAACTAAAATCGAACTAGCCAGGAGGCAGTGGTGTAGGGGTTGTCACTGGACTAATAATCCAGAGGTCCAGGAGCCCCCTGGTTCACGTTCCACCAGCACCAGCAGCATTAGTGGATCAGGCACAGTTGAAGCCCATTGGGAAAGCCAGTAAGATTTTTTGCTTGGCCAATATGGTAGGATTATTATCTGGATGTTGATCGTATTTTTGATTAATGTTTGTAAGGCGGAAGTTGTGATTTGCACACCAGTGTCTTTATACATTTATTGAAAGTTTTAATCCCTCACCCCCACATTCCCTGTGAATGAGTTTTTTGAATGAGAATTTTGATTGTCCATCCCGAACTGCCCTTGAGAAGTTGGTGGTGAGCTGCCTTCTTGAACCACTGCAGTCCTTGTAGTGTTGCTTGTGCTGCTGTTCCATAGCCAGGATGGCAGCAGCTTGGCAAACAGCAACTTCCTTGGAGCCAGCTAGCAGGAGTGTGCCACCACAGTGACAAGCAGCTGTTTGGAGAAAGAGGGATGTCAAAGTTTGTATATGAAGAATGATACTGAAGGAGGGGAGCTGGATTCCAATTCAGTGCCATCCGTTTTGCACTCCTGCCCAAGTTGAATTTCATCCCGAGTGAATTTCTGCCCGTGCAAGGTCATACTACTTACAGATCTGTGATGTCAGCAGTAACCCACAATCTCACCTCTGGTCACGGGTTACTGACAAATCTCTTCTTGTCATGATTGGTGTGATATGTACTAGTTCATTCTATACTTTACAGAGACAAATTCTTTGAGCTTTTCAGATTGCCCAGCAGATTTGGAACCTGGACACAGTCTGCCAGCTCTGATGGGTTGTGCTGTACTCCCTATGAAGATGTCACCTCTTTCAGTCCTGGCCCTGATGGGCGTTAAACCTCGCTTTCGCTTCACTTTGCCCATTTTCTTTGGGTGCATTACCTGCAGAAGTGCACTTCCTGTCAGCAGATCAGGAAAATTCAGATGGCAAGCTGGGAACTGGCAGGAATATTCCTTCCTGCAACACTTCATTCTTTTCTGTCAACTCTTCCCACATTCATGGAGCTGCTGTTAATGTTTCTTTGTATTCTTTTATTGTGACGCAGCATCACTGGCTGGGCCAGAGTTTTTATTGCCCATCCCTAATTGCCTTGAGAAGGTGATGGTGAGCTGACTTCTTGAACCACAGCAATCCATGCAGTGTAGCTACACCCACAGTGCTGTTTGGAAAGGAGTTCCAGGATTTTGATCCAACAACAGCGAAGGAACAACGGTATAATTCCAAGTCAAGACGGTGAGTGACTTGGGGGTGGAATTTGCAGCTAGTTGTGTTCCAAGATATCTGCTGCCCTTTTCCTTTTTAGATAGTAGAGATTGTGGGTTTGGAAGGAGCTGTTGAAGGAACCTTGGTGAGTTGCTGCAGTGCATCTTGTAGATGAACACACTGCTGCCACTGTGTGCCGCTGGTCGAGGGAGTGGATGTTTTTGGAAGGGGTGCCAATCAAGCGGGCAGCTTTGTCCTGGATGCTATTGTGTTTCTTGAGTGCTGTTGGAGCTGCACTCAACCAGGAAAGTGGAGAATATTCCATTAAATTCCTGACTTCTACCTTGTAGATGGTGGGCCAACTTTGGGGAGTAATGAGGTGATTATTCGCCGTAGAATTCCCAGATTCTGGCCTGAGTAGTGAAAGTCTTTATATGGTTGGTCCTGTTCGGTTTCTGGTCAATGGTCAACCCCAGGATATAGTTACTGGGAAATTCAGTGATGACAATGCCATTGAATGCCAAAGGGCAGTGGTTGGATTCTCTCTTGTGTGGCGAGAATATTACTTTATGATGAATGAAGGTCATTGATGAAGCAACTGAAGATAGTTGGGCCTAGGGGTACCCTAGGGACTCCTGCAGTAATATCCTGGAACTAAGATGATTGACTTCCAACAGCTATAACCATCTTCCGTCGTGCTAGCAATGACTCCAACCAGCAGAGAGTTTTCATGCTGATTCCCATTGACTCCAGTTTTTCTAGTGCTCCTTGATGTTACACTCGGTCAAATGCGGCCTTACTAAGGCTGTAAGAGGTCAGGAGGTGAGTGATCCTGGTGGAACCCAAACTGAATAAGCAAGCAGGTAATTGCTGAATAAATGTCATAATTTGATAGTACTTTCGACCATCGCTCCCATCACTTTGCTGATGATTGCGTGTAGACTGATGGGGTGGTAATTGGCCAGGTTGGATTTGTCCTGCTTTTTGTGTACGCAACAAACCTAGGCAGTTTTCCACATTGCCGGGTAGATGCCAATTTTGTAGCTGAACTAGGAAAGCTTGCCTAAGGGCACAGCTGTAGCACAAGTTTTCAGCACTATTGCTGGAATGTTGTCAGGACCCATAACCTTTGCAGTATTCAATGCATTCAACTGTTTCTTGATATCACATGGAGTGAATGGAATTGGCTAAAGATTGGCATCTGTGATGCTGGGGACTTCAGGAGGAGGCTGAGATGGATCATCCACTCGGCACGTCTGGCTGAAGATTGTTGCAAACCATTCAACCTTGTCTTTTGCACTCATTCTCTCATTGCTGAGAGCAGTGGTGCCTTCCTCTATTACTGCTTCATTGAGGATGCAATGTATGGTCATTCCTTTCTTTCTCACTCTGGATCAAGCTCTGATTTCTGGATGATTCCATCCTCTAATTTTGAAGGTTGCTATTAATGGGCAAGAGGAAGAGGAACCCAAGGGCTAACCAAGGCTGAAGAAAGAAGCGGAGGGCAGGAGGCTACCAATTACACTGCCCGAGATCATGCTGCGGCTGGATGTGAGCCGAGTTGCATAATTAAGGGAAAAGACCTGGTTACACTCAAAATGGTGATGTTCCTACCTCTGCAGAAGCCTGAGACCATTGTAACAGTTTAATTACTGCAATATAGTTATTTCATCTTTGAATTTTGGGGGTGGAGAGAGAATAAGATAGAACAAAGAACAATTCAGCACAGGAACAGGCCCTTCGGCCCTCCAAGCCTGTACCGGTCATGATTTGCCATAACCCTCAGCACTTCCTTGTGCCGTATCCCTCTATACCAATCCTATCCATGTATTTGTTAACTGTTAGTTCTCTCTCTCTTTTGCCACTATCCCACACATTCCCTCGCTCTGCTTTCCTCTCAGATTCAGTGCCCCCCCAATTTTTGTCATCTTCTTTTGCTTGCATTCCTTAAATGCTCTTCCTATGAGACAGGCAAGGAGTCCTGCGCTCTATTAAAGAAACAGATTCTATCGCAGAATCAATAATCAGATTACCCAGCAACTCAAATATCTCTAGAAAGTCAGAAATGAACCACATACTGATGGCAAGGTTTGTTTTCTGAGCACCGAGAGGGATTTTATTTTTAATTGTTCCTTTGAATGACGTTTATGTTTTATCATTGGCACTAGAAGCACAATGATTCCAGTGTGGTGCTGCAGTATAAACCAGCTGGCCTCAGTGTTTCATGACCCGCCCCATGAGGTGGTTACTCTCTATATCATCAGCATCCAAATAAAGGTACTTTTTCACTGATATCCAGCACCGCACGATTCTGCTTTTCACTTTTACACTAAGACTTGTTTAGTTCATAGTTTGGGAGACTTTACTCTGCTCAATCCAGCTCTCTTTTAAATGCGACCTTAAGAAACAATCGTCGATGGGCGGCATAATGGCGCAGTGGTTTGCATTGCTGCCTCACGGCACCAAGGACCCGGGTTCGATCCTGGCCCCAGGTTATTGTCCACGTGGAGTTTGCACATTCTCCCCATGCGGGTCTCACCCCCACAACCCAAAAAGAAGTGCAGGGTAGGTGAATTGGCCACGCTAAACTGCCCCTTAATTGGAAAAACAAGAATGGGGCACTCCAAATTTATTAATAAAAAGGAAAAAGAAGCAATGGTCGGGATCAATGGAACCAGGCTGGCTTGTTTCCTGTTTAGCTACAGGACTACTGAACAGAGCTACAGGACTGGGGTAGCCCTTACAAAACTGCTGATGTTGAAAACCAGATTCTTTTCAATGCAAATGAAATTCAGCCTTATAGGGGCATGCATCCGGTTTCCTTGCTGAACTTAATGTAGTGTGGGCCCCACTTCCGTGCCGTCTAATGTGTCACGCAACGTGTAACAAAGGGAGATCGAAAGGAAGACTCCAGCAAATGGGATATGACCCCTCTCCCTAAGACTGTGACCCAGTTTTAGATTGCTTTGCATTCAGGTGATCCAAATCTAAACCAGGAATAAATCTTGATACCATCTCAAACTATAGCACATTCTCAGGTTTTGGATCATGTTTACAGACCACTCGAGCATTACTTCTGTCATGGTTTGCAATAGGACCTCAGCCCTTTGATTGAGTTACAGGTTGGCACTCCTTCCTCGCTATTCATTTTGCTATGTGGAATTGATATGCTCTGGTTACTTATACTTTATAATTTTGCTTTTGATGACAGCATGCTTTGACCTGTAAAATTGTGTTGGGCAAATCATTCTACCTGGATGAAGCATTCTGTGCGGTAAGTGTAACCACGTGGTTACCAGCAGTAAAGCACCTGCTTCGGAATCGTTTGAGGGGGAGAAACTTGTTCATGTTACACCGTTAGGCAGACCAACGTCAGTCCTCCAAGGGAAGGCAGTTGCTGCAGACCTCTCGCTGCACGGCCTGCGTGGCGTTCTTCATGATATCGCTGAAATAACAATAAAAGGCCGGGCTTACCTGTTCCGACACTGGGAATGTTCCCTGCTGACAGGCTGCTGCTATCCAGTCTCTCCCCTAAAATGTCAGACAGCATGGAGGCAGCCGTGAGGTAGACTAAAGTGGTGCGGAAAGACAATTGGATGCAAGCATCTCACATGTGAAAGCTGACCCATGCCTGTAGATAATGTTGCTCCACACCCAGATAAAAAATTGATATTAAAAACTGAGATAGTTTTAAAGAAAGAAATTGATGTACCATCAATTGAACGCGAGACGAGTTGCTGAACAGAAGTATGGCTTTAATATACTAGATGTTAGCCCTGCGGTCGATTACAGTAGAAGGACGACCGCTGGGAGTACTGGGAATTTATACCCCGCCCTAGAGGCGGGGTTAACTCAGCCTCTCGACCAACCGGGGAGCCGTCACATGACTGGTCTCAACCAACCGGTCGAGAGGCACATGACCGACCAGGGCCAATGGTAAGCCGGTGTTCTGCACCAACGGCAGGCAGCTATGCTAATCATACCACCACAGAAATTCACTTCCATTTTAATTCCTGAATGATCTAGAGGCCTGTCCTACCTGGGGCCCAAAGGCCAGTATGTGGTCGACCTGGCCTTTCTAACCAGCCCATGGACCCCATGTTTGCCAGTAAGTAAATGAGAAGATTCTGCGAGTCCCTGCTCCTTTAATCACAGGCCATTTCTATCCTGTGTTTGCTGATAGCATCACTAATAAACCGAGCAGCAGCAAAGATAGGAAAGAGCCAGTCTCTGACTGGAGGAGCAAATTCCTTCAAAGTGAGGTCTGAAAACGTGGCACAATGACGGCAGTGAGTCTGATGGGTAGGGAGGGAGGTTTTCAGGGAGTGGGGAGAGGAAAACTATTGAGCTGGGGAAGAGAGTGACTCCCAAACAGACTACAAAGCTGGGGGAGAGAGTGACTCCCAAACAGACTACCAAGCTGGGGAGAGAGAGTACAGAGCGAGGAGAGAGAGTTACTACTGAGTGGAGGGAGAGAGAGTGACTACCGAGGGGGAGAGACTGACGACCGAGGGAGGAAAGAGTGACTACCGAGGGAGGAGAGAGTGACTACCGAGTGAGTGAAAGTGACGACCGAGGGAGGAGAGAGTGACGACCGAGGGAGGAAAGAGTGACTACCGAGGGAGGAGAGAGTGACTACCGAGTGGAGGGAGAGAGAGTGACTACCGAGGGGGGAAGGAGTGACTACAGAGGGGGGAGAGTGACTACCGAGGGGGAGAGTGACTACCGAGAGGGGAGAGAGAGTGACTACCGAGGGGGCAGAGTGACTACCGAGGGGGCAGTGACTACCGAGGGGAGAGAGTGACTACCGAGGGGGGGAGAGAGAGTGACTACCGAGGGAGGAGAGAGAGTGACTACCGAGGGAGGAGAGAGTGACTACTGAGGGGAGAGTGACTACCGAGGGGGGAGAGAGTGATTACCGAGGGGGGAGAGTGTGACTACCAAGGGGAGAAAGTGATTACCGAGGGGGGGGGAGTGTGACTACCGAGGGTGGAGAGTGACTACCGAGGGGAGAGCGAGTGACTACCGAGGGAGGAGAGAGTTATTACCGAGGGGGGAGAGAGTGACTACCGAGGGGGGAGAGTGATTACTGAGGGGGGAGAGAGTGACTACCAAAGGGGGAGAGAGTGACTACCGAGGGGGGAGGGAGTGACTACCGAGGGGGGAGAGAGTGACTACTGAGGGGAGAGACTACCGAGGGGGGAAGGAGTGACTACCAAGGGGGGAGAGTGACTACCGAGGGGGGAAGGAGTGACTACCGAGGGGGAAGAGTGACTACCGAGGGGGGAGAGAGCGACTACTGAGGGAGGAGAGAGTGACTACCGAGGGGGGAGAGAGTGACTACCGAGGGGGGAGAGAGTAACTACCGACGGGGGAGAGAGAGTGACTACCGAGGGGGGAGAGTGACTACTGAGGGGGGAGAGAGTGACTACTGAGGGGGGAGAGAGTGACTACCGAGGGGGGAGGGAGTGACTACTGAGGGGGGAGGGAGTGACTACTGAGGGGGGAGAGAGTGACTACCGAGGGGGGAGAGAGTGACTACCGAGCTGAGGGAGAATGTCTTGTTGAGAGGAATGGTGGCTGTTGGGAGGGGTGGCTGCTGAAATGGCCATCTTTATTAATTACTCACTGTATAAAATTATCAATTTATTGCTTTGACATTGCTTTATTTTTGCTTAGTAAATTGGTTTCCTTTCCTCACACCTGAATATTTTATTGAAAATTGCACCAAACCTTGGGCAAATTCTGCCAAAGGGAGACAAACAGCCAACGCTGGAGTGAAACCCGGAGTGTTTCACTCCGGCGTCGGAGGCCGCTCCTCGCACCCTGCTCCCCCCCCCCCCCCCCCCCCCCCCCCAGGGGGCTAGGAGCGGCGGCGCGTGAAATTCACAAGCCGGGCATTGACACTTGCGTCAAAGTGGCGCGCCCGGAGTGATGCGGCCGGCGGCGCCTAAGTGACGTCAGCATCGCATGCGCAGGTTGGCCGGCGCCAACCCGCGCATGCGTGGTTGCTGTCGTCCCCTCCGCTGCCCCGCAAGACATGGCGACTTGATGTTGCGGGGTGGCGGAGGGAAAAGAGTGCGTCTTTTAGAGACGCTGGCCCGACGATCGGTGGGCACCGATCGCGGGCCAGACACCTCCTGAGCACGCCCGTAAACAAATCCAATCCAATCCAATCCAATCCAATCCGTGGTGCTCAATCCTCCCTCCGCCACCCACATGCCCCACATGCAGCTGTTGCGTGATGTTCATGCCGGCAGCGACCAGGTGTGGTTGGCGCCCGCGTGAACCGGTCAGGTTCGGCAGGCCGCTCGGCCCATCCGGGCCGGAGAATCGCCGGTTGCCGTTAGAAACGGAGAGTGGCGATTCCCCGAGCAGCCTGTCGCAAAACGCGACACGCCATTTTGGGGGGGGGGAGGTGGGAGAATCGCGTGGGGGTGCCAGGGCGGCGTGGTGTGATTCGCCTGGCCCTCCCGCGATTCTCCCATCCGGCGTGGGGGTCGGAGAATCGTGTCCGGAGTGTTTCACTCCGGCGTCAGAGGCCGCTCCTCGCCCCCTATTCTCCCGGTGGGGCTAGGAGCGGTGGCGCGTGAATTTCGAGCGCCGGGCCTTGACACTTTCGTCAAAGCGGCGCGGCCGGAACGACGCATGCGCATGCGCGGTTGCCGTCTTCCCCTCCGCTGCCCCGCAAGACATGGCGGCTTGATCTTGCGAGGTGGCGGAGGGAAACGCGACACGCCATTTTGTGGGGAGTGGGAGAATCACGTGGGGGTGCCAGGGCGGCGTGGCGTGATTCGCCCGGCACTCCCGTGATTCTCCCACCCGGCGTGGGAGCGGAGAATCGCGCCCCTTATCTTTCTGAAATTTGCTCAGCAGCTCCTTGAGTGTGAAAAGAATTGAAATGTGGCCACTTGCGCAAAAACGTTGGACAAGCCTCTTCCAGGAGTAGTAGGTGGTTTAGCCTGAGCAGAGTGAAGGATGATAATTCTTGATATTGCCAAGCCTGGTCAGGGAATTGATGACTAGGCCCGATGTGGCTCAGGAACATTTGAGTTTGTACTCCAGTGACTTGAGGGAAGGACGTTGGGTCCTACATCATAGGAACAATATGTCGGACAAGGGGGAGAAGTGCTGAAGACAGAGGTGAAGGAGCGATGAAGTTGGTTGACAGCAGCAGAATTGTTGTATCAGGGTGAACTGAAGGCAAGGGAGGTGGGAATTTGGGAGTGAACATCCGAGGAAGCTGGAGGAGAATTCTTTCCCATTGATAGATGATGAGAAAATTGTAAATGTCGCCACAGTCCCAGAGGAGCATAGGCTGCTCTCCCCTTTGAGAGCTGACTGGCGGTGATTTAACCTGAGGGTCACCGCACCTCAGGCGAGGGGCAAGATTCAGAAGGCGGGGTCTTCATGAATAATCTCAGCCGGGACGGAAATTGAACCCACTCTGTTGGCCTAGCTCTGCATCAGAATTGTGAAGTTGAAGGAGAGTCAACAATGTTAGTCATAAAGGGGATGAGAAAATAGTCAGAGAATACGCTGAATGCCAGAATGAACGGCAAACTTGAGGGATGGCCAAGGATATGCAGTGCAGGGGATTTTACATGAAGGCTGAGGAGAATCAAAAGAGAGCTGCTGTGGGCTGCGTAAGCTCTTACCTTACTGAATGATAGATTTACCCAAGAAAACATATGGGGAACTAAAGAGAAACCATTTTGTTCACATATCTCCTAACACCAGCCATATTTCTGTTCTGAAAATTTGGTTTGCTTTTATATTGGCCCTTACCATTTGAACAACACCTTCCTAAGTTTCACCTGCTCCTCTGCTGGGGGTGATCCCTTTCCCCTTTGTCCTTAGTAGCAGCGGGGACAAGTGAACACCAAAACCTTTAGAGTGGCAGAACTTTTAATACGACTTTTCCTAAATTAATGTGGTGAAAACAAGACAGAACACATCAACTGAATATGCCCAAAGGTTATTTTGGCTTATGAATGCTAGATTACCTCTCGTGACAGTAGCTAAGAAACTCTCATAATTAATAGCACCGTGTCTGTTTATCACATCGAAGTCTCCACGTGAGTTTGTGAGTGCAAGTTTCTTGTCTCACAATCTGGAACAGAGAAGAAAATATATTCCCAAACTGCATTTACAATCGGCCTCATGTGTGGGTGTGTTACTTGCAATTGGTAGTGGGGCCATCAGATGCTCAAAATGCTGTGCCACATGTGATAAGAGAAGGACATGGGCTTCTCAGGGCTTAGTGGTGTACGATACCGAGTCCTCCAGAGCGAAAGAGATTCCTGATTTGATTTCTGGTTGGTGCTTAGCCAGCAGTCAGGCTATTGGCATTAGTCTACTAATGTTCCTGAGCCAAATGGAAAAAGGCAATCAAAAGTTATCATTATGTTGCAACTCTGTCCTTCATGAAAGGTCAAGACAAGAACAGACTTGGTACAGTTTGTGTTAGCCTGCAGTCAAATAGTCTGTTGACATTCACTATTTAAGCTCACACCTCAAAAAATAACTACTTAGACCTGGAAAACTGCCAACATCCATGGAACCGAACCATAGCCTGAGCGAGTCACTCATGAGAGGAGAGGACGGGTAATAGAAAGCGATGAATTCTTGCCCCCTCCCCCAATGTTGGTCTAAATCTACAGGAGAATAAATACAAGTTCAATGCAAATTGAATTTAACCTTCCAATGAGGTGAGATTGCTGTTGTTTTGGGGGTGAATGATGTTCGTGGCCTGTGCAACAAGGTGAATAGTTGCCAAGGCAGAGATATTGGAAGTTCCAATGTACCCCAAACAGAGCAGCACTGGCAGAGGCTTCGAAACAATTCACTTGTCTGTGTTTGCAGAAAGTGCATGGTGTGTGGCCTGTCTGATGGGGGGGGGGGGGGGGGGTAGAATAGGGAAAAAAACGAGTAATATATGTTACCAATTAAACCAGATAATAATACCTCCCAGCTGGTTGTTACGTATTCTTTTTGCACTCCAAGATTCTGATCTAATTTTAGGTGTATGAACTCAAATGTAAGTGATTAGAGAAAGTTTCAATCCCTTCCCAAATGCACATGTATAGTATTACAAAACTATATGCTTTGTATTATGTTGTTGTCCAACTGATTCCTAATCATTGCCCGGGAATTTTATGTCTCTTTCTCAACACTTCTGTGTGTTGATATTTGTCTTATCTTGTAAGCTCTCCAATACCGCTTGTCCTGGAGAAGAGTTAGATAGGATGAGATGCAGAGTATTCAGAGGGTCCAAGATGAGACAGTCTGCCCCCAGGGTCAAGTGCTGCTGAAGTAGCCCGATAAGGGTAAAGATGCCACCACAGCACTGTGATAAATTCAACATCCTGCCAATCTGTAGTTCATTCCTCGTGGACAACAGAATATTAATTCATTTGAATAGTAACAAGGATCTCTTTGAAGGGACAGGTTGGAGAGGGACTGGTCATCAGTTCTAAAGACTGTTGTTTGCTGCACGGTGTCTGTTTCATACTGCTTTTGAAACTTAGTTTAGAAGCTCCATTATTACTCCAGTAAGTAACAGAACCATAAAAAGTAAAAAAGCCCCAGGTTCAATATGGGTGTACTGAATTAAATAATCGTAGCCTTGCTATGGTAGGGTGCTACAATGACCTCAGCATTCGTACAGTAAGGCGACTATTTCTGATTACTATCTAGTGACTCCTGAGTGTCTATATGGATTAGGCTAATAGGCTGGATCTGTCTAACATTTCATGCTCACTTGTCTTGGTCAGATATTCCTCCTGTGCTGTATTCTGTGACTGCGTGATAGTCAGCTGATGATCATTGAAATGCAGTCATTTAAGTTAAACTTGAAAGAATGTTTGATGCCAATGGACCCATAAATGTAAACATAGCCATGAGGACCATAGACTGCTCTCCTCCTTGGGAGCTGACTGGTGGTGATTTAACCCGAAGGTCACCACACTTCAGGCGAGGGGCAAGGTTGAGAAGGCGGGGGCTTCATGAATAACCTCAGCCGGTACGGGAATTGAACCCGCACTGTTGACGTTGTCGCTATGCATCACAAACCAGCCGTCCAGCCAATTGAGCTAACCATACCCCAGCAGGTAGTCAAGAGAGTGGAAAAAAAGACAAAATTGTCAGAAATAGAGCGAAGAAGAAAAAAATATATTATAGGTGAAGGATGCTAATATTGGGGGGTGGGGGGGAGGGGGGGGGGGGTGGATACATCTTCATTTGGCACTTTATGTGGACATTCATATACACTCTCTATGATCATGATATTCTTACTACAATTTGGGGGCCAAGATTGAATGCAATATTGTCATTGTAATTCAGGATGGAAAACTGATGGTTGGAGAGCAGCCAGCCATTTTAGACCCACCCGAGTTTCCTTTTAGTGGAGTGGACATCAACCAGGTTGTATCATGGACAGTGAATCTCAAACAGTACTTATGACCAAAGTGAAAATGGTCCCAATCGCCGTGTTAATAATAGAAGCTAGGATTACTGTCTCTTACTTTTCTTATTGTTTTATTCTCACACCCTCTAACATTTACAGATTTGTGGATCTGAAATTCTCTGCTTGAAAGTTTTCTTTGCATTAACTGTAATCTGACATTGATCAGCCTACTCTACCAACCTGCTGATATCGTCCTGAAGTTCCTCTTCAGTTAACCACACTTTGTTCTGTACTTTTGTGTAATTTCCAGATATTAATGTTGTTCACCCATTCTCAAATGCAAATCAGTCATGTGTGTAGTGAGCAGAGCAACAGGTCACCACCGACTGTGATTAAATGTATTTCTTGAGGTTTCATCACATGACGTGTCCCCATTGCTCAAGCCATTGGTCGGTCAACACATCCATCCTCGTGACGCACGGCCTTCTTCCACCAAATGGAAAGCTAAAAGACTCATTTCCCAATTGGATGATGCTTGACTGTCAGCCAAACAGGCTTTGCCCCCATTTTCAAAAGGTTTATATCTCGTAAAGAGAAAAGTTCAAAGAAAATGTCAAACAAATGTTTTTTTTATCGTCCTGATGGTTTTCCTCCACGCAACAGTGGTTCCACACAACGGTTCTGCATTCTGTACCAGGACATACCTAGGGATGGGTGATAATAATAATCTTTATTATTGTCACAAGTAAGCTTACATTAACACTGCAACAAAGTTACTGTGAGAATCCCCTAGTCACCACACTCTGGTGCCTGTTCGGGTCACAGAGGGAGAATTCAGAATGTCCAATTCACCTAACAGCACATCTTTCGGGACTTGTAGGAAACCGGAGCACCCGGAGGAAACCCACGCAGACACGGGGAGAACGTGCAAACTCGGCACAGACAGTGACCCAAGTCGGGAATGGAACCTGGGGCCCTGGCACTGTGAAGCAACAGTGCCAACCACTGTGCTACTGTGCTGTCCTCACACAAGTGTGCACAAAATTGACCCCTTTTCCCCACCACCCAAAAAGGCAACCGCATCAGTGGTGCTGGTGGTGTCTGGGATATTATCTGTAGGGTATGACTCTGTGAGTATGACTATGTCAGGCTGTTGCTTGACTTGTCAAGGAGCCAGCTCTTCCAATTTTGGCAAAAGCCCCCAAATGTTAGTAAGGAGGACTTTGTTGGTTGACAGGGCTGAATTGCCATTGTAGTTTCCGGTGCCTCGGTTGATGTTTTCCTTTTAGACGTTTTCGCAGTTTGCTACAACTGAGTGGCTTGCTAGGCCATTTCAGAGGGCATTTAAGAGTCAACCACATTGTGAGGCATATCCTGAAAAGGTTAGAATGGGATACTTACTTTATGAATGTTGAAAAGCTTGAAATAGTGGAGATCCCAAAGAACCTTGTGTAGAGGTACACACACAGATTATTAAAATGTCATGAACAGGTACATAAAATGATAGAAACAAATTAAAGGAATGCTCGCCTTTATACTTAGAAGACTAGAATATGGGGGATAAAAGTCATGCACACAAAGCCCTGATTAGACCACATCTGGGGTGACGTGAGCAGTTAAGGGAGTTATATATTGGTCTTGGAGGGAATGCAGCATAGATTTACTAGATTGATACCTGGACTTCATGTGTTAAACCCTGAGGAGAGATTAAACAAGCAAGAGTATTGCCTGGAATTTCGAAAGTTAAGGGATTACCTTAAATAAGTTTTCAAGATATTAAGGGAACATGTTTGGTTGATTTTGAGAAGTTATTTCTGTTCAATAGGAAGTCTTAGACTGGAGGAAGTGTCTAAAAATTTCAGAAGTGAAATTAGAAACACTTGCACAGACAATGGATGGTCAAAGTTTGGAACCCTTGTTTGCAAATGGTAGTTGATGCTAACTCAGTTGTTAACGTTAAATTGTAAATTTATGTTATCTGAAGATGTTAAGGGATGTGTAGTTAGGTTGCATGATCTCATGAATGGCGAAAGAAACAAAAGAGGTTAAATGGCCTACTCCTGATCCCAGTCTGGAAAACACCCAGTGCCTTCTGTAGCCAAAGCAATTGAATCGCACTATATCTGTTTGTGAGCTCGGGGTGGAGTCACATCGTCTGTTTTATAATGGTGGCCAAAATACAGGACGATAGGAGGGCTTTGTGTGTTTTCATGTGCCATCTAGTGGTCAGCTGAAGGACAACAATTAGCAAATGGCTGGAATTTGGTTGTAACAAGTCCTGGCAGTTCAGGTAGGCGCTGGTCATAGGAAGGATCCCAAAGGCTAATCTATCAAGACCAATCAATGTATCTGAATGGGTCAGCCTCTCGCTTGATTCGTAAAACCTAAAAAACGCAACTGGACTACCTTAACCAGATTACATCACTGTCATCTCCAATGCGCAGAAAGTTGTGTGTCGAGGCTAATGATGTCACGGGAAACTATTTTTTCGGGTCAGGGAGACAAAATTCTTTCAGTTGATATTCCCATATAAGGCTTGGAAAGTTTAGGTCTGATATGACTTGTTATTTCTGGCGTGGAAAGTAATACGTACATAAATATCCAGAGTACTGGATGAGGATGTTGGTCATTCCTGTGTGCAATGTGTAATGGGAACAATTGTAATGGGAACAGCTAGTAAGAACCACACACTGTGTCCGTCTGGGGCTGCATTGCAGAGGAGTTAAAATCCAAGGTGCGATGAAGATATTAAATAAAACATTAACAGGATTTGCAGGGATGGTGGTGGTTTTATTGTTAAGTATCTTCCCTACTGTACAACGAGAACTGTTGATTGATTTGTTCTTTTTCTTTAGAAGAAAGACAAATACGTGGCGAGTCCATCAGCGTTTAAAAATATTACCGATGTTGTATCGGTGGTGCCTCTTCCTCAGACCCGAACTGTAAGCCATTTAAAATCCTCTTTTCAGACACTGAGTGACCTATGGCGTATTTCCAACACGTTATACTTTCAACTCCGATTTCTTACTGCGCCAATTTTCCTTTTTTCCCTCATCAAAAGATGGGATGTGCATGTTTAATGGTAAAAAATGGCTTCACTTTCAGTGCAGGTGTCTCTTGAAGAACAGTTGAGGCCAGATGGACCATTTAGGACGGTGCTTCTCAATTCTGCTCCCATCAATTTGATGTAATATAAGGAGCTGTAAGCTTTCCATTTCATATTCTAAACAGAAGGCATTCCTCAAAGTTGACCCTTCATAGTTTCCCAGAGCATGGATCTATTTTTGGAGTAATTTCATAGAATCCCTACAGTACAGAAGGAGGCCATTTGGCCCATCGAGTCTGCATCACCCCTTGAAAGGCCACCCCACCAAGCCCACTTCCTCACCCTATCCCCATAACCCCACCTAACGTACACATCTTTGGATACTAAGGGGGAATTTATCATGGCCAATCCACCGAACCTGCACATCTTTGGATGGTGGGAGGAAACCAGAGCGCCCGGAGGAAACCCACGCAGACATGGGGAGAAAGAGCAAACTCCGCACAGACAGTGAACCTAGGCCGGAATCGAATCCGGGACCCTGGCACTGTGAGGCGGCAGTGCTAACCACTGTGCCACAATCATTTATGCTTTGTTTTTCCGTCTTTACCAACTTCCCCGATCCATTCCTAAAGTCATGATTCCTTGTAAAGTGAAATCAATCTGTTGTATCCTACTGTCCATTATTAAAATGTCAGCCTTGTCATGGAGCTTTCTTGGGAAATTTCCATGTTGGACCTTCCCCATTCTATTCTCATCAATGGGCAGGATTCTCCGACCCCCCGCCGGGTCTGGGAATCGCACGGGCCGGCGTCAATCCAGCCCCCGCCGTGTCCTGAATTCTCCGCCACCCGGGATTCGGGGGGGGCGGGAATCGCGCCGCACTGGTCGGCAGGCCCCCCTCGGTGATTCTCTGGGCTGTGATGGGCCGAAGTCCCGCCGCTGACAGGCCTCTCCCGCCGGCGTGGATTAAACCACCTACCTTACTGGTGAGATTGGCGACGGGGCGGGCGCCGGGGTCCTGGGGGTGGGCGCGGAGCGATCTGACCCTGGGGGGTGCTCCCTCGGGGACATGGCCCGCGATCAGGGCCCACCGATCGGCGGGTGGGCCTGTGCAGTGGGGGCACTCTTTTTTTTCTGCCTACGCCATGGGCAGCACGGTAGCATTGTGGATAGCACAAATGTTTCACAGCGCCAGGGTCCCAGGTTCGATTCCCCGCTGGGTCACTGTCTGTGTGGAGTCTGCACGTTCTCCCCGTGTGTGCGTGGGTTTCCTCCGGGTGCTCCGGTTTCCTCCCACAGTCCAAAGATGTGCAGGTTAGGGGGATTGGCCATGATAAATTGCCCTCAGGGTCCAAATTGCCCCTTAGTGTTAGGTGGGGTTTCTGGGTTATGGGGATAGGGTGAAGGTATGGGCTTGGGTAGGGTGCTGTTTCCAAGAGCCAGTGCAGATTCGATGGGCCGAATGGCCTCCTTCTGCACTGTAAATTCCATGAAAATCTAAGTACAGTACATCCACTGGTTCCTCTTCATCCACAGCACCTGCTGTTTCTTCAAAGAAATACAGGAAAGTGGTTGAACATGATTTCCCTTTCACATAACCATGTTGACTCTGTCTGGTTACCTTGAATATTTCTGAGTGCTCTGCTGCAATGGCAGAGCTGCCAGCATTTTCCCAAGGACAGATGTTGAAGTAATTGGCTTGTAGTGTCCTGCTTTTCGATTAAAGGGAATTCGTTATTTTCCAATCTAATGGAATCTTTCCTGAATTTAGGGAATTTTGGAAAATTAAAATGGGGAATCCTGCCGCGGGTTCCCCAACGGCGGAAGATGTGAGCAACAGGAAAACCCATTAACAGTGGTGGGACCGAGAGACCTGTCCTCCGGCCAATAGCAGGCTGTCTCCACAGCTGCAAAACACACTGCGGGGAAGGGAGGGGGGCAGAAACTTCCGCCCAAAGCATCAATTACCTCATTAGCCACTTCTATTAAGACCCTAGCATGAAGTTCATCAGGACCTAGGCACCTGTCAGTCCACAGCTCTAACGATTTGTTCAGTACCACTTCCCTGAGGCAAAGCGAAACATGTTGACCCTCTCCACATTCCTTGGCATGGTTGTGATCAGTTAACGCTTGGGAGATCAGGAATTGAGCCTGGGAGTTTTTTGTTTGTGATTGCTACACTGGTTAATGACTTTGCCTAGTAGGCCACTCGGGAGTTGCAAACAGACAAAAGAATCTGGTTCAGTTTTGCTCCCAATGGGCGAGGTGTCAAGCCAGACTCAGCACTGGAGGAAACAAATTGTATTTGCAAAATATCTAGCTCCAGTTCATCACCGATTTAAGTGCATAGATCAAATATTCCAGCTTGCGACTGAGATGTCTTTCAGACAGATTAAAAGGTCCATTTATTGAGAGGGAGACTCCTTCCCGCTTTCAAATACCCAAAATAAAATAATCCAAGATGACTAGTGGGCATTGATGTATGTAAAGCACATCATTTTGATGCAGGGTCCATAATGGTGATGGGTGCAGAGTTGGTGAGATTTTAGTTGTTGCACATTGTATTTTTCATACTGTTGCCCCCCCCCCCTTCATTTTGTGTACTATTGATTAATAATATTTAAAAGAAAACGGTGCTCCAGAGCAATGACCTGTACTATAATTCTCAGTCAGCCTTAGATCCCTTTCCTGAATAACTTGATTCTCAAGTTCAAAATCTGAGGGGCCTGACATTGGAATGCAGTTCCAGGTCAAAGCTTGGTCAGACTACCTTTCAGACTCTGTTGCAATGTCATTTAGTCACAGCTGAGTGCAAGAAATAATCCATCCCAAATGAAAATCTTAGTAAACTCATACTCGATGACTTCTTAACGAGCGACCTCTGGCATTTGAGACTCAGGGGGACTTGAAATATGTGCAGTTTTCTGAATAGAGTCATTAACCATCCGAGGGAGTCCTCTGTTGTTGTTGAAAGTCAAAGTAGTATTTGTAACATTAATAACTTCAGAAGGACTTGCAATTGCTGATTCAGAACAACTTGGATGAATTTTTGCTATCTGTATTTCTCAGGTATAGTTGCACATGTATTTTAGCTTCACTATGAATTGACTGTGATCTGATTGTTACACTTTTCTACAGTCAGTGTGGCGTGGGTTTCCACTTTTCCCTTTTGCTCTCCTATCTCTGAGAGAGGGCGATCCACTGCCCTACAAAACATCTTCAGGTGGTTTTGCTGAAGACTGTCTTGGTAGGATAAAGGAAGCTTAGTGTGACGAACGGTATTAATAACTGCCGTAAACGGTACCTGACCTTTAATACCTTGCCCCTTTAAGAGGCTTGGAACCCTGGGGGACTCCGCCTCTGGCTACGCCCCCAGGAAACAGTATATAGGATAAGGCTCCATGTGGCGAGCACACTTCTCTCGAATGCTGTCCTGTTCTCTGTAGATTAAAGCCTTTTGATTACCGACCTCGCTCTCGCGTCGTAATTGAGGGTGCCTCACTTAGCCCAGAGAAAATAAGAATATTGATTATTAAAAATGAAGGCACACAGACATCTTAAGATAGGCTTGATTCTCCAGTTCCCCAGCCGTGTGTTTCCCGATGGCGCTCCGTTCGCTGACGGCGGGATCCCATCTTCCTTCCGCTTGTCAATGGGATTTCCCATTGAAATCACCTCACGCCACCACGAAACCCACTGGTGGGGGTGCGCTGACAGCGGGAAAAGTGAATCCTGGCGACCGGAGTATTCCGGCCGATGTTTTAATGACTACCACTCCTGAGTGCGTAACTGATGTCCTCTTCTCCCCTGACCTGCCACTGTTAAAACATGAAGGTTGGAGCTCTGTGCAGAGTCTGCACGTTCTCCCTGTGTCTGCGTGGGTTTCTTCCTGGTGCTCCGGTTTCCTCCCACAAGTCCCGAAAGACGTGCTATTCGGTAATTTGGACATTCTGAATTCTCCCTCCGTGTACCCGAACAGGCGCCGGAATGTGGCGATTAGGGACTTTTCACAGTAACTTCATTGCAATGTTAATGTAAGCCTACTTGTGACAATAAAGATTATTATAAAAAGATTCTTATAACCCCCCCCGCCCCCCCCCCCCATTATATTACTTGGTTTAAGTAATGCATGTTGTTACTAACTGTAGATGATGTTGAAGAATACTTGAGTCTTCGAAGTAAAGTGAAAGAATTTATTAGGTAATGATAAAACTAATAAATGAGTTTGACACGCCACTGAATTAACTCTAGCAATAAAGTAAGGATAACTAACTGTACAAACTGTATCTAAGCTACATGTGGTGTCGTGGCTGTGATCTTACTCTGTTACACTGCTGCTATCTGGTAACTCCTGCATGGAAAAAGTGCTAGAGCTTCTGGGAACTCAGTTATGTAGTGGGTCTTGTAATGCCCTCTTGTGGTAGTGCCACAGCTAGGTGTTGTCTGTCTGTCGACGTATCATTACACCCCCATCAGCCCTGGGACAGTTCAAATAATCCCCATAGAGTTTATGTGAACTAGATACCTATACATATGCTTCTGTCTTTATCACTGACACCCAACTTTCAGCTGATTGCATGAACCCATGCCTTTCACTTTCATCGATTCTACTTTTTATTCCAAAAGCTTCTGGTACAATAGGTGAGGAAACACGAGGGGCTGGATTCTCCGCACTCCGATGCTGAAATCGCGTCCGGCGCCAGGGGGGAGAACCCACTTTCGCGCATGGAATCGGGACCAGCGCCGGTTCCCTGATTCCCCCAAAAAGTGGCGTGAAACTCGAAGAGTTTTTCTGGCGTGAAAGGCCACAGTTTTTACGACGACGTGGGGACATAGTCCCTGAAGCAGAGAATCCAACCCCAGGTCTGAGCGCTGCTCAGCTCGAGGGTGGGCACAGAGCACAAACAATTCAGGGAAAAGAAAAGGAGGAGTAATTCAGTCAAGTGTCGCCTGGGTACAGATCTTGAATGTGGTCCTTATGAGGCAACAAGAAAGATACTGTTTTCAGTAAACACTCTGCCCGGTGGGAAATATGGAAGTGCTCACTCAAAGGAGAGGAACATTCTGTCTCCGTCTGAGGGGCACAAGGCTAACATTCTTCAAGCTGTTTCCCAGCACTGTCTGCCACTTGGCTTTGCCTTTTATTTGTGGCTAACTTGATGCTGGTTAAAAAAGGTCAACCACTTAAGGCAATGCATGTTTAATGCTGAATGGGATTTTAAAAAAATACTTAAAGGCTGATTATAGCATGTTTACTGTTGGAGAATTGAGGTGCACAGAGGAACGTGAGGCAAATGCTTCGGGATTGTTGCAACATAATTATATATGGCCAGAGTTGTTTGGAGCTACGCAAAGTGACCATAATGATGATAAATGCCGATGTTAAATCGTGAAGTGTTTTCAGTTAGTAAAACACAAACATGTGAGATCACAATTAAAATTCTGATCCAAATTTTCAAGGAGTCAAATGGACGCGATTTAGCAAAAAAAGAACAGTCCTGTTTTGGGCACGACTAGCAGGGTGTTTCAGTGGGACTTTTTAGGGGGGGCTTCTGCGGAGAACACCCTGCCGATGCTGCACTTACCTCACTTCCTGCAGGAAGAGATCTCCCGACCCCACACCGTGGCCTCCGGACCCTCCCAACGCCCCAACTTACTGATTAGGGGGTGATCAAACCTCCCCCTCCCCACCTCATAAAGGCTGGGCATCTCTGGGCCCGATCCCCGGCACAGGCACCCGGGCATCTAGGCACTGCCAGCCTGGCAACCAGGGCGGTACGGTGGCACAGTGGTTAGCACTGTTGCTTCACAGCGCCAGGAACCCGGGTTTGATTCCCGGCTTGGGTCACTGTCTGCGCGGAGTCTGCACGTTCTCCCCGTGTCTGCGTGGGTTTCCTCCGGGCGCGCCAGTTTCCTCCCACAAGTCCCAAAAGACGTGCTTGTTAGGTGAATTGGACATTCTGAATTCTCCCTCTGTGTACCCGAACAGGCGCCGGAATGTGGCGACTGGGGGATTTTCACAGTAACTTCATTGCAGTGTTAACGTAAGCCTACTTGTGACACTAATACAGATTATTATTACCTGGGAATGCTTCAGTCAGCCTGGCAGTGCCAGGATGCCGCTCAGGATACCATGTTGGCAGTGCCAAGGTGCCCTGGTGGCATAAGGGGTGCCAGGGTACCACCCTGCCCAGAGCCCGACCATCCGGGAGCCTCCGATTGCCTGGAAGACCCTCACAAGTGATGTTATGCCTGGTCCACATTTGTGGAAACCAGCACTAAATGGCGCAACGGCGAGGTAGCCCAGGCACGGGCGCTGGATTCCAGGTGCTGGGATACTCCGGTGCAGAGACGTTCAAGCAAAACTATGCAAATCTGGCTCCCACCCAGTGAGGGCTAGATCCAGATTGAAACATCTCGCGAGATCCTATTACATCTCGCGAGGCGTCCCGAGGGTTGTAAATCTCTTGGGAGGACCACATAGCTGAAGCATGTATATTGGAGATTCCCCATGTGGAACAAATGGGGAAAATATTCTCCCCTTTCCATCTGAAAGCATGTCAACGTCCTTTCTTCCATGAGCCTCCCACTTCACAAAATAACCCATCAATCCTTTGACCTGAAAACCTTTCCCCAAGCAGCGCCCGGGCTTCGTCACTTTTTAGAGCACAAACAGAGATCTACGTTCTTTCAGAGGTTTTTTTTCATCCGACTTTCATCAGTGTGGTGAACCTTAACGAGATTTCTGAAACCAAACTGCTAAATTGACTCTATTAATCTCTTATCTACTGTAACATGACAGCAGCACTCCCAGTACATTGGAGCTTGCTTGATTCCCTGCTCACAAAAGCAATGCCAGCACACGCCAGGGAGCACAAGCCCTATTCTGTGCTGTCACTGTGACTCATGCCTTGTGTTGAACAGGGGAGTAATGGATGATGGTATCAGACATTTAAAGGGCAGTGAAGGGAGGGTGGTCCTGGTGGGGTGAAGTCTGGATTGCGATGCAATAACGTTGTAATTTCCCACAATGAATTCCATCGTCTTGGGTGGATTATCAATATTTTGAAAGAGTGACAAGTTTGAATTATGAGTTACATCGGAAGTGCTTTTCGCATAACTCTGGTTGCATGTTAACAAAGGAGGCTAGAACACAGCTCACGTGCCAACCCTCTATAAGTAGGGGAGTGGCAAATAGCAAGGGTAGGGCTTAAAACAGGGTTAGCAGCTAAGATTTCAGTCAAAGTGCATCTGAAATGATTGTGTAATGTCCACTTGATCTCAAATTATCAAAATAATTATATATTGCATCCTTCAAAACATGGGTTTTAGCTATAGAGAGCATTTTACATTTTACACATTCTACACTGTAAATGAGTTGTTGGTTGTTGCAACACTTGGTGGAATTCTCCTATCTGGGACTAAGTCATGTGGTGAGGACAGGAAGGTGCTGCAGAGGCCAGCAGACACACCAAATCGTCTGACCCTGACCTCGCTAATTATGAACCGTTTTACGCCGTATTCCGTGGCGAGGTAGTTCTGACGACATGTAGTCTGCCATCATATCCAGGCGCCATATTGAAAAGGTGACGAAAGACACTGACCCACTATTGAAGAAAGAAGATGGATCTCCTGAAAATGAGGATGGATCTCTGGGAGCACTCTGAAGCAGGAAGATGGAGCTCCTCAAAAAGAAGGTGGATCTCCAGGAACATTCTGAGGCTGGAAGGTGGACTTCCTCAATGACAATGGATCTGGAAAATCCACCTGGATTTCTCCCCCCACCCACTGC